>NC_081431.1:36431413-36747246 GCF_949786415.1 Peromyscus eremicus | reverse complement strand
TTTGCCTATCAGGGATCCAGGGTCTCAGAGACTCACACTGTTTTCTTCAAGTAGCTCTAATACATCAACATCATGTAACCTCACACGACTGCACAGATGGAGGCAGAAATGGTAGTGAATGCCTAGAAAATTGCAAATGGCTTGGTGAATACAGTCTGTCTTTCTGATGTCCATCACTATGTTGCTGCCTTTGTGGGTTTTGGAAGCTACATTGAGACTCTATGGAAGAACTAATTGAATTTCATATCTCTTGCTATATTACACATTCAATGATGCATTTGCACCCAAATATAATTCATTGTTGAAATAATGATGGAGTTAATCTGGCCATTAAATTTAGGAGCCAGAGGAAGAAAATCTGTAGGATGGGATTGCAGACCCCTAAAGGGAGTCTTGGTCCAAACACAATGATCTCTGCACCATGCCCTTGTTCCTGCAAACCTTGATTGCTAGTTTTCCTTTACTTTGTCTTTATGGTATCTGCAATGGTTAACTTTGGGTATCATCTTGACTGTGTTAAGGACAGCCCTGGTATAGGCAGGCACTATCCAGCTGGTGAACAAACTGGATGAAACAAAAGGACAGAGGACAGCTGTATTTAGTCTATCTTCTACAGCTGGGCCATCCTTTGTGTTCTATCCTCAGACAGAACTCTATTCTCCCTGGACTTTCACCAGCAATTCCCCGAGTCTGCCATCTTTGGCTTACAAATGAGCTGTACCTTTGGATCCCAGCTTTCAGCTGACATACTGCAAGGTTCCTCAGCTCCCATAATGTTAATTTCCATAATAAATTCACTCATATATGTCTATACATAGTTATGCACCCCTTGTAAATGGGAAGTTATCTGAGAAAAGTGTCATTATGCAATTATGTTGTGAAACACCCTAGAGTACATGAACACAAGCTAAGGCATCCACATAATCACTAGTTGATATAATTGAAAGGAACCACCATTGCACATGCAGTCTGCTGTCGACAGAAGCATTGCTATGTTGTACACATCCTGTTGGCTCTGTATACTGGAGATCTCTGCTGAATGGAGCTTGGGCGATTCCTCTGACTTTGGTCATCTTATATACTTACGTTTGATCTGCATATTACTGACTTCTTAGCCTTTAGCCTGGCTCTAATGATGGCTGTCTTCATTCTTGGTTCAGTAAATTAGTTATATGGCCTTCTTTACACCTATCCCTTCTCTAATATTCTGTCCTTATCATGGATCCTGAGTGGATTGTGCTATATCATATTTCCTAGAGCTTGCTCAAGAACATCATTCCAGAAATTCTCCCCTATCTCCTCCATCATTTGGATCCCCTGTCTACTGAATGTTTCTATGTGTACAAAAAGCCCATACTATAGAAAGAAAATGTCTTTATCCAGTTCTTTTTATAGTTACCCTTTACTATTACTGCATCTACTCCTATACTTACCTGCATGTACCCCAACGAGATTTTTATCCACAATATTCTGATCAACTGTTTTCATCAAGGATACCCTTGATTTCTGCCTTAATAGTAGTTATTCTGTTTTTTCCTTTGTTTGTTTTGAATTGAACAGAGTCCTGGAATATGATTTTTGAAAAGTTTATTTATACTTGGTATTTTTAAAAAAGTTGCATGACTTATCTATTGGATTTTCAAATTTGCTTTTGCTTTTAATCAATTTCAAAATTGATTTGTTTGTTCAGTATTCAGATTGTTGCCAGTCTATACAATCTTGTATACTTCAAATTCCCTGTGATAAATTATATGCTCATTTATTCCTTATTTCCACAATATCTGCCTTCTGTAAGTACAATTTAGAATTTACTTTTTAAAACAATTTTTTTATGTTTATGGGTGTTTTGCCTACATGTATGTATGTGTTTCATATATGTGCCTGGTTCCCATGGAGACCAGAAGAGGACATTGGATCCTCTGAAACTATAGTTTCAGGTATAAGCTCCCATGCATTTGCTGGGAACTAAACCTGGGTCCTTGGCAAGAGCAGCAAGTGCTTTTAACTACTGAGCAGTCTCTTCACCCTAGAATTTACTTTCCCCTAGATATTATTTTATGATTTTTTACATATACTTAAGCTAAATATGGTCATCCTATCTTCTGAGGCATGATCTCTCAATAAAATCAAGTACAGTCATTTGGAAGAATCTAGTGCCCTGTTTGAAGCCCAGCAAGCTTGTGTATAAAAATGCAGGTGCCATAGTCCTAGTAGTCAGGGAATGGGATGATGAGGTGGCTGACATTCAAATCTCTATTGAGCCTGAATCCGGAATGCTAGGTTAATACTAGAGAGAAAGAAGTTTTATCTAGAAAAGTCCACTTCCCTGAGTTTAGGAGTCAAGCTCAAGGAGACCTAAACTGGCAGCTAATACAGGACTGAGTACCAAACACTATTCTGAGAGTTTCATTTGTTTAATGAAATTCTTACAATATCCATATGATATAAGGATTCTACAAGTGTTCTAGCCTGAAGATAAGGACAGAGCATCAGAATTCCTCCAACATAAAATACACACAAAGTGGTAGAGCTGGGATTTGAACTGATGTTGATAACCACTATGCTGTTCTCCATGCCAACAGTATATATGGCATCTTAATATTTTTCAAATAAAATTTTAGGACTCATAAGAAACCAGGAGGTCAGGTTGTCCAGTGACTTTAAAAATGTGTGCGAAGGATTCTTAGGGTATTCTGGGAAATACTATACAGTCTTCCAATAACAATATGGTAGGGCATGGGTGGGCAGGGAATAAATGGAGCAGGACAAAATCAGCACACTTCTACCCATTCTGTTTTCCTTGTTTGGTATTCACACATTGTTGTATTTGAAGAAAGAGTTCATACAACTTTTCTTTTGTAAAAGATTGTCTTTGCAATCTAAGTCCTTATGTTGCTAAGTGGGAATTTCCAAATATAAAACCATCACTTGGCAGCATTAAGAAGGACCATATATCTCACTAACTGGGGATGATTGTCTCTTTGCATACTATGTTTGGAGTCACATTCTTAATTTAGTGGTCCCAAACAAAACAGTTGCATTGTTATGAAGTCTAATCTGTTTTTAATAGATTAATTGAAGATGTACAATTTAGAAAGAAGTTTTAAGGCCAGAAATATGGTTTTCTTCAAATATTAGGGACTATTATAACTAAGAAGGAAATATTCTGAATTCAGAAGTGACTTGGTTTTAAGAAGTGTTGTCCAATGACAGGGTTCCAGAGGTGAGGGAGTGAGGAGGTCATGTCCTCAGATATATTCAAGCCAAGCAGTGAGACTGTGGGGGTGCTGCCCCAAGTGGCTTCTCTAATAGTTGGAAGGTTTGACTTCCTGGCTTTGGAGACCCCTTTAAACTCTAATGATATATCTAAGAGGTCCTCAGTGCAAAGGGCTAGCCATTAAATCTTTACACTCCATTTGTGTTACAAATACCATTTTAGATTATATTCTTTATCCAAGGTCATTTACCATCACCCTTGATATAAATCAATAGATGATATGATTCTAGCCATTCCCAGTTGATCTAACAATACATCAACTCTAAACATAGAATTCACATTAGATTTGGTTCACAGATCAGAGAGTTTTAGAACTAAGTGCTGTGAGGTCCTTAGAGGCATTCTACTCCAATGGTTTATTGTACTGATGACAAAATTCAGGCTAAGGAGCACTATGTCTGCCCTATCTTACCTCTGTAATTCCCATCTGGGCTCAGCCTGTTCCTTCCTGAGCCAATATGAGCAGTGCCAACCCTCTTAGTAACAGCCTTTGACTTGTTTCTGGCGAGGTTTAGAATTTTGCTGAGCAATGTTAGATACAAGTTATTAAGCATCAACTCTGTACTGATCATTGTTATGAGTGATTTGCCAACAGTATGAAAATTAATTGTGTAAGCAAAATTATTTTCCTTATGTACAAAGGAGGGAGATAAGGCTCAGAGAAGTACTGTGTTTTACCCAACAAGGTAAGATGGCAGCCTTCAAATTCTAATCTATAAAATGTCTGACCCCAAAGTCTGTGCTGTGTGTTGCCACTCAGGCCCAGACTTTACCTGTGAGGCTCACTTGAGGACTTTATTTGCACACCAGACTGGATCCTCTTAGCATGAATGTTCTGGGTTGGGTATCATCTCACTTGTGCACAATGGGTATGGAACACTTGGTCTACTACTCAGGACCAACTTTGGCAGCTAGTCATTAACCCCATCTTTGTGGTTGTGTTTTCTACTCTGTGTGTGTGTGTGTGTGTGTGTGTGTGTGTGTGTGTGTGTGTATGTACATTTAAATTCAAGTTTTACAGACTTACAAAGTGAACTTCCAGAAAACAACCTCTGTGTCTTCTAGCTAATGATTACTATGAAAGCACCTGAAGATAATGTGAGATTTATAATCCCTTTTGAAGCTAGCAGTATTTCCTTCTTATATAGTATCAGTTTATAGATTCAGTTTTCATTTACTTTAATTTTTTTGACAATTTCATCAATGCATATAATGTGTTTTGATCATATATACTCCTAGTAGCCCTCTCCTCCAAGCTTCCTCTTCCCAGAAAACTTCTTGTCTTCCATGTCTCCTTGTGTTTTGTGACCCATTGAGTTTAACGAGAGTTGTTTTGATAAGCATGAGTTGAGGATTATTTACTGGAGCAGGGGCAACTAACCAATGGCTACATCACTGAAGAAAAGGATTCTTTCTTCCCCAGTAGCCATTAAGTGCCAAGGGGTCCTCAGGGATGGTTGAAGGGGCCAATTGTATGCAATCTTGTTCAGGTAACCACGGATACTGTTATTTCATAAGAATAATGGCCATTTCATTCCCAGGGAGACAGTACTTTACAGCACTCCTCCCTTTTCTGGTTCGTATATACTGTTGCCCCCCACCCCACTTCTGTGATGTTCTCTGAGCCATGGATGAGGTCAGATAGATATCTCATTTAGGACGGAGCACTTTATTTCCAGCCCTTGGCCCAGGTTTTAATCTCTGTTGTAACTGCCGTCCACTGTAAAAAGAAGTTTCTCTGAACAAAGCTGGAAGCAGAACAAATCTGTAGACAGGAACATAAATATTTAGAAGGTAGTTTGACAAGAGTTCTGTTTTTCAAAACAATGATGCTTTCCACTGTAAACCAAAGCTTCTCCAACTCAGACTGATAGCAGTGCTAAGGAAGGCAGCAGACAACAGAGTCCTTCCTGGGGCCTATGATCTCTCCTCATGGGATTTTGGCCAGACTTACAGTGCTAGGCATGAATTCCTTCTTACGGATTGAAACAGCTCTCAGATCTAATCTGAAAGTGGTTGGTGACTCCTGTAACAGTTACATCACTATTTCACCAGTGGACATATACTGCCGGTTAGGTCAGTATTGTAGCATGCAGCGTCCACAGCTACGTGATGTAAGACTATTGACTTTTTTCCACCAGAACTATGAATGTGAAAGCTAGCCGTAGAGAAGGAGTTTCCAGCTCAGTTCCAACTTGATTTCTCTACATTCTACAACCAAAATGTGTGGTGACTTAAGCAATAAGGTCTTTCCAGTCATGAAATAGTTTTAATAGTATTTGTTCTGTATCATTTGATGTCTTTTCTTCCTCCTCTTTCTTTTTGAAGTTTTTTTTTTTTTTTTTTTTTTGAGACAGGGTTTCTCTGTGTAGCTTTGCGCCTTTCCTGGGACTCACTTGGTAGCCCAGGCTGGCCTCGAACTCACAGAGATCCACCTGGCTCTGCCTCCCAAGGGCTGGGATTAAAGGCGTGCGCCACCACTGCCCGGCTCTTTTTGAAGTTTTAAAAGACAGGATCCCACGTGGCCTGAAACACACTATGTAGCCCAGGACAGGCTTGAACTCATGCCAATCTTCCTGCCCCAGCCTCCAGAGTGCTGGGATTACAGCTGTGAGCCACCATGCTTACCTTGTGTTCTATTCTTTATGAACACTGAATTATTATAACCTTGATCTTTGTCTTCCATATGTATCAGCTCCTCATGAATAATTTTAATAAAACATTTCTTATTTTGATTCATTTTTCTCTTCTTTATATTTAAACATACAAGTTGAATTGTATATTATTTTATATACACAAAATAAAATGTAATTTAAATGTAGGAAACAAAATTATAGATTCCAATAAACCAACATCTTAAGAAAAAGAATAATTTTAATAATATGTACTTTCTCCCAGTCCTACTGTCTTTCTGTCACCTAGAGGTAACCACAATACTGGATTCATTTTTATGAATTTCATGTCTGTTGATACAGATTTAGTATACTATATGTGCATGTATTCCTGTATAATATAATATACACTAAGTACATATATACATAACAAATATACATCGTTTTACTTCTCAGATAATTTTCTAGAATTAAAACTTAACAGTAATCTTCTGCTATTTACTTTTCTAATGCTTCTCTTGTTTCTATAGCCTGTTCTAGAACAGGCATCATTTATTTCTCTTTAAAATTACTTGACTGTATTACACCATCATAGCTTGGGTTGTTCCCAGTGATGAACCATGTTTTAATGAGTGTGAATTGTATAACTTTGGATTCTACATGAGTAGAATTATTTGGTAACAGGTTATTTCCCAGGATATTTCAGTGAATGTTGCTTGTCCATCGGGAAGGATGTGTGTTCTATTGTTTGGGGCTGGAATACTCTATTAATGCCAATTAACTCCAGTTGTTTGATGGTCCTGTTCAAAATATTTGGTGACTTTTCTTTACTTGTTCTACAGATTACTGAGGAGAAAATGTTGATGGTTTCTGATTGTAATTGTAGACTTGTCAGTCTGTGAAGAAATGCTCTTAATTCATGATCATCTTGAAGTTGTCAATATAGTTATTTTAGATGACTTATTCTAAGTGATGTATTTCTCTTCATTGTTATACTTTTAAATCAGATAATTCAATATCTTGGTTACAGTTTAACATGATATACTGTTCTTAGTTATTTTTGCTCTTTTGGGGGACCCTCCACCCAGCTCCCGAATAAATCACACATGAGACTTATCGTTAATTATAAATGCTTGGCCTTAGCTTGGCTTGTTTCTAGCCAGCTTTTCTTAACTTAAATTAGCCCATCTATCTTTTGCCTCTCTGCTTTTACCTTTATATTTCTATATACCTTTTCTTTCCTTATTACTCTTTGTCTGGCTGTATAGCTGGGTGGTTGGGTGGCTGGCCCCTGAAGTTTTCCTCCTTCCTCTCTCGTTCCTTCTTCCTCCCAGATTTCTCCTTCTATATCTTCTCTGCCTGCCATCCCCACCTATCCTTTCTCCTGCCTTGTTATTGGACATTCAGTTCTTTATTATAACATCAGATGTTTTAGACAAGCAAAGTAACACAGCTTCACAAAGCTAAACAAATGCAACATAAACAAAAGTATTATACCTTAAAATATATTTCCCAATAATATACTTTCAGACTACCTATGTTGCTTAAGTTTCCTATAGTAGCATATAGTTAGGTGATATTTTTCTATCCACATTACCAATCTCTGTCACTTAACTGCTACATTTGGACCATTAATATTTAAGTAACTATTTGTTAGGGCTCTGTCTGCTGTTTGTACCCACCCTATACCATATAGGTGTGTGTGTGTGTGTGTGTGTGTGTGTGTGTGTGTAACATATTACCTAATGTTAGCTAAGACCATTCATTTTTGTACTCCTAGTAGAAGACAGAGCCCACAGTTAATAATTTTTTTTAATTTAGTAAATTATATACTCCTGCTTCTTGTTATAGTAATGTTCTGTTGACGTCAGTTAGGTAAAGGTCTCTGATACTATAGTTCAGATCTTGCTTGGTTTTTTACCTTCTTGGGCTTTTGAATTTTTTTTATATTTCCATATGATTTTTGGAGTTACACAACAGTCCTTGGCGAACTGCTGTTGTTGTTTTTTTTTTTTCAGAATGTACTAGTCTCTGTATAAAATGAATGAGAACAGCTATTTTCATGGTGATGAGATTCCTTACCTGTGGCTATGGTAAAAGTTCCCTTTAATGGGTTTCTCTTTTGTCTTTTACTTTAGGTTTATAATTCTCTATGGAATTTGAGTTTGAGAATTTGAACATACAGTTTGAGGTTTATTTCTAGACACTTTATTTTGATTGCACTTACTAAATATATTTCAAAATGAATTCCTCTTCATTGCTGCTTAGTGCTATAAAATATGTGTATGTATTTTAGTTTAGATACTGGAATTTTCTTAACTCTGGTGGCTTCAAATTCATTGTTGTTTTTTGTATATATTCATATCATTATTGATTAAGACAGCTTTGTTCTTTCATTTAGATAGTCAGATTACTTATTTTATTTGATACTATCATCCTGGCTAGGATCTCTCATTTTGTGCTGGGAAGGGGTTCTATTGCTCTTGTTTTTTTTTTTTCTTGTTTTCAGAGTTACCTGTCCTATTTCTTATTTTATAGAAATTAATTCTAACATTTCTTCACTGGTTCTTTGTGGGAGTCCACAGAGGTTTCCTAGTGAGATCTGAGCTTGCTTTTACCCAGCAGGGCTGCATAAGGGGATGGATTGATCATGTGCGTCGTTACTAGGTGGTTGGAAGGGTCTGCACTTGGCTGTGCTACGGGGAGGTCTTTTGTTCCACCCCTTGGCATTCCTTTAAAAAGTCCATTAGAAGAGACAGAAGGGGCTGGTGGATAAGGATCCAGGCCCTCCAGGGGCTATCCTGCGTTTCTATCTGTCTCTCTCCCCACTATATTTCTATTTAAATCTCTTATCCCTCACTCCTCAAGAGTACCCTGGGGAAAAAAGGTAGGGACGGGTCCCTCACAGTTCTTCTAGGATTCTAGTAAGAAGCCTGTAGTGCTTTTGAATGAGAAATGTTTCAATAGGTAATAGTGTTTGGATGCTTTGTGCCAAGTTGACAGTGCTGTTTGGGGGGGGGGGGTCGGTTAGGAGGTGCAGACTTCATTGTTGCTGGGAGGATGTTACCAGAGGAAGGATTTAGGAGCTTAAAGGCTGTGCCATGTCCAGTTTTCTCTCCTTTTTTGTGTAGCTTTGGAGCCTTTCCTGGAACTCACCCTGTAGCCTGGGCTGGCCTCGAACTCACAGAGATCCTCCTGCCTCTGCCTCCGAGTGCTGGGATTAAAGGCGTGCGCCACCACCGCCCAGCTCTTTTCTCTGTGTTTTGCCCATTTTGGAGGTGTGAGCTCTCAGCCGCCTGCTCCCGCTGCCGTGCCTCCCCTTCCTCCCTTCCAGGATAGACTCTTGTCCACAGAAGCCATGGGCCATAATGGAACCTTCCTTAAGGTGTCTTGATCATGGTATTTTATCACAGTAACAGGAAAAGTAACCAATACAATGCCATTTACTTGGTTTAAGAAGTTATTTTTACTGGTAAGGATTTTATTGTGGATGTGTATTGACCTTTGTCAAAGACTTTTATGTATTACAGTGGTCATGTGCCTTTCTCTTTTAAACTGTTCATGCAGAGTGTCATTAAAATACTATCTAATGCCAAAGCCATCTTTGTAGTTCTAAAATAAGTCCAATTTAGTAAATGTATATTTTTATCACATCTACTCCACCCCCATGTATGTGCATGTATGTAGGTGTGTCTGTTCATCTGATGTGCACACACACACAAGGGTCTAACATATACTATATGTGCTTTACTATTTTTTTCAAATGTATTCATCAGTGGACTTAAACTCCAGCTCCTTTTTTTCCATATATTGTGGACATCTACTCAGAATTAAATACATATTGGTCACACGAAATAAGCTGAGAACTCGGTATGTGCTAGAACTTGTAGACTTAGAGACGCAGCTAAAGGAAGGCATGCAGCCATCCTTTGTCTTCTGCACCTTACATTTTATTTACTTGAATGATTACTAGAATTTGCTATAAAATATTTTATTACCGGTGTTTCCTTGGAATATGATAAAATTACTGGCCCAGTGTCTTTTGTGGTAATTGTCTTCTGTTTATTTTAGAGCCTAAGTGTTTATTTTGAAGACTGGGTTTTGCTATCATGTTGAGAACTTAAGTTACTTATTCCCAGCACTTCGTCCATTTTTGAAACTCTGCCTAACAGCTGCCCACTGCAAAAAGAAGCTCCTCTAATGCCGGGCAGTGGCAGCACACGCCTTTAATCCCAGTGCTTGGAAGGCAGAGGCAGGTGGATCTCTGAGAGTTTGAGGCCAGCCTTGTCTACAGTGTGAGTTCCAGGACAGCCAGAGAAACCCTGTCTCAAAAAACAAACAAAAAATAGAAGAAGAAGAAGAAGAAGAAGAAGAAGAAGAAGAAGAAGAAGAAGCTCCTCTACCTAGAACTGAGAGCCATATGGTTCTGTAGGTAGAAACATAAATATTTAGAAGGAAGTTTGGCAACATGACTATTTAGGAAATACCAACAGTGGGTTCCTCCTAGGGCCTTTTAGCCCTGGGCTCTTGACTTTTATTATTTATTTTTAACAGTACTAGGCATCAGTTCCCGTCCGTGGATCAGACCTCAAATACAAACAGAAAAGGGTTGGTTACTCCCATAATGGCCATGTCTTCTAACCTTCTCACTTCAAAATTTATGTAGATTTGTTTTTTGTGTCAAGTAATAAATTTCTTCATTGTCTCTATGGCTACAAAATATGTTTTTATATGAATATATATAATATATTTCACCAAGGTTTTATTGAAGGATATAATAATATATTCAATTCTTTTGCCTTGTTCTACCAACAAGGAACTTAGTACAAATATCATTTTGCACATGTGCAGAGACATATTATAATAAACCTTAGAAACAAAATTATGGCATCAGATGAAACAGGGAACATACACTCATTCATTCATTCATTCATTCATTCATTTTGGGTAGGCTACATATGTTACAAAATTTCTAAGAAACAAAGGAGTAGATTAGAAATTGAAAAAAGTGATTCTTCCTTAAAGCTCTTTCACCAAGTTCCACTTCCTGGAGGCATCCGGCTGTATCTTTCCTAAGATGGGCTATGCATATATAAATATACATGCATATAAAGATCATTTCTCGTTTATTTCAGAGTAAATCCCAGGGTGTAGATATCAGAAAGTTTCTATTACTTTCTTGACCACAAACTAATCACGTGGCTTAGTGACAGCATTTCCCTGTACCTTCTGTGTTCTTGGTGGTGTTATGCTCAGTCTCATACACACGTGCTCGTGAGTTTTCTCAGTGCGGCTGAGCTCTCCCCACCAGCTCTTACAGTCTGCTTTGGGGAGAACTGTAGATATTTTATGGGATCTTAAATGTCCTTTTTGCAAACATTTCAAATATGATCCAATTTAAATAGTTTGTAGACGGATGCAAAGAATGACTCCAGAGCCTCCATTCTGCACCTTCTCAGGGTACCTTGTATCTTTTTTTTTTTTTTTTTTTTTTTACTTTAAGGGTTTATATTTTTCCTGTCATTTATTTCTCTTGTTTTACATTTTAGTTTGATGAAGCACCATCTTTGGTAGTTTTCTGAAAACAAAGTGTGTAGTAGGAAAAAATAGAATTTTCTATGCCAGAAAATATCTATACTTTGTCATTTAATTAGGACTTGGGTAGTATAAATATCCAATTTAGAAAGTATTTTCCTGAAGAATTTTGCAGACGTCATAGCGATTTGTTAGTTTCATATGTTCTTGTAGATGCATCTGAAGCCATTGTGATTCTTTATTGTATTTACGTCTGTTTAATTTTAATTTTGGAAGTTTTAGGAACTATTTTTTTCAGTGGGTCAAAATTTTTGAGCACTGTGTCTCAGAGTGGGCGCAGTTTCATCACTGTGTAGGACTCTCCCAATTTGGAAAATCATTAATTTTGTAACTAATGAATCTTGATTTATTTCTCCCTCCTCTTCCTCCTCCTCCTCTCTCCCTCCTCCTCCTGCCCCCTTTCTCTGCCACCTTTGTTTTGTAGAATGAATTCTCCTTTTTCAGATGCTGAACATACAGAAATGCCCTCTGATTTGATTACTCCTTTTCCCCCATCATAACCAATCTATCACCTTTCAATTTTATAGGAGATGTTCTTTAACTTTATTTCGCAGTCTTCCTTTTTGGTTTTAAAATGTCTCTACCAAGTGTTTCCCCCTGTGTGTTCCTTTTTATTCCAGCATCCCATGAGTGTTTCATTAAAACACCCATTCCTCACATCCCTAAAGAGATTAGCAACAACTCTTCTGAATTGTAAGATGTTTTTCTTTCTGAATTGTCATTGCATTATCTACACTGTGATTCCTTGCTTGTTCAGTTTGTCTGGTCTATCTATGTGAAAATCTTCTGTTAGTTGTTAATGATTGAGAACTACCACTGAAAAATGAATTGGCAGTGCCGAGGCTATGGGTGGGTCAACATCATCTGCGGACGTCTCTCTGGGAGAACTGGATGAGGTGTCTGTTGAGGCAACCTTTTTAATGCACAACTTTTCGATTTGCTCACTTTATCTCTCCTTATGGCTTCTTTACACCTTACTCTTCTTATTTTCCTTTTCTAACTTTCTTGGTTGGTTGTGTGCCCTACCAGTTTCACTTTCTCGACTTTTCTATATAAAGCATTTCAATTTATACAGTTTTCTTCTAAGCTTCACTTTTCCTATGTGCTGCAAGGTTCTGTGACAGGTTATTTTCTTCAGTTCTAAATATTCTGTAATTCCTATTAGGAGTTGTTCCTTCTTTATGGTGCATTATTTTGTGTGTGCCTTATCTATGTGTGTGTGTAAGTGTGTACTTATTAATCACATAATCAAAGCATATCAAACCATATTACCAAGCTGTGTGTTACATTTTACCAATAACATAGGAGATCTGCCTTCTTGTAGTGGTTCTCAACCTTCCTAATGCTGCGACCCTTTAATATGGTTCCTCAAGTTGTGACCCTCAACCATAAAATTATTTTCATTGCTACTTTATAACTGTAATTTTGCTACTGTTATGAATTTGTAATGCAAATATCTGATATGCAGGATATCTGGTATGCTCCTGTGAAGGGGTCATTCGAACCCTCCCCCCAAAGGGGTCATGACTCACAGGTTGAGAACTGCTATTGTAATTCTTTCTTTGTATCGTTCTGTGTATTTCATTTTAATGGATATATCCAAATATAAGTTTGTCATTGGCGGGGACAGTGACCGTTTTAGCATTAAACGGTAACTATCATTAATAAAGCCTTTTTTATGGAAAGCCCATTTTGCCTGATTTGAACACAGCTATAGGTTAATGTTTGCTTCTTTTATCATGTTTTCCTATTTTCACTTGTTACCTTTGTCTTCATGTTTCAGACATAGCTCTTAGACACATCACATTCTGATCAATCTGTTCCTTTTATGCGGTCCATTTTGATCTAGTCTAATTAATCATGTATTCAGACTTGCTTTGTTCTCTTTGTCTTGTACTTTTTTCTTTGTTTTACTTTTACTGTGTTTTCTTTCCTCTCCCTTTGTTGCTTTTATTTATTACCTTAAGTACATCTTTGTCTCTTTGTTGGTTTGGAAGATACTTATTCTTACTTTGTTCCTTTTCTTTTTGAGGCTACTATTAATAAATTTAAATGTGTACTTAATACAGTGTAAAGTTAATTAATATTTTTATAATCTTTTTAAATAACGAGACCATAAAATAGTTTAATTCTAGTTATCTCTGTACACCTTGTAGATGTTCCCTTGTTTTAGCTTTTGTTTTATTGGCATCATAAATTATATACCTTATTATTGTTTTATAGAATCACCTTTTATTCAGATTTATTCACCTGTTCACTTTTTATTGTATTCAAAGTATTTCTGTTAAAATTTCATTTTGCTATTTTATTTCTTCTTAAAACACATACTTTAAATTTCCTTTAGTATATGGCCCCTTAGTTATTTTATTTATTTGTTTTTATTATTTTGTTGAGAATTTCATATACACATATAATGTGTTTTGATTAAATCCATGCCTCTCTTCTCCACACTCCAGTTCTCCCTTACCGTGACCCCACTATTTCCTCTCAATTTCATGTGCTCTTTATTTAAACCTACTGATTTGACTTATGCAGCCTTTGTGTGTGTAGGTGTGAGGCTGTCTACTGGAGCATGTGTAGCCCCTTGGGGCACATCCCTGAAGAGAACGCTCTTCCTCTCCCAGCAGCCACCAATTGTTAACAGCTCTTCAGCTAGGGGTGGGCTTTCAAAACCACTTTCTTACCAATACTAAGATTTTGTATGGCTTAATCTTGCTCAGGTCTTGTATACTACGGTCACAGCCATTGTGAGGTCATGTGTGTGACTTGCCTTTCATGTCCAGGCAACATTGTTTTGCTTTCTCTAGCTTTTATAGTCTTCGGTCGCCTCTTCTATGGTGACCTCTGATCCTTGGGAGGAAGGATTGTGATGTTGATGTTCCAGCTAGAACTGAACACTGCTTAGTCTCTTAGTCTCTGAATGTTGACCAGTTATGAGTCTCTCTGGTAATTGGGTATCTACTACAAAAGAAGTATCTCTGATGAAGGTTTAGAGATTCAACAATCTATGGGTATAAAGATAAATACTTAGGAGACAGTCCATCTAGCATAATAATAATAATAATAATAATAATAATAATAATAATAATAATAAAAATAGTGGTATACCCCTAGGACATATGATTTAACTAGCCATGGATTTAAGCCCAATTAAAGGTGCCAGACATGAGTTGTAGCTTGTTGAGGAGGTCTTAAATCCAATCAGAGAGTAATTGGTTACTCTCATAACATTCATGCCACTATTGCCATCAGTGGACATATCTTGTCAAGTTGCTGTCTATTACAGCTGGCAGATTCACAGCTGGGTAAGTGCTTTACTCCACCAGTAACATACACAGCACCTCCCAGTGCTACAAGGACTTCTCAATGGGAATTACGCTTTCAGGTTGGTACCAACTTGATTTCTCCATGTTCTATGACTCAGATATGTGCAGTCTTCAGCAACAGGGTCTTACTATCCAGCTCTAGGGGCTAACCAAGATAAATGGCAATAGCCTGTAAAGTTTGGGGCCTTCTATGGGACCCCACTGATCAACAATTCAAAAATAAGTCACCCATACTTGGCACTTGGCCTTTTATTTGATAGCCTGTGATGTCTGGGAGAGGCATCAATCCACTCTTATAGGGTAACCCCATTTAAGCTTCTAAAACATATGCATACATTTTATAAAAGTTCTACAGAAGTACATTTTCATATGGCCTTTTCAAAGATCTTTAGTGTTAGTTATCCCTCCCCACAGTTTTCCTTTATCTTGTCTTCCCTTCTCTCACCCCATTCAACCCTTTTTACTTCATTATTACCAGTTCCCTCATCACGGCATCTGTGTTTTATCTTCTCAACATTGAAAGCTCCTCCTCCATGGCTTCTAACTTGTTTCCTGCCTTCTGCGAAAGCTCCAATTTAAACACACATCTCTAAAGAGTCATATCAAACATCTACATGTAAGAGAGAGCATCTGGCATTTGTCTTTCTTGGGCCTGAGTACTTCATTCCTAATTATTATTTCTAGCTCTATCCATTTACCTGAATATTTCACAATTTCATTTTCTTTACCCTTGAATAATATTCATATATATATATATATATATATATATATATATATATATATACTGTATTTTCATTACCTATCTGTCAGTTTATGGACATCTAGGTTGTTTCCATTTCTTGGTTATTGTGGACAGTGTTTCAATGAACATAAACGAACAAATATCTCTGTTACAGGATATAGAGTCCTTTGGGAAGATGTCCAGGATTGATATAGCTGAATCATATGGTAGATCTATTTCTAGACTTTTGAGAAAACTTGATACTGATTTCCAGAGTATCTGTGCCAGTTTGTACTCCCATGAACAGTAAGTAAGTATCTGCCTTTCCTCACATCTACCCTACTATTTGTTGTCAATTGTTTGCTTTTATCACAGACATTCTGACTTTAGTAAGAATGAAATCTCAAAGTAGTTTAGATTTGCATTTCCCTGACAGCTGAAGATGATTAACATTAAAAAAATATTTTTTCAGCCATTTGTGTTTCTTCTTTTGAGAAATCTCTATATAGTTCCACACCTCATCCTTTAATTGGGCTGTTCAATTTCTTGGTGATCAGGTTTTTACACTCTTTGCATATTCTAGACACTAACGCTCTGTCAGATGTATAGCTGATAAAGATTTTTTTCCCATCCTGTAGGATGCCCTTCACATGATTGATTGTATTATTTACTATACAGATGATTTCAGTTTCATGAGGTCCCACTTGTCAATTGTTGATCCTAATTCTGTGTTCCTGAAGTCCTAGTCAGAAAGCCCTTTCCTGTTTCTGTAAGTTCAAGTGTATTTTTTACTTTCTCATCTGTCAGGGTATCAGCTCTTATGCTGAGGTCTTTGATCAGTTTGGAGTTGAGATTTGTGCAGGGTAAGAAACAAGGATCTGGTTTTATTCATTCATTGATTGTCCAACACCATTTGTTGAATATGCTGTCTTTTCTCTAATATATATTAGAAAACTCCTACAGCTGAGCCGGTAAACACATTCAGTAAAGTATCAGGAAGCAAAATTAACATACATATACACAGACACACATACATGTACACACAAAATTAGAACCTTCATGTTTGTAAATGACAAACACACAAAGAAAGAAATCAAGAAGCAATCCCATTCACAATAGCCTCAAGATAAAATACTTTGGTATAAATCTAACCAAGGAAATAAAAAACCAATGCATTGGAAATTCCAAAAAAAGAAATTGAAGATATCAAAAGCTAGAATACTTCTGAAGCCCACAGATTGGTAGGATTAATATTGTGAAAGTTGAGCATCTACCAAAAGCAATGTATAGATTCAATGCACTACCCCATCAACATTCCATGCATCTCCTCATAGAAATTGAATAAACAGTCTTAAACAAATAAGCATAGCATAAAATACATCCTGAACAATCTAAACACTGCTAGAGGTATTCCTGATTTCAAGTTATACTATAAAGCCATAGTAATAAAAAAAAAGCATGATACTAGCATAAAAACAAACACATCAATCTATGGTATAGGTCCTTAGTTATTTTAAAATTCCTTTCTCTAATCATTTTAACTTAATAGTTATTTGCCATGCTAATTCTGAAAAGTTCCAATATCTGAAGTTTATTTCATAGTTTTTGTGACCACTGCTCTTAGTTGCCTTTTGTTAATAGTGGCTTGTTGCCTCTGAGTTTTGTACTGTTTATTGTGTACTCATATTTCCTGGAACACATTCCATGGCACCGTGTGAAGTCTGAATAGATGAATCCCACTTCCACTCCACCAAATGTGCTTTCAGGAGAGTTTGTTCTTTCATACACACACACACACACACACACACACACACACACACACACACGCACACCCCTGCATGAACACACATATACGTATGTATGTGTATGTATATATAATATACATTTAGTTCATATATATGATATATGTATTACACATATTTAACCTGACTTTTTATCCTTTGAAATATATTATATATATGTATATGTATATATATGTATTTAAATTATTAGTCATGTGCTGATTACTGACTGATATTGACCTGATGAGATCTGTTAATCTCATTGTTATGTGATTTTGTCACTGTATGGACATTATAAAATATGTTTACACAGACATAGATGATGTGTACCCATACTGCATTTGACCTCTTGACACAACCAAGACATAGTAAACAGAGCATGAGGTGTATGAGGTGACTGTGTGCATAACACAATATGCCATTTTATAATGAATTTTTTAAACTTACAGAACGCCATGGAGTAATGGTGAGAGGTAGATACCAGTGAGTACATAACCTACGAACATGGTATTTATTAGCATTATTAAGTACTGTATAATGTGTAAATGGATATTCTGGGCTTTTGCGCCAATAGCCTTGCAGTGAGTTTGTTTTTCACCAGGATGGATTTTGTGGCTCAGGATTGCCACAAACATGAGTGATGTATTGTACCACAGGAATTATATTAATAGGTCATAGGAATTTTTCCAGTTTTGTATGATGTTCAGAACCCTGTTGACTCCTTTATAGCCTTAAACTACACTCTTGGTTTAGCTGTCATTGTGGAGTACAAGATCATATTTATCAAGAGAGAGAGATCAGAGGGTTTTTATGTTCTGAGGCTGAGAAGAATCTCTTATTTAACAATTTCTCTCTTTTTATGGTTCCTCTTTGAATGTATCAAAGAATGTTCATGTAGTTTTATTCCTATATCTTTCCTGAATTCTTTCTTTTGCTTTGGGAGTCACAGCTCCCCACAGTGTTCATGCATATGATGTTGAGCTGGCCATTCTAGTTTTCTGACTCATGATCTGGGGCTACGATGATTTTTTGTTTTCTCTTCATTACCACTGGTCTTCTTGGGGAGGGTTAAGGTGATAGACAGTAACAATGGGGTTTCAGAACTGTATTTCCTCCAATCCCTCCTTCCCTGAGTACAGTTTTATCTGCTCCTCTCAAATTATCAATGGTCATCTTTCAGCACTTCCTAATAATTTCTTTTAAGGATTATACCCAAGAACTGAGGAGTTATGTCAGCTTCTACAATCTTCCTTCGTCCTTGCATAGATTTCACACTGCTTTGTGTTCATTCTTGGTTGTTCATAGCTATGCACTTATTTCATGATGATTTTTAAATTTTTTTCCCAAGAGTTGTTTCATGAGTCTATAAGGAAACTTATGGAATGCTTGTACTTGTTGGCTTTCTGTGGAAGTCCCCTTATGATGCTGAATAGCTTACAATATGGCAGAATGGCATAACTAGTTTATAAACAAGAATAGTAGAGAAGTCAAAGAAGTAAAATTTTCATACAGTTTTTATTTTAATATCTATTTACTTTTTCCTGGGATCCACTTCCCTCCTCTTCAGCTGACTCACACAAAGTAGTTGATAACATTTGTCCAAAGTCAGCTCATCTCAGGAGCTTTGATTCATCTCTTTCTAGCAGAGATGCCAAAATTGAGCCTCAGATTCATGCTTGTCCTTCCATCCATACTGCTGAGTTGTCACTGTAAAGGGGATCTTCACTCAGATTTTATTTCCCTCTTCCCTGTACCTAGGCAGGCCATGTGACAAGTTTTCATCAGTGAAATAAAAACAAAACTAGTGATGCCACTTCAATACCAGGGATACTAAGAAAAGATGTGGGTTCTACATCTTTTACTTTTCTGTTTTTCAGAGTGGCACAGAGAGGCATTGGAGGAATACCAAAGCCACAGAATTGGGTCTTCCTGTCACAAAATGGAGAAAAGCAGCTTACCTACCAGGAATGCCTACATCTGGCTGCTATTTAAGTCAGAAACACACTTATCTGGGTCCTGAAACTTTGAGGTTGATTTGTTGTAGCTCTCTCTATTATTCTAAAGTACATAACCTAGGTATTCATTCTGGGAAGACCTATTTGTGTTTTATTTGTTGGTCAGAGACCCAAGGAGATTATATTAGATGTTTCAAAGCTTCATGAGTCTGAGAATATAAAGGTCCTCCATCAATCATCTTTAATGCCCATGCAATTTTGAGTGAAAGTTTTGGACACATAGCTTTATATAATTTTTCATTTTATTTCTTTAGTTTGTCTTTGGCTGGGTGATGCTTCTATGGTACAATAATTATGAAGATATATTCCCATGTAGTCTAAAACATTTCTGTACAAGGACAGGAATTTCATTATTCCCCACCCCCACACCCCGTGTGTGTGTGTGTGTGTGTGTGTGTGTGTGTGTGTGTGTTTATTGTATGTGTACAGTGTATTCATGTGTACATGTTTGTGTGTGTGGAGACCAGAAGTCAATGACAGTATCATCTTCTATTGCTTTCCACATTATTATTTGAGACAAGGTCAGTTTCTCAATGAACACAGAGCTCACTAATTGGCTATACTAGCTGGCCAGGGAGCTCTTGAAATCTAGCTCTCAGTTTCCCATCCCCAGTGCTGGAGTTAAAGTTTAAGATGCATTTTACAATACTGCATAGCTTTTACTTGGGGAAGGGCCCTCAAACCCCAGTCCTCATCCTTGCACAAATGCTTTACTGAATGAGCTATCTCCCCAGATCCTATATCATTTTTGGGAAACATTTTACAAAACATATTTTCAAAACTGAAGAACTTATAAATGTTTTTATATCTGATATATTTTACTGCACCAAAAATTCCTTTTATTTTGTTTCTTCTAGTAACTTGGTACACGGTCTAATGCTGTGGTTTTGAACTCTGTGAGGCTGTTGTCTGTTGTTGGTTTTTTACTCTTTGCTCTTTGGGGGCCCACCACCCAGATCCCAAATAAATCACACATGGAGGCTTATTCTTAATTATAAATGCCAGGCCTTCGTTTGGCTTGTTTCTTGCCAACTTTTCTTAACTTTAATTAGCCCATCTATCTTTTGCTTCTCTGCTTTTACCTTTCTCTGTTTCTATATAGTTTTTCTTTCCTTCGTACTCTGTGTCTGGCTGTGTGACTGGGTGGCTGGTCCCTAGCATCCTCCTCTTCTTGTTCTCTTGCTTTTTCTTCTTCCTACCCAGATTTCTCCTTCTATTTATTCTCTCTGCCTGCAAGCCCTGCCTATCCTTTCTCCTGCCTCACTATTGTCCATTCAGCTCTTCATTAGACCATTAGGTGTTTTAGACAGGCAAAGTAACACAGCTTCACTGAGTTAAACAAATGCAACCTAAAAGAAAGCAACACATCTTTGCAAAATTAAGCAAATGTTCCACAGCATAAACAAATGTAACACATCTTAAAATAGTGTTCTACCACAACTGTCCAAGGTTTATGGAGGAGAATTTGATTAAGTGTGATGTTTGCCTCATTTTCTTCCTAACCCTGAATGTGAGCCCAGTGGATCCTTGGTGGGGATTTCTCTATCCATTCAACAGTAGTCCATGATAAAAAACTTTTGGAGAGAGTGATCTAACTCTTAGTCAGTTGTGGGCTTTAGCTATCAGTATGTGTAAACAGTTGTTTATCTGGACTTATCAGATCTTGAGGTCGAAAGTTCATGTAAGTCAAGGGGGAAGAGGTGATGGAAACCTCACTCTATTTCTTGCTGCAATGGTGGGAGGCCTTTGCTTTCTTCTTCAGACACTCAGAACTCACCCTATGGTCGTTGTTCATTTTGGGCTGAGCCTGCTGGAAGGTGAAACTGTGTGTGGGTTAGGTAATAGCATCCAGAATTTTCTTACGTCTGTTCACAGTAACTAAGTAGGCCTAAGTTACTGTTGGTGGCAATGAGACCCAGCATGTAGAGAGGAAAGTGGAGGTCTTGCCATGAAAATGGAACTGATGAAACTTGGCATATGTAGATTTAGGAAGGGAAATTTAGCTCTTGGCAGTTTCCCCTAATATGGCCTACACACGACTAACACTGATGAAGAAGGAATCTTCACTTGCATCTGCCCCTTCAAGTTTATGAAGTGATCATCTCCTCTTCCATTTTAAAGGTTCAAATACTTAACTCTTGAATATCTCCTGTGGAAGCATTTCCCACTAGTTTGACACTACATGCTAGCTAATTAGAGTTGCTGAAAGAGACAGTGTTTAGTGTTCCTTATAGATGGGTTGGGAGACTCTAGTCTGGTTGATTTGAGCACAGACTTAAAGGACTTCCCAACTGGAATGGAATCAAAGACTTCTGTGACCTCAGGGTTGTTTGCTTTGGACAGAGTTCAAGGTTATCTTTCCCTCTAGTTGTTAGGCAAGAAGTTCTGATTAGCCCTGACCCACTGTTTGGTCCTGATAGGAATCAGGTACAAGTAAGACCAGCAGCATCCTGAGTGTATTCCCTGAAACACACAAGCGGTGAGGGCTGGGCCAGCTGTCTGTGCTATCCCCAGAATTCCCCAGTGCAGCTGGATTTCCCCTCCTTTGTGGCGTCCAGGCCTATCATTACTAGATCACACTGCTTCAGGCCCTGTGACAAGCATAAGATGGGGCAAACAATACAGTTGGAAGAAGAATAGAAAAGGAACTGCATTTTACCCTCTTTCATTCTCTTATTAGAAAGATTGCAAGTGTTATGCTAAATTCTGCCTATTAATTTGGGTATAAATAGACCCTTTTTTTTCTAATCCAGATGCAGCCATGTATCCCTCTGTAGAAGGTTGGTGGTGCTCTGTTGTGTCTTGGGAGTAATAAGATTCTACTGGGAAGAATGCAGGCAAATCAGCCCAGCTGAGATTATATAAAAGGAGAATGAAAATTGGAAAAAGTCTGTAATAAACCTCAATATCGAGTTGAATGTGATTTTTAACAAAAGCATATTGCATTTAGCTCAATGACTTAAGATCTTCAGATAGTAGCTAAATGCATTTTGTTAAAACTTTCCCAGCCCTGGGAAGAAGCCATTTTGTAGGCAAGGTAATTCTTCTGGAAAGGCATAAGCTGCTAAAATCAGAGGCTTATGGATGGATTTCAGATCTTCGCTGATTTATAGTTAGAATCTCAGTGGCTTGGGCCCTGCTAATGAGTGGCTGGCCATTCTATGGGCAAGTTCCACTTCCTACATCTCAGAAAAAGGCCTTTTATCTTGAAAGATCTGGTGCATTTTTTATTAATCTTTGTATTTTTTTCTTTACTGTGCCATAGATCCAGTATCCTTGGACTCCAAAGCCTGCCAATTTATTCTGTATTTATCTTCTATAGTCTGTATTTCTTCTCCAGTGCTTCCCACGGTCCCTTCTCCTCCTGTCCTTAGATATTTTGACCTTGTAGAGAAGCATTTCTTAAAAGTGCTTTCATCAGATCTATGAGTTACCTAACAATAAGGGGCTTCATGGTAAATTTAGATTGAGAGACAGTGTATATATACCACATTCCTCTCATGGAAATTTGTGATGCTCTTTTTAATAGGATCTGAAGGAAAGTTTTTTATATTTGTTTAAGTGTATATATGTATAGCTACTTTTCAGTATCAAAGCATCTATTTAGTTTCCTAAGAATCACTAGTTTTTCGAACTTGCTTTGAGCGTTTTTACTATAATATCACAAATTGAAAAACTTATTTAGATCACTACCACATTCAAGTTATTGAGAAATAAGCGTGAATCATAAAATCCTCTAAAAATACTCTTTAAGGCAAACATTGGAAGCACGGGATAATCATATAAATAAAAATGGAAGGAATCAGAAGTTTATTAAAGCACAGAGAGAAAAACAGGGCTGGCTGCTGTCCACCGTGTGGAGGTGCTGAAACGGCGACACCCTGGGTGCTATTTAAAAAAAAACCGGATCCCTGACAAAGACCTTAAAAGTAACTGTACAGAGTGAATCATGGGATGTCTACATAAAAATCTTACCCAGTACAACTACACACGAGATAATACAGTGGGATATGCACATGTGGGGATTAACAGACCTTGGGCTTGGTTTCATTGCTCCCACTAATTGGATGTGTGAGCCTGGGAAAGCCATTTAATCTACCATGTCTTATTTATCAAATAAGATAATTGCATGAGATGTAAGTTCATTCTAAGTTCTAAAAGTCATAATCAATAATAACTTTTCAGGTGGGTCTTTAGGTGAGTACAGGATAAATCAAATGGGCATATATTTGCCCCAGGCCTTTGGGCTCCTCTGCTTTGCTTTTAATTCTTAGAAGATGATATACTTCAGAGCCATATGTGTTGCACTAATTGGCACGAGCACTGTTTCCTGTGCCAGTGACATACTACAGATTTGAGAAAGAGAGTACCAAAGCCAGCAATGCTCTAAGCATCTTGGAATTGCAGCTACCTCTATTGAGATGTATCTTCTTCCAAGAAGGCTGTTTTAAACTATGTGCTTAGCAAACTTTAATTAATAAGCACTCTCATGTCCTAGACTCCATTCTAGGTATTTGAAGAGGGGCTGTTATGGGCAAAAAACTGACAAAATTTCTTACTCTCATGGAGTTTATATTTTAGCGGAGGAAGACAGGTAGTAAACTATAAGATCAATAAATAAGGAACATATGTAGCAAAAATAAATTATACAGCATATGAAAAGATGATCAATACTATGGGCAGGACAAGGGTAAGGGACAGAGAACTAGAATAATAAATGAAGTAGCTGGTGTAAGCCTGATTGGAGAAAAAGACCTTTGAGCACTGAGTTGAAGGAGATGAAAGAGATAACCACATGCTTATCTAGAGGAAGAAGAGTATGGTAGAGCAAACATCCAGTCCAGGAGAAGCACCTGCCTAGAACAGCAAGGGAACCTGTGAAGCTGGGTTAGTGTGATTCAGCAGATGTAGTGCAGAAGTAGCACCTGGGCTGCATCACCCAGCTGACAGAAGAGACCATTGAGCCTTTTAGGGCATCTCTTACGCTTTACAGCAGGACAGACCAACCTCAGATTTTGTTTCCGTGTAGGAAGCCTCCTATGAGACTCCCTGCTTGGCCTGAGATGTGTAGTTAGCACCTGCGAGTCAGAATGCCCTCTCTTCCAACAATAAAGCATCCAGCCTTTGTATCTGTAACAGCTTCCTCTGTAATTTATGCTTTCTATGGTGAGTTTAAATGCTGACTCTATCATTATCTGAGTTTATTACCATTTCCATTTGCATATGTTTGATGGGAGGAGTGGCAGGGATAGGAAACCTCTGGACTGATTCCAGGTTGGAAGTCTGCAAGTCTCTTATTACCCTTACTTCCCTTTGTCTTGTGATTTCCTTAGGGCCTGGGCCAACGTCAGCTGTACATAAAACTATGACATAGGTTCTTGGTGGCTCTGCTGCCTGTTCTGTGTCTGCCTGTTTCCTCCCTTCATTCTTGCATCCTTTATGACTTCTAAGATACAGGACAGTTCAGTGGACCTTCCTTTTTTACCATTCCCGTGAATCATTAACCCTGCTTCCTAACTAAGAACAGAAATTTCCTCACATCAACTAAGCCTGGTGGTTATCTCTTGAAGGGTTGGATTATCCTTTCTTTCTTTGTTTGACATTGAGAAGAATTGTTAGTATTCAGAAACCTTATGTATTACTAACAAGATATGCTGCACCAACTCGGAGGGTCAACAGTTGTCTTTAGTGCCCACTTATCCTCCACCATATCTCCACCTACTTTGTCTAAATCACCTCTCTGCACAGAAATTCACACTGCCTTTTACCACACTAAGAATCATTCTGGTGACAGTACAATGTTAATATGAGTCTCCAAATTGTTCCTGGAAGCTAGGAAGTAGCCCAAGCAACAGGGAAGGTAGAAGGAATTGTTGCTTGGTAGCCAGCCACTTAGTTTATTTCACAAGTCTGTGATTTCCCCCATTGTGTGCATTTTGAAATGGTGTGCCCAGGTGCCCCCATTTGATTCAATTTCCACCCTCATCATGATTTATAGCCCCACTTGATCATATCCAGATCACTTTGCTGTTTGCCCTTGTCTGCTGAGCTGTGGTCTATGATTGGGGAGTCTGAGCCAGGCATTTTAAGAATTCAGAGTGAACAAACATGTCTGTCTCCCACACATCTAATGCAATCAACAATGAGCCTAATCTATATTTCTTTGAAAAGTGACACTTTGAGCCTACAGAGAATACTAAGCTGAATGAAGAGATGTCAATTATTAGACACACAAAATCCTTTGGAAAAGCTAAACTGAGTAAGAGAATTTATGACAATTTGTGGTATTTTTTTACTCCACATTATTGCTGTAACTGCTATGATCATCATCATCATTGTTGTTGTCATTATCTTCATTATCATTGTCATCTTCAACAGCATCCTCATCGTCAGTTTGCACAATAATCACCAGTTAGTGGATATTTATTATTTTGTCAGTTATACTGACAGGTATTGTGTGAGAATAGACTCTTAATTATATCAACTACCTTAAGAATGCAGTTATTGTCTCCTTGGTACAAATTAAGAAACAAGATACCCCCACAGATTTGTGGAGGGTTAGTAACTTGTCCAACATCTAAGTCAATCAAGTAGCCAAATGTTGGTATAATAATAAGTATAGATAGTGTATTAATCTGACAATAATACCTGAAAGAAATAGTTGAAAGAAGGGAAGATTTATTATGACAGGAGGTATCAAATGTTACAGTTCATATGGCTGCTTGTTCTAATATTTCTGGAGTATATTGTAAGCAAAACAAGTTACTTACCACTTGGAGAACTCTACACCATTTATCAGTGCCAGTGGAGGAGTCCAACCACATAGACAAGAGTAAAGGCAGTCTCTGTGTCAGCTCTGGAATAGAAATTCAAATATTTTGTTTAATGCAACCTAGTATTGGAGTTAGCAAGGAACATACAAGGCAGAGAAATGACAACAATGTCAGCTTCCATTGTGCCCGGCTAGCAGTTCCCTCTGGAGCTCGTATGATATGGTTAGCTTGCACATACCATCTGGGCACTGGGTCTCTCCCCTATGCATCCTGAAACACTTAAAGAGGACTGAGCCTGGGGACTATTGACATACATGATGCTTAAGCAGAACAAAGGAACATAAACAGAACTTTGCAACTGGGACAGATAACTCCATACAAGGTGATAAGCCTCACACTGGCTGTGTGGGCCCTTTATCTCTTGCTAAGGCAGCATTCCAGCCCCAAGGCCCATTTTTTTTTCTCAGCCAAGCATAGACTGAAAGATTGCATGCAGGAGACTGCTTTTCTAGTAGGTTGCTTCAACAGGAAGCTTTCCTAGTGCATTAAGATAGGATCTTGCCAAGTGCTTGCTATTCAGACACGTATGTATGTATCTACTGCTCAAATAAGCCATCTCTGTATCACCCTTAGCTCAACCTCTTCTCTCTTTGTTGAATCCTTCTCTTTTATACTCAACAGTCACATTTGACTGGCTGTTAGGTAGGTGATTGTGAACAAAGGATACAAAGACTTAATTGTTAAGTCTGAACCCCACCTACTCTGAGAAGCTTCCCTGTCACTATGCACATTGCTCCCT
The DNA here is from genome assembly GCF_949786415.1 of Peromyscus eremicus. Classification (NCBI taxonomy): domain Eukaryota; kingdom Metazoa; phylum Chordata; class Mammalia; order Rodentia; family Cricetidae; genus Peromyscus; species Peromyscus eremicus. The sequence goes on along the minus strand of NC_081431.1, from coordinate 36,720,347 downwards.
CCTCTGTGCCTGTAATAACCATTGTTTCTAGTTCCACTAATACTTGTATTAGTATTCTGAACAAATGTGTGCTGTGCATCGTTTGCTTATTACCTCTTACAGCCCTTGGCCCTTGGCTATATGGTTTTAGCCTTCATTGAATCATTTGGTCTTTCCAATAGCCTTACATGGTGAATTCTTATTGTCTCCATCATACAGACAAACTGAGGCACAGAGAGATCAGAAAGTTGCTCAGGGTCATCCAGTTAGTAATTGGCAAAACCAGGATTATGGACCTAGGTATTCTGGTAGCTGGAATCTGGGGCTTTATCCCATCCATTTTTCAGTGGTTGGCCTTATCTCTTCACAGCAGCTTACTAATTAGTGACCTCAGAGGTAGGATGCACATCCTGTGTGTGTCTTTGTTTTCAGTCCTTTCTCAGTACTTTGCCTGGCTCCTAATGGGCACCTATGAAACTATTTGGTGAGTGTGCAATTAAAAGGCAGATGATCATTGGTGACCAGTGGAGGAGCATCCAGGGCAAGCCATATAGGTATGTCTCTTTGCTTTAAGATGCTTAGTGGTTGCCATGAGCCTTTGTCTCAGGACACAGAGGAAGGGCGGGATGGAGGAGAGAGATTGCAGGACAAACCTTGTCTCACTAATGGATTGCTTTGCACCATCGTTGACATTCTCACTGGCCTAAAAGAAGAAGGAATTTCATGGACCTCTAACCTCAATTCTATTAGCATCTATAATCCTGCCCTGGTTTTCTCTCATTTGAATTGCAATTATCTCACCCTCTTCTGTCCTCTTTTTTAGTTTTTCCATTGAGGCACCTGTCAAATCTTATCACAATGGTCTGCATCCCTTTTTCTCTCTCTTTGTCTCTCTGTTTATCTGCCTCTGTCTCTGTCTGTGTCTCTCTCTCTCTCCTCCATGTCTGCCATCTTTACTGAAGGTTTCTTGAAAGGAGGCTTCTTCAGGAAATGGTCTTGTTTTAATCAACTTGTACCCAGTAGTTAGCACAGAGCCTGGCCTAAAGTAGGCTTGCAAACCATGATTCTGAAATGAAAGATGCATTACTGTCTCTGGACCTGTGGGGGAAGGTGGGTTATGAAAATACAAGAATGAGAAAACAGCACCTGAACAAACAACACATGCAATACAGGGATGCACCTGTGGCTCATGGAAGCAAGAATCCTTTGGATCTTCTTTCCAATCCCTTTGCTCTTTCCCCTCGGCTCTTGTTACTGGATAGGTGATGCAAACAAACACTTCTCCCAGGACTGGTTAAGAGAGGCTGGGCATAAGATTGGGCAGGGAATTGAAGACAACATAAAACAATAAAGATGATTTAATTTATATTTGATTGCAGCAACCAGCTGGATATGACATCAATTATTATACCCTAGAAGTTATTAAAGAGCAGCTCTGTCATAGGCACCTTATTAGCTAGGGATTTATGGGGCACAGAGCCACAGGGGGAAATATTGATATTTCACTCACAGTGTCACATGTGTATGCAGACATGGTGGTTGTATGTCTAGCAGCCCTATCTCCTCTCGCACTTTCCTATTCTTAGGTCCTACAGCCTCTGGTTCAAAAACAACCCTTTGCTTCTGAAGCGTGCATGATGGTAAAGAATTTCACTAACTAGGGCTTCCGCCCATTTGTAGGTGTTTCAATACCTGTATCTATAATTCTGCTTTCCAGATAGAAAACATTCTTGGCTAATTTAAATATTTCTAGAGTGTTTAGTATTATAAAGTGCCTCCTTTGATAAAGCCTCTGGTTTCAGCTGATTTTTTTAAGAAAAAAAGGCTTGACATTCGATTTCATTTCAGCTCGGTCTTATGTTACAGCCCGAGAATCTGAATCCTTCGATCCTTTGGTTTATACTTTGTCTCTCCTCCTTGAAGTACCCTTGCAACTGGCTGTCAGCCCTCCCTGAAGGAAACTTCCAGTTTCCTACCACTGATCTCTGGACTTAATGTGAATAAGTACGCTTCTCTTGGATGCCTTGACATTAAAGGCACATTTCTTTTTAACACAATCGGATGCTTTACTCATTCCTTGAAGCAATTTATTCCTAATTATAACCAATTATAATGTGTGATACCAGGAAATAAAAAACAAATTACATTTTTAAATTTGAAGCCTGGGTAGGGGAAAATGACACTGAGCAATCATGTCAATTTTTTTTCCCCTTTGAAGACCAGGTTTTTAAAGAACTAAAAGTTTCCTCAATTTGATCCCTTGAAGTACCAAAGTGACAACACAGGCAGGAAGAGATGACATGTGGAAAGTGGCAATTTAGTTATTTACCCAGAGATGCAGTTAGATGTTATTAATGAGTGGCTAGATCACAGTTGACATTTTACAAAGTGACTTACAATCGCACCTGCACTTGTGCTCACGTACACGTGCAGAGAGACCACATGGTGATGAGAAGCAGGGAAGAGGACAGAATTGGGGCTCTTCTCAGGGGACTCAGTGAGTACAGAATAAGAAAAGTACAATATGAAATAGGGCCGTCAGAAATTAAATCCACAAATGATGAGAAATGTCTGTGCTAGGTTAATATACATATACGTGTAAAGCCTACCTATTTACACATGCACATGCTTGTATATATTTACATCTTTTGCAATTTTTCTGCTTTAGTTAGGGTTCCTATTGCTTTGACAAAGCACTGTGATCAAAGACAACTTGGAGAGGACAGGGTTTATTTTATCTTACAGCTTGCAACCTATGATCTAGGGAAGTCAGAGCAGGCAGGAACTCAAGGCAGGAACCTGGAGGCAGGAACTGAAGCAGAGGCCATAAAGGAGTCTTACTGACTGACTGGTTCCTTGTGGCTTGTTCAGCCCATTTTCTTCTACCATCTGGACTGGATGGTGGCACCACCTGCAATTCGATGGGCCCTCTCATGTCAATCACTTATTAAGAAAACACCCTACAAGCTTGCCTACAGGTTAATCGGTGGGAGCATTTTCTCAGTTGAGATTCTCTCTTCCCAAATGACTCTAGCCGGTGTCAATTTAACATAAAAACTAGCCTGTACATCCTCAGTGGGTTTAAATGGCTACTGCTACATGATCTGAAGGCTTAAGGAATCAGTGTCATCCAAAGCAGCATTGCACTTTAGAGCTCTCGCTTTTGATGCCCCCACTTGACTATTGAGTGTCACTATCTCTCAAACGGCACCCAGGTGGAACTCTATAGAATTTGTGTTCCTTTCACAAAGCATGTAACAAAGCCTATATAAAACAGAAAGGAATTCAGAGACTGTGGGTTCAATCCTTTCTTTCTAAAGATGGTCAGGCCAGAGAGGAAATAGATCTGCTAAAGGGCCCATGACTGTGTGTGTGTGTGTGTGTGTAATGGGAGGTATATGTAGTTGATAGTTTGGGTGTATGCACGTGTGTTCATGTGTGTGCACATGGTATAGAAGCAGAGGTAGATGTCTGATGTCTTCCTTCTGTCACTCTCAACCTTTAATTTTAGAGACAGGATCTCTCACTGAACCAAAAATTCACTAACAGAGGTAGGCTACATTGCCAATGAGCTTCAGGGACCCACCTGTCTCTTTCTCTCACAGGTGGATACTGCCATGCCTGGCTTCTCATGTGGGCTCTGGACTTCTGTGGAATCTGGACTCAGACACTCACGTTAAATGGCAGGGACTTTACTAAGCCATCTATCCCAATCATGGTGTCTTAGTTCCTGAAATCATATCTGCTTCCCCAGAGCTCAAACCACAACTGCATGATGTTTGATGAGGGTGCCCAGATGGCACATTGATATTGGTGATAGAGGAGATGATGAATATGTGATACCTTCCATCACACTCCATCCCCATAGATGGCCCTTGGTGATGATGGGAAATATCCTGAGGTTGAAATCAATATCCTTACTTACTTCTTTTGAGTCCAAGACAATCAGATACATTGCTTCTCTCTAATAGATCAAGAGTTGGACTCCCTGATTGTGGGGTATATAGTAAACAGCAGAACTCCTCAAGTGGAAGTTTCGTCCATTCTGAAAATACTAAGTGTACATGATAAGCAAGTCTCGTTTCCTGCATTGGAAATGCCACCAAGATGAAACCACACCCCCATCCTCCTGGATCCTGTTTTCTGTTGGAGAGGTGGGATCCATAGTCATTATTGGGTGCAGATGTATAGCAGCTACTCTAATCAGGAGGTGTCTGCCCTCTGATTCATCAGTTTCTAGCATTCCTTCCAGATACTGATGTATCCTAAGCCCATTGACTTCTCTGTGAGAGAAATTTGACATCTGTGATATTTGACTATGTGCCCCCTGAGCCATAGCTTTGCCATTTAACAGTAGACCCTGCTGGTTCTCTTAGTGCTTATAGGATAAAATGAATTAGGGTTCTTGATCAGGACAGATGTGTGAAGAAACAAATTTAGTCTACACAGGGAATACTGCAGCTTGCAACTGAGGGATGTCAGAGGTGCAGGGGCTAGGGAGGGAAAAAGGCAGTTTTAATCGGAGAGAGTGATTATGGAATCTAATTAGGTTATCATTTTCATTTGCAGAAGGAACATTCAATTCACTTAACACCACTCTACAGGCCTTTCTACTCTCAGCTGTACCCAAGGGAAAGCAAATTCTGATATAATAGGACATTTGGACAGCAGCAGATCTGAGGGAGAGAGAAAGAGAGCGAGGACATTCTAGAAGTGGTGAGGCCTGGGGCATAGACTCTGCTCTGCCTCCAAGAGCTTCATGACCCTGGGAACATTGCCTTGCCCCTGAGGACCCTGGGATCATCTGCTAAATATGAAAAGAAAATTAAATCATTAAAAAACCCTCTTTAAATCCGAAATACTGTGTTTGGTTTTTGATGTGTATTGATAGCCTGCTTTATTAAGCTAACAGTTAAAGTGTGGGAATGATTCACCACAGTGCTGCAAATAAGAATTTGATTTTGGTATCAAACAGGACTGGATTTTAGTGTTGTCTCTACCTGCTTACTCTGGGATCCTTCCTTAATCTTTCAAGTAGTCATTTTACAAAACTAAGACAGTAAAATTTGTTTATAGAATCACTTGTGAATTAAATGGACTAATGTATTCAAAATATTTTCATCACATTTGGGACATAGTAAGACTCAGTAAATATTTAGCTGTTATGATCTGCTGATCATGTTTACTACAAAGTTTTAGAATAAGTTGGATGCTTTATCTACATTTTAAAATGTATGGTAGGGATGGGTTTCTTTTTAACAAATTGCTTGGATGACATGCCTGGAGAAGTTTAATGGTGGGAAGCTAAGTAATGGAGCAAGACTGAAATAGCTCCATGGAAATAAAGCATTTAATGTGGGAATAAATGAAGTTGCCACCCAGAACTAACAGCCAGAGTCGTGGCTGGGCTGTAATTAATGAATACGATGGCCAAGATTTATAAGGATATTTTAAGGAGTAACTGCACTGCATGGAGTTCTGGTTTTTATGCCTGGGCTGAAGTAAGATCAATGGGAAATCCATTACTTTAAGATTTAGTGATGGTCACAAAGCTTCCCCAACATTGGGTCTTTCACATGGTGGCCACCAGGGAGGGTTTCTTTGGGGTAAGAGCCAAAGAGATGTGGAAAAAGATGTTGAGGTCTTGGGGAAAAGAACAGAGGATGAGGGGCTGTACCTCTGTTCCTGATGTGGAAAATGGAGAAAAGAGATGCTGAGACCACATATACCCAGAGAGTCCTCAGGGCTTACCAGTCAGCACTGTACTGAGTTTTGTATGCATCCCATTGCCAGAAGCCTGACTGCACTCAAGATGCTTGTGCTGGACACTTGAGATGATGTGTCAATAAACTGAGCTGTTTTGGGTGGGGGTGGCTATTGACAGTGACATCCAGCCTTGGCTCAGAGTTCATCCACACGGTCCATTTGAAGCCCGAATCCCTTATATATGTGAGAATTCGCTTTGTAACTTGTGTAGTGTGCATCATCACAAGACAGCTGGGGCTAATCCTGTTCGCCTAAGACTTCTGCAGTTGGGTTTGGTGATAAAAAGATCACGTGTACACTCGGTTCCTCTTTGCCTTCTGTTCAGGGAAGAGCAAAAGATCAGCTCATGGCAGAAGCCCCTCCTTGCTCTTGACTTCCAGGTCCAGGAGCCCAAAGAGGTCTTAACTTATTTTGGAAATATGATCTTCCATTTTCCCTTTTCCGTGCTCAGCACATTTGTACCATATCAGCTTTGTTCATGTCCTTCCTTCTGCCTGGTGTCCTCTTAGGAGTCTAGCTTTGGAGGCCACCCCTAGTCCCTCAGTAACCTTAGCTGTGTATAACCCCAGAACACAGTTTATTCCTTTCATTCATGGCTTAATAATAGGGTTACTCTTTCTCCCTTTCTTATATTTTGTAGTCAAATGGCCTCTCCATTTCATAACTCTCATTCTTCAACCCAGCTGCTAGGTATTTCTATGTTTCAAATATAGCTCTTTAGCTTTGTTTTCTGGATATGATCTTATTTTTCTTCTTCAGTGATGACTGATTCATGAGCAGAGCACCTGATAGTGACTATTACCTTTCTCTCAGTCTCAAGGATAGACTCCTTGTATTTGTATGAGATTATTAACGTATTATTAATAGTTGTAAAACAATTATCATTGATTAGGTACTTTGTATAAGGTTCTGTATTGGATACTGGACACATTATCTCATTTTATGCTAAATTATAAAATCACACCCTTAACAGAAAAACTAAGGCCCAAAGAGTTTTGGACACTTGCCTAAGGTCATGCAATTAGTAGGCTTAAGCATATCTACCAGAGCCTGAAGCCTATCTTTTAATAATCACACTGTATTTTATATTCAAGATCTGATTTGATTCCTTCAGTAATCTTATAAGGTAGCTGTCATTATCCTTAAATTACAAATGAAGAAGAACAGGCCCAGAAAAGTTATGTGACTTGCCTAAGGCAATGCAATTATAAAATAGAAAATTAGGGCATGAATGCTGGTGTTTCGAGTCTATGTTTAGCTCCTAACCCTTCCAGGATGCCAAAGTTCTGTGTTTTTTTTTCCCATTTTCTACCATCTCCCAACTCTGACATCATATTAGCTCAGTTCCATTTCCTTGACTTCATTTTTTTTGCCTCCCAAGACACCTTTCTAAGAAAGAGTCATGAAGGGAGTGTGATCTGGTTCTAGAGATGGAAGATCTAAGTATGTCAATCCTATCTCAACCAGTTTTCTCTGTGAGGAACCAAGAAGATGGCTGTGTGAGTTTGTTTTGCCACCATGTGTAAGGAATAGGTAGTCCTTGTAAACCTTGGTTATGTTCTGTCTGAAAACTCAGGAAATTAATCCCATAATGAAGCAGCCTTTTACTTTGATGAATGGATGATGTTTATTACATATTCACTGAACACATACATAAGTTTTAGGTGCCATTTCTTCAGACATGAATAACTGGAACACAACAAATAGTTGCTGAGGATCCAGGAATAACTAAGCTGCAAACTCAACTTGTCAAGCCAGATGTAGTGTTTGATGAGAGTAAGGATGAGTGAGACATGCTAGGTTACTCCACAGTGTTACAATGTACTGGTTGCCTTTTATCAACTTGGCACAGACCTAGACATATCCAGGAAGAGGGAATCCTTCATTGAGAGAATCCCATCATAAGATTGCCCTGTAGGGCATTTTCTCGATTAATGATTAATATGGCCCAACCCTTAGAGGGTGGTGTCACCCCTGGGCAAGTAGCCCTGGATAGCATAAGAAAGCAGGCTGAGCTAACCATATCCTGTTTTGAGTTTCTGCCATGACTTTCTTTAATGAAGGACTGTGATATGAAGTGTGAGCCAAATAAACCCTTTCCCCTCATGTTGCTTTTGATTATAGTGTTCCATCACAGCAATAGATACCTAACTAAGATGAATATTTCTGTCCTCCAGACTCATGTTTTGGTAGCACTATTTTGAAAGATTCTGGAAACTGAGGCCACCAGGGGTGTGACCTTAGGGCTTGATTTGTTGTAAGCCTCTCTCTGTCTCTGCTTTCTGATAGCCATGAAGTTAAAAGCCCCCTCCACCACATGCTCACAACACCACCATGCTGTTCTGCCTAAGCACAGCAATCCTGGACTAAATCATCTGAAGCAGCAATAAAAATAAATGATGTCTTCTTCAGGGACTGAGGAAATGGCTTATCAGATAAACACTTGCTGTGTAAGCATGAACACTTGAGTTCACATTCCCAGCACCTACTTAAATGTTGGGTGAGTATGGCAGCATCCCTGTCATCTTAGTACCTGGGAGGCAGAGACAGGGGATCCATGAAGCAAACTGCCTATCTGCATTGACTGAACTGGTGATCTGTGAATTCAACCTGCAGAGCTCGCCTCAACATATAAGATGGAGAACAATAAAGGAAGACAACTGATGCCAACTTCTGATCTCCACATGCATGTGTGCACATATACCTTCCTACACATATACGCCCGCACATAAGTGAGTGTGTACACCCACACCCACACACATCCATGCATATATACAACACATACAGAGATACTGAATAGTAATAATTTCTCTTTATAAGTTGTTCTGTCAGGGATTTTTGAGGACAGCAGCTAATACAGAAATGTGTGTTATATGAAGAGTCTCAAAGGGCAACATGTCTGGTAGTCATCCCTCTTTTTCCAGTGCCTACTACAGTACATGACACCATAGAAACTGTCCACAGATAACATGGAAGTGAATGGGAAAAAATAACCATGATATTAAAAGAATCAATACGTAAGACTTCCTTGGTTAAGGATGGAAAAAGTCAATCAGGAAAAGGTTGTGAAAATGAGGTGATATTTAAATCTGTGGAAATGAGTATGAATTTGTTTTGTAGAGAAGGTTAAAGTGAGAGAGAATATTTTAGATAGGAGGAATGTGGCGTTCTCAATGAGTAGGACTCATGGGAACTGCAATTGAAAAGGAGCTGGGACGAGGTTATAAAGAGCCTTTATTGTCATGCTATAGAGCTCAAGTTTGCTTTTTAAGTGATAAGAGCCATGAAATGTATTAAGCGGAACAGTGAAAGGATCAGGCTTATGCTTAAAGGAGTGTGGGACTGGAGGCAGGGCTCTGCGGGGGGGTGTCGCCAGGTGCACTTCTTCACCTTGCCGTTGCTTCCGTGGGCATGCAGGTGACACTTTGACAGATGAGACCTGATTGATGAAGATGCTGCTACCTGAGATGGAAATTTGCAATGAAGAAGAGTTGCAAGAGTAGGAATGAGGAGATTGTGAATTTCAAATATGTCACGGTGAACTTGAGATGTCTTTGGGACATCCAGGTGGATATACTTAGGAGACAAATATAGGACTGGATTTTTTGGAGAGAAGTGTGATCTAAGAGTTTATATTTAGAAATACCAGCATATAGGAATTTTATACTGTGAGAATGAGTGAAGTCACTTTTGGAGAAGCTTAAAGGGGCTGGAAAATATCTTCTGAAGTTAACCATTTCATAAGCTGAGAAAAATATCCAGAGTATAGAGTTTCCTTTGTGAAGAACCACCTTATTCTGATGAGCTGAAAGGATCCATTTTTAACTTTGACTTGGTGGGATGGAAAGTCTTGAGATAGTTTTCACTTTAAAGAAGTGTCTGATTGGTTGCTTCATATTGACTAGTACCAGTAAGATCAGTTAAGTTCAGCACCCTGGCCAGAGCCACAAACACTTGTATCTTGATCCTATGCTAGATACTGAAGGGATTTACGAAAGGGGTGGATTCTCCCTGCAAGGAATTTCCACCATTGTCCATAACAATCATCAAGAGTATAAATGACTGTAATGCAAGAAGACCCATTTATATTGAGAAATTAAACACTACAAGTGTTCAAAAGATGGGGTAATTATTGCTTGCTGAGGTCTGGAAATGTTTAATAGGGAAAGTCATCATGAAGGACAAATACTGATTATCAGCAAACATAGGGGTAAGTAATAGAGGAAATGATAAAATTCAGTGACAGAGGGACTAAAGTAGGCTTGTGGGGGAAACACTGGGAAGCTAGTCTGCAAAGATAGATTAAGGCCTTGAATGCCAGGGTGGAGGGATTGTAGTTTATTTCATAGTTCGAACAGCCCAAGCCCTCTTTCAATGATATTTCAGAGGTCAATATTAGGCCTTCCCCAGTGTTAGAACAAATGTGTCTTAGAAAGACTGTGATCTTTTTCCAAGGAGAAAGTTAATTGATTGGCATTACAAAGTCATCATCTATGGCCAAGCCCAAATTGAAAATCTACTTCTGAAGACAGATACTGTTTGTTTAGAATGGAGCCACAGCCCTGATTCCTATTTTCTGAGATCTAGATCTGAATTTTCTTAGCACAGGATTCCCTTGAGGGGACTGCTTTTGCTTTTCTCGGGAGTCATTTGTTATCTTAAATATTGGCATCTTTGAGATAAGAGTTTTCTAAATCACATTTACAGAATGCTTGTAAACACTCCTCATGTTTAGAACAGCTTTCTTCATTGACCTTATGCCATTGATGTGCTCCAAGCTACTTCAGGGCTTTAAATCCCCCACAGCTTTGCCATGGAAACATCCTCCCAAGTCATAACTCTTCCTTCTGCCTGGGTGTAGGCCTCAAAGGTTTATGTGATGGCTGGCAGAACCAGTTCAACAGGGTTTTCAGTGAAACCTGAGCTGCCATAGGGATACAGTATTTCTTTTCCTAATTGCTCATAATTTCATCCTGTTTCTTAGAACAGCAATTGAAGATGACATTACACTCCCTTTTATGTCAGTTGATGATGCATAATTCTCTCCCGGAACAACCAATGACTGTATTTACTAACACATTAAAAATTATCGATGTGTATTCAGTCCAGAGCCAATTTTACACAAGGATTTTATGTGTGCATCAGGTTGTGGAATGTTGTAAGGGGATTTTACTCTTATAAAAGCACCCTCACCCTTGCAGATGAAAGATATGACTAAAGGCATGTGAATAAATGGATGTGTTGTTTATTCTTTGTATCATGCCATGCGGACCCTTGAACTAGCTCCAGAAAATCATAGTCTGCTGTTCTCTGCCTTGCTTTGCACTTATGGTCTAATACAGACCCCATTTACCAGGGCCCTTAGTCCTTTGGCCATTGCTTGGATTTGGCTGGTAGTCTGTGTGACAAGAGACTAGAGGATGTGGGAAAAAGGAAGCCATGGCAGCTCTTTCTTGCTTTAGTGTGCTGTTTCCATGGATCAGTTCTCCCTTACTATGACTGTGACTGTCCCTGGACTTTGATATTGTTCATTCTACCACTTGTTCTTTGGGCCCTCCTGCTTAGGAAGACTAATGGCTTTCAACAATGACTAAACCCTGAGAACCTCAGCATCCTCACTCATCCAGCTATTGGTAACCTCTTCACATAGGCCTCTGCATGTAAGCCATTTAGGATGAATTCTATTCCCTTTGGGGTTGTGATGAAAACACCAGACACCTCAATGCCCAAAGACATTATTTGGCAGCTGAGGTATCTGTTCACCGTAGTGATAACCAACCTGGACCTTTCTTTCATGGCCATCAAGGGGCCCACTATGGAAATATCACTAGAAGTAATTGATTGCAGAAAATTGGAGCTTACTTCTTTTTTAAAAAAAATGAAGCCAGAATACTCTACTTTGAATGGAGACACAATATATTGTAGTTTATATGCCTAGCTTATGGGAACATATAAGATGATGAAGTCTCAGTGTGAATAGTGTATGCTCCAGTGCAAGAAAGGTCAGGAGAAGCATAGTAGATCAGCCTTATGCTAACTAGCAAGAGCTAGTTCCATTTTTAATTCTTCTATTGTGAGAGCTTGATCAATACAGTGTATCTCAATGTTATCATTTCATAGGCTTGCTATCACTAGTCAGAAAAAGCTCTTGATATATTGTATTGTATGATGTTAGAAATGAAGGTTAGATTTTGTTGTTGTTAATGTGAAAAATATAGGTAGTTTGGAAACAACTGAATATTTTGGCTCAAGACTATATCTAATGTGATTCATTGGAATGCAGAGCTGCAATGTAAACCATCAAACTATTTTACCCGTTCAGTGTCCTGTGTACAGAGTGTGCCCATATGTGTACGTAGGCTGAGTTTATATTATCTAGATTGGTTCAGGCCTAATTAACATTTTAGCAGTGTGTTGGTTAGACCAATATATCTATGTGGCTTTTCCTATTTCAGTTGGAAATAATCACAGTGACACTAATGGATAGATTTCCATGTTCAGAAGAAAAGCTAAAAATGAAAGGCAATTCCCACTGGGTTTCCACAAAAAAAAAGAAAGAAAGAAAAAAAAGAAAAACAATCAGTGATGTACACTGTATTGGGGCCTTGTGACCAATAATTCTAGAACAAGGTTCTAATAGTGAAAAAGGCTGGGGAATTCTCTTTCCTCTGTCCCCAAGCAAATCAATGGATATGTCCTTGCCATGGGTGGCCATGTAAGACTCATCGGTGCTAAGAACTATTGATGAAATCCTTCCTTTTTGCTCATCTCTCAGCTCTTAGAAAGGACCAAGCGTGTTCCCATCTGTCATGAAGGATGAACTTAAAGTGGTCTCTGGACATGTGGAAGCAGAAGTGATAGAGATTCTCAGTCTGAAAAATGGGTATAAATGACAAATTGTTCCACTTCAGGAAGTTCACTAACATAAAGCTTCTTGGTGTTTAGCGGGGGGGGGGGGATGTACCCCTACATGGTCTTCAGAGATTGGGGGAAGTGTCCTAGGGATTTAGGGTTCTTACAGCAGCTAAAAGAGGGGGAGCTTTTAGCCCATCTTACTGATTGTGAGGCCATGACCCCTGCCATCAGAGTCAGGACTAGGACTGAAATCTCAGGCAATAGTTGTCATCCAGGAAGAACCTTAAACTTGGCAAAAAAAAAAAAAAAAAAAAAGCCTTGAGTAGTTCTGTACCTTTAAAAAAGTGCCAGTCCATCCGTCTTTTACAACTTTCTTTAAGCACTAACAACATTTACATTTGAGATGTTGCTAGCAGAAGATCCCAGACTTTGTGCTTGATCTTTCCTTAATGACACATTTTTATGTAAAATGCATAGAAAACTTCAGCCCAAAACTCACAAGCCTTGCTCTCTCCTATCCCTGTATTTATGTGATTTTCTTTTGTTAAAAAAAAATACTCTGTTTATTCAAATCTTTGTTTACTTAAGCCTCTAACTCAGTATTACCTCTTTCATGCAGCCTTCTCTAGAGATGTCTGCCTCCGGGGCTGATCACTAATGAACTCTAAAAACGTGTATTGTCTGCATGCTGTTGCTGGACATTTAATCACACACCACCTTGGAACATTTCTGAGCTGTTTCCTGTTAGGATTATTGAGCCTCTACTGTGATCATGTCTGCTTACTGAAGCCTCAGGTCCAGTGCGAAACACAGGCAGATGCTCTGTAAATGTATATTGTAGTGATGAGTGTCTGCCATGGGCCAGGTGAGTGAGGAATGAGGCTGAGTTATATAGTAAGAAATGAAAACATGCTCAAAACACTGTAGCTTTTAAGGATTAAAATTTGGGGATATGGTGTTGAAAGTCTCTGGTGGTGTTTTTTGTATTTTTTTTTCTCCCCTGCATCATTGAGAAGAGAGATGCTGTTCACAGATGTACTGTGATTTTTGTCTTTGTGAGTGAAATTCAGAAAATTATTCTGGAGCCTCTTCAAGTACATTTAGAACCACTCAGTTGTCATTCTTTTATTGGGAGGATGGATCATGCCTGTCTACTGTGTGAGTTTAAGAGGCAATGCACTCTATAGATAAACTCTTTTTTATCTTGTGATGGTTGTTGTTATTGTTTGGATAATTTCAAATATAAGTAGATAAGCATCCTCAGAGGAAACGGGAGTTCTAGGGGAGGACATCTGGAGATTGGAGAGAATGCTTTTAGGGTAGTCCACATGCATCCATCAAGTCAGAAATCTGCCGTGCCTACCGGGATTTACATCTTGTAGCTGACTCTGACTCAGAGCACAGCTCAACCTCCCAACTCCTCATTCCTCAGAGAAGCCCTTTTAGACACTCATCAGCTCTAGAGGGAAAATCCTGACTAGTCACCATAAATCAAGACTTGTATACTTTCCCTTTGATTGAATAAAAATGTATTGAACATCTGCTGTGTTCCAGGTATGAGAAAGAGGGAAAGAGAGAGAGTTGTTTATTTGGGCCCCAGTAAAAAGATATATTGGGAAATATTAGTAAAATCACAGGGTGTGAAATCAGAGGTGAAACTTGGCATGCTAGAGCTTTAGATTCGATTTGCTGTTTATTTTGTGCTATTATTTCTTGAGCATTTACTATGCAGCAGAGGCTGTGCTAAATTTTTACACATATTATCTTGTATTTGTATTGTATTCCTATTATCCTTATTTGTTGGTTCAACAAATATGCACTGAGCACCTATGATGGGCCTGACGATATTCTAGGCTCAAGGAGTAGAACAACGTGAGTTATGCACAAAACTCTGCTTTGTATGGACCTGATAATTTGGTACCTGGTATAAATATGTGAAATAACTAAATAAATGTCAGCACAGTAGTTAGTTATAAGGCACAGGGAAATAATAAAGCAGGGAAAGAGAATAGGCTTAGCAAGCTTTAATAGAAGTTAATCTTTGAATAGAACTGGAGGAAGTAGAGGAACGGTTCTAGAACCTGAGGAAAAGGGCATTGCAGAGTGGAGAAGGTAACCATGCAAAGGTCTGAAGAACAGTGAGGAGAAACCAGCTGCCTATGGCAGAAGGAATAGAGGACACAGCACAGGGAGTCACGGATCTGAAGGCCTGATGTGCTATTATAAGGAATCTGCATTTTGTGATGAGTGAGATGAGAAGCAACGGAAAGGCCCCAGCAGAAATGACACATGATCTGACTCAGTCTGGCTGGCTGAGGGCTTGATTGAAGGCGTGCAGAGAAATGAGTGCAATAATCCACATAGGGTATGCAGTTTGCATAAAAGTCCTAGCAATAGACTTGAGGAAAAGAAGCTGCATTTAGGATATATTTTATTTTTGCATTTCCCTTTTTGTTTTAAAATAACTATAAAATTTTAATGTATTTTAAAATTAGGATATAATGACACTATTCCTCCATTTCCCTTTCCTTCCTCCAACACCTTCCATGTGTCCTTCCCCCAAACTCTCCCATGCCCCTCCACTCATCTCTCTCTTAAATTGATGACCTCTTTTGCTTTTATTATTATTGTTACATAGATTGAGAGATAGATAGATGGACAGACAGACAGACAGATGGATAGTGGACAAATACATAAATGCAACCTGCTGAGTTTGTTTCTGTTGTTTGTATGTATATGATTTCAGGGTCTATACTTTGTATTGAAGAATCAATTGGGGGCTCATCCCTGTGACAGGCTAATGCTCCTCCTCCTAGCAGTCATTAGTTGCCTGTACTTCTTGGTCTAGGGGTGGGACTCCATGATATTTTTCCCTCCTTACACGTTAATGTGGCTGTGGATGTTGCTCTTATTCAGGCCTGAGTTAGGCAGTTATTTCTAAGAGACAGTCCCACCATACTTCCTGGTTTGCCTTTTGCAATCAAACTGATGTTCCTTGGGCCTTGGGAGCAGTAGTTGTGTTGAAGATGTATATTTTGGGGCTGGGTTCCCCCAGGATCACTGCATTTTGTCCAGTTGTGGCTTTCTGTGATGGTCTCCATTTGGTATAAAAAGAAGCCTGTTCGATGAGGGAGGAGAGCTACACTTATCTGTGGGTATAAAATAAGTTTTAGACTATAGCTAGAAATTATACTGTTCTGGTAAAGTGGCAGTAGGAGGTTTTCTTCTAGGATCACTGATCTCACTGGCCCTGAAGGGTTGGCTAGGTTTCAGGTACCAGGCATGATTTCTCTCCTGTTGAATGGCCCTTAAGTTCAATTAGATAGCTGCTGGTTACTGCCAAGATATGAATGACATTATTTTATCTTTAGAGATATCTTAACATGCTGGTCTATGTTGTGACTCATAGGCATCATCACAGCTGAGTAGAACTAGTTGATTGCTTCTCTGCCTGGGTAGCTAGCTTGCACAGTACTTTCTCGTACTATGGAAGCTAGGTCATAGAAAGAAGGCTTCACTTTAGATCCAGCTAGAATAACCCAAATCCTGTGCCTAAGTGTTCTGTGTCTTCAGCAATGGGGACTTAACTTCAACCTCCCCTCCAAGAGGCAAGCAAGGGCAACAGTATCAGCCTATATTGTTTTGGCAGTCACTTGAACTTCCTTGACCAATAATTTAAGTGGAGGTTTCTCATGCTTGCTACTGGAAGTTTTTTTAGATAATCTATGAATCTTCTTGGAAGGATTGTCAGCTTAAGCAGCATAACTTAATTAAATTAATTATATATATAATTATATATATCACTTCACTATATATCATATATATGTATATATATATATGCTTTATCAAACAAATTTCTTCCTTCTGTATTGACCTCTATTCCCATCCGAAAATAGAATCACCTTCCATTTTTTGAAGGCAGAACCAACAAAATTTCCTGGTAGATTAGATACTAGGTATAATAAAATGATAATAATAAGGCTTGGTTTCCAATTAGCTGGAGGCGTGGAAATGTTACTTAATGTCATCAGGAAAAGGATAGTTTAGTACTCCATAAATGGCTGCAAAGAGGAGCTGTCTTAAGCTACCACGTTTGGGGAAATGATTTGCTAAATTACTTTTTGACAATAACAGACTGATACTAAATCCCAAAGAGTGCTTTTACAGATATTGTGTCATGGGAGTGTCATAACAATGTTGTGAGGTAGACCTCATCAGTCCCCTTTTGCCTGAGCTGAGCAGTCTCCTGACTTGTTCTCAGGTGTGACTCTGGTAGATGAGAAGAATGTAAGCAAAGGTCCACTTCTGATGAAGTCTCCTGATCTCTGGAGGCCACCACTTCATCTTCTCTGCTAATCAAAGACCCAGATATTTGGGAAGACAGTTTGCTTTCAGGAGACCCTGAAAGCAGCAGTTTTCTGGTCAGTTTAGAGATCCTGACTTACATAATGAATTCTTGATTATCTTCTTGGCTCTTGGTAAATATGTGCAATCACACACACCTTCCCTGGGAAATCTAAATTCTGCTGCTTTTCTTCCTACTTAGAAGAATCTGGTCAGGAGAATGGCAAGATTTAACGGGCATTCCTGCTCTAATCTCAAGAAAGAAACTAGGTATGGTGCTGCTCACTTGTAATCCTTCCATGCCAGTGCTGAAGCACGATCATGAGTTCAAAGCCAGCCTGAACTATATAGCAAATTCCTAGAAAGGAGATAAGGAGTGGAGAGCAAGAGCTAGAGCTAGATCAAGAGCAAGAGAGAGCATGAGAGGAGAGAGAGAGAGAGAGAGAGAGAGAGAGAGAGAGAGAGAGAGAGAGAGAGAGAGAGAGAGAGAAGCAGTAGAAGCTAGCTCATAATCTTCTTCAAACTGTCCTCTTCAACTTTGCATGGCCTCTGACCTCTGCCTATCCCACAAATTTCATATCAAAGTCAAAGCTGTCTGTTTTTTCCCCAACACTAAATTCTAAGAAGCAGCTTATGAGACATGCACAGTGGTCTGGCCATTTTATGATCTCTGACAATTAAAACCCTCTTTGAATTCCTGCCCTGGAAAGGGCAACTGTTATTTCTATTTGTATTTAAGGATGCTCTGAATCCAAGCCTCCAGATAAGTGGCAAATGCCTGCCTTTTTAAACAGACAATAAGAAGGAATACAGTTTTTGGTGACCATGGCAGTGCTGGGTAAGAGAGGCATCTCCATGGTCTTGAAGACACAGCAGATTCACTCCTTATATTTTCATTCTGTGCTCTACTCTCTACTTAAGAAAGCCTCCACACCACTTGATGCTTTCCTACCACCCTAGTACTTTGTTTACGTTCTTCAGTCACCTTGGTGAACAAACACACACTGTGTACAAAATAAACAGAGGGAAATCCATCCCTTCAGCTATTGGGTTTAAGTAAGTAAAGAATGAACATACTCCAGAAATGTATCTGTGCTATAGAATTACAGACAGATAACAGAGTGGGTGTGGAGATGTGGATGGAGCTCAGTGAAAGGATGTCACCTGAGTAGTCACCCACAGGGGACAAAGGTGAGCCACACAAATATCCAGGAGTTCTTAGGACTTGTCTGCTGTGCTTGCTGGGTAAAGTTGAACCATAGTGTTCAATGGGGCTTAGAGGGAAATAGCCGATGATGGGGTCAGGGAATTAATGTAAGACTGAACCATTTAAGCCTTGTAGAACACTGTAAGGAGTGGGATGAAAACCCAGAGAAGTGGCATGATCTGATTTGGGTTTTAGTTGGATTATCTTACCTGATCATGTGTGTGCGTATGTATGTATGTGTGTGTATATATGTATATATATATATACATATATACACACATATATACACACATATATATACATATATACATATATATGTATATATACATATACACATATATATACACATACATACATACATACATACATACATACATACATACATATAATCTTACCTAGATAGTAGTCTGAAGGGGGCAAGCTCAAAACAGAGATTTATTAAAATTCAGTTATATTTGTTAAGAGGGAGGCTTTAGATATGGGCACATGGGTGTTGGTGATGGAAGCAAGGTAAAGCATCAATATTCTATAAACTGAACAAGGAACTCATGGAGTTTGGGTGGGGATGTAAAAGAAGGAAGAGTTAGGTTTATAGGCCAGCAAAAGGACATCCACCACCTTCAAGGGTCAGTTCCAACATCTGCAGTTCTTCACATACTTTTGTGAGTACTCTAGGAATTTCTGTTTCTTTTCTAAACAATTATCATCAATAATTAATAATCACCAATAATCCACTGAGTGTGTGTGCATGTGTAGGCATGTGCATATGTGTGGTATATGAAGAATCCAGAGTCTGAACATAGGTGTAATGGACTTAGGGTATTAAAGGTGTGTAGCTGAAGTTTTCCTGGTCCCACTGGGCTCCTGTAGTCCCTCACTCCTGCAGCCGCTCAGACCCAAATGAACACACAGAGGCTTAATATTATTTATAACTGCTTGGCCATTAGCTCAGGCTAACCACTGACTAGCTCTTACACTTACATTTAGCCCATTTCTGTTAATCTATATGTCACCATGTGTTCTGTGGCTTTACCTGTGTGACATTACATGCTGCTTTCTGGATGGTAGGCTGGCATCTCTTGACTTAGCCTTCCTCTTCCCAGAATTCTCCTTGTCTGTTTATCCCGCCTATACTTCCTGCCTGGCTATTGGCCAATCAGCTTTTTATTTATCAACCAATCAGAGCAACACACTCACAGCATACAGAACCTCCCACAGCAAAGGTGTTACCAATGATCTGGCTGGTGTGTCTTTTTGGTCCATTTTTTATGCAAATTGTGCATCTGTAAGGAACAGTTTGCTAGTGTTGGTAGGTCTGGGTTCTTGACTGACAAAGGCTTACTGTCTGGGTGGACAGACTCAAGGGCTCACCATTCCAAGCTCTGAGAACTGCAGACTACGGCTTCTGATTTCAGAAGTCAGAGACTTATAGCTCTAGATGTTCTGGTTAGAGGCTTATTACTTTGGGTTTTGACTGACAGTACCCTAGCATTCTGCAGCAGTGAAATCGTCGGCTTCCAGCAGCAGTAAGCAATAACAGGAGTCAGTAGCAGTCAGCACCAGCTAGAACAATTGCGCCAAGCCTTGGGAGTCAGGGTGTATGAAAGCTCCCTGGAACATTTTTAATGATAGATCCAAAGTTTGTCATGAAACTCGTAGCCCTCTGTCTTCTATCTCCGTCATCCTCTGTTGTCTCCATCCCTTCTGTTCCCCACCCTTAGCCAGTCTCTGGAACTCCAAGGCTGCTTTCTTATTGTTACTGACACTGCCACTGTGACTGCCACTCTTGCCATTGCCATTTCCTCTTGGCATTGCCAGCTCAGAGCACTCCATAATAAAAATCACAAGGGTGCAAGAAAAGACTGTTTGGGAGAAGCTTTGATTAGGCCTCGCATAGTAACACCAGAGACAGCACAGGAGAATGTGTGCCAGCAAATACATACACCTTTACACATCACAAACCCCTCTTGTCTCCTGTCCCATCTCCCGAGAGGCATCTCTAAGCCCTAGGGGAGTCAGAGAAGTCACTGTTCATACAAAGA
Source organism: Peromyscus eremicus (assembly GCF_949786415.1). NCBI lineage: Eukaryota > Metazoa > Chordata > Mammalia > Rodentia > Cricetidae > Peromyscus > Peromyscus eremicus. The sequence continues at coordinate 36,700,154 of NC_081431.1, read as the reverse complement.
GGAACTAAAAAGGGAGGTGTTTGTCTCTTTATTGTATGAAGCTGCCTGGGAGCCTTCACGGAGAAGGCTTTCTCCTCTTTCCTCTCTACCATATACTACTGTTGGCTGCAGCCACCCATGAGCCTTTATTAAGCATGTACTTCTAAGCAAGGAGCACCGACTTCCCTTTAATTGAGGCATAATAATTAGAACATTAGCACATTAGGAGGGTGAGACAGCATGTTTAGCTTCTGTGATTAATTATGTGAGGATTGTAATAAGTTGTTAAGACATTAATTACGATGGCATGTTTACTGCTTTAGGTTGTACTGGTGGTGCTTTGCCATGGCAGGTTGTAACATGCCCAAGTCATCGAGTGCCTGAGGATGTAGTCTTGACCCATGTATGGGTGGGTTGGGTCCCATGCATGTGTCTATACACAACACTGCCCCATTTGCAGGAGCCTGAGTGCATGCCTGCTGCTTTTCTTCCTGGTCGTGTGGAGACTTGGGGTATGGAGGAATTTTTTTTTTCTTTTAATATGTTTTAAGTGAGGCAAGACGTTTAAGCTCTGCAAGTTCAATCTTTTTTTCCATCTCAGCAGTCAGTGAAAGTGTAAAACAGAGCATGGCATGGGCAAATTCAGGCTTGTGTGTCTTTGTTTTGGGCTCCCCACCAAGGCCAAGTCTCTGCCATGTGGGCAAGAGCTGTGTGAAGGAAGACAAGAGAACCCTGAAGAGGGAGGGGCAAGCTGTGGGGCAGAAGTTTCTGGACAGAGGATGGCAGAAAAGCCCCTTCCTTTCTGTTATCCCTATCACAAGGTCTGGGCACCTATGTTGGAAAAGTGAGAACTTTGGCCCAGAGTGTTCAAATGAACAGAAATACATAACTCTGACTTAGGCGTTAAGTGAGAAAGGCAGCCGAGGGACCTCGTAGGAGTCATTCACTCACTGTTTTAGGTGCTGTGTGGAACCTGCATTGGGATGGAATTGCCGGTCTCTTTTGGGGGGGTGGGCAAGGAGAAATTATGGCAAAGAAAGATGTGGGGAATGACGGGGGAGGACCAGGAGAGAGGAGAGCCAGGATGGGGAGGCCAAGGATAGAGTGGATGGAGGGCATGGAGGGGGAAGGAGGGCATGGAGGAAGAAGGGAATGAGGGGGCAGATATGCAGAGAGGATTAAAGGAGTGCTAGATACAATTTAGGGCCTAATTCTGAAGAGGCAAATATTAAATTTCAGCATTTAGCTAAATCCAATTACTGCTATCAGAATGCATTTTAGGTTACAAGACTAAATGCTACCATTTATTTTAAAAGTTTGGTTGTCCCCAAGATCTTACTATTATAAATCTTAGGAGTCAAATCTTCAAAGTTTAATGTCATGGGCAGAAAGAATAAATTCTCTGCTCTGATCACCACCAGTTTGGCTCTTAGCCCAGGGATGACCACCACCCTAAATTCATGTTCACACTCAGCACTGGCTGGTGGAGAAGCAGACATTGTAGCCTAAATGAAATTAAATATACAATCAGTGCCTTTTTCAAGATGGTTAAACTTAATATCATATTTCTTTTTTAAAATCCTCTGCTGTGCTTGGAGATCTTATCTCTCTGGCTCTGCCTTGAATTGTTATTTACTTGGAAATACACATTGGAAATGGCAAGAAAGAAGTAATGCTTTTCTTAACATTGTCTTAATAACACATCCCTGCTAACTCACCACTCATTTTTCTGTTTCCCATATTTAGCAATTTGCAAGTTCTAAACAGTTTTGCTCAAAAAATGAACAGCTTTCACAATCACCAGTAATTTTGGTAACATTTTATTCCTGTGATAATAGATGCATATTTAGACTATAATTGAGGTAAAATTTCAGCACATAAAAATTTCACTCCAAGGTCCTTATGGAATATGATTCCATATTTGAAAGCAAATGGTCATATATTAACAACAAATTCAAGTGACATGGCTTATTTATTTTACTAATCAGGTTACCCTGGCTAGAAAAACCAGTGACCCACTTGAATACCCCATCATTGATCACACATAAGGTCAGCAGTCCCAGAAATGATGCTCAAATGAGTCTTAGGTACCTTGCCTTTAAATAGCTATGGCTCAAAGAGAATGATGGCATATATTGGTCCGGCAAGGAGGCTGAAAGCTGCCTTTGGCACTTCCCAATCTCATTTGTAGAAATGCAGCTGCAGCAGCTTTTGAATGAGGTAAATTTCAATTGGCAATACTTTGGCATCAAGTTTTCTCTGAGTTGTGTGCAGAAAATGCCATGTGTAGTGGGAATTGGTACACAAGTTCATACAGAGTCAAGGTATAATCCCATTCTATTCTCATTCTGACCTGGCATCTTACCACATTGGCCAGAAAAGAGTAGAAAGGAGGATGGTTGTTCATCCCTAGCCAGATCTGGTGGGAATATGGAGTTTTAGAGTCTTAGGGCAGCTGGTAGGTCAACAAGGATTAAAGAACGATTGGAGAAAAAGTTTACATTAAAGAGATCAGACTGAAAATCTCCCCTGTGGGGAAAGGTCTGTAGGAAATGAGAGTCCTCTTTCTTTTTGCCTCCTGCCCCTTCACTCGGAAGTTTCTTTTTTAACAACTTTAAAGAATGCCTATGTCCAAGCTGTGAGCGAGTCTTTCTCAACCTGCTTACATCATTGGATTTTAGAGGTGGTTCTGTCAGGCCAGAGACCTCCAGACTGCAGTTCAAGGGCTGAGGTCCAGGTGAGGACCTGCTGGCTTTCCAACCCTTCAAAGGCTGTATTCTGTCTCAGCTCAAGGCTCCACCCCACTTCCCCTTACTTTCTGGCTGTTTATTCTACTCAGAGCACTAAATGTAGCTCAGTTTAGTTATATCTCACCAGACCATCACCCAAGCTCAGAGGTAGAAGTTGTCATTATTAAATACATTTCAAGCTTCTACACATAACCAAGTATAGCAAGCATTAAAAATTAATGCCTCTAATAATACACCCCAGAAAACCAGTGCTGGTATGACTAATTGTAATTTATTGCAAACTGGTGGTGTGCTAAGTGCTTCGAAGAATATAAAAGTAAATAAGAGCCAGTGTTGAGTGGCTGAGTGGGATGAACAATTCCCTGATTCCCGTTGTTGCTTGCACATGATGGGCAGCTTCTGCCTGGTTATAGACCAGATCTGCCCCTTTAATGGCAGGGGAGGAAGACAAAGATGTCTTGAACCATTTAAAGGGGTGATGATAGCTGCTCCCTTTTGAGGTCCGGGAGGTTATCATCTTGGCTGATAGCAAATAGCATTTGCTTGTATTAGTTATCTTCTTAGGCATGCAGCAGTTTCTCTACTAGGTAATAAGCCCCCTGAGATTTTTAAACTATTTTATTTCTCCCAGTGACTATCACAGCGTCTTAATTTGGTTTATTCTTAGAGCTTTTAAAGTGAAAGACTGTGCGCATGCATGTATTTATGCACACACGTCTTTTAGCTCCTACCAAACTGACCAGTCTTATTTATCTTTGTAGACACTGCTCCAGTCTTACATTGCTGCAATTACTTAATTGATTAAATGTTAAGAGATATTAACTTTCTCTATAACTCTGATATTCCTTTTTTTTTTTTTCTGAGATAGGCTGTCCTGGAACTCACTTTGTAGACCAGGCTGGTCTCAAACTCAGGGATCCACCTGCCTCTGCCTCCCATGTGCTGGGATTAAAGGTGTGACAACACTTCCTGGCTAAAGACTTACATATTTTTATTTTATGTGTATTAACGTTTTGCCTACATGTATGTCTATGCACCACATCTTGCAGGGCCCACAGGGCCAAAAGAGGGCATCAGGTACCTTGGAATCAGAATTCCAGACTGGTGGTGAGCTACCATGTCAGTGCTGGGAATCAAATCTGGGTCCTCTGGAAGAACAGACAGTGCTCTTCACTACTGTGCTCTCTCCCTGGCCCTCTAAAGAATTGACATTCTGGACACTTTTTTTTTTTTTTTTTTTTTTTTTTTTTGAGACAGAGTTTCTTTATGTAACCCTGGTGGAACCTTGAACCTTGATCAGATTAGATTGTAGACCAAGCTGGCTTTGAACTCAGAGATCTTCCTGCCTCTGCCTATCTGGTGCTAGGATTAAAGGCATGCACCTGTGGTGATATATTGTGCACCCCAATAAAACTTATCTGGGGATCAGAGGACAGAGCCAGCCACTAGATTAGACATAGAAGCCAGACAGTGATGGCACATACCCTTAATCCTATCACTCAGAGACAGAGATTCATCTGGATCTCTGTGAGTTCAAGGCCACACGGGGAACAGAGCCAGGTGTGGTGACACACACCTTTAATCCCAACACTTGAGATTTCATGCCCTTGCTTGGGAAGCACACATGCCTTTAATCCCAAGAAGTAAGATGGCAGGGCAGAAAAAGGTATATATGAAAGGCGTGAGGAAACAGGAACTCACTCTCTTGAGGCTGAGGATTGCATAGAGGTAAGAACGTGGCTGGCTTGTTCTGTTTCTCTGATCCTTCAACTTTCACCCCAATATCTGGCTCTGTTTTTTTTTTTTTTTTTTTTTTTTTTTTTTTTACTAATAAGACCTTTTAAGATTCATGTTACATGCACCACCACTGCCCAACTCTAATATTCTTATATATTGATTAGATATAATTCTATATTTAATCTCATTCATTAATTCATTCTGGTTTTTGCTTTCTATCAGTGCTATGTCAAGTATCAGGTACACACAAGGAAACCATAGAGACAAGCACGGGCCCTCTTACAATCTGTTTTCTAATAGGAGCGACAATAATTAAGATACGGAAAGGCAAGCTACCTTCAGGCCACAATAAGTTGGTAAATTGTGAGTGAAGAGAAAAAGACTACATTAGAGACTGGACATGGAGCATCTCCCTTATTGTGAGAGGGCCTGGCAATACCTACAGGTGCCTTGGCAGGACACTTGAGGACAAATCATATAGCCACTAAATTTATTCTAACTTCTTTACTTACTCATTTCATGATTCACTTGTCATTTTCTGAGCCTGTGAGTATGGAGCTCTGCTCTGAGGATGTGGAGATGAATATGGTATCATCCTCGCTTTTGAAAGATATAACCTGGTGATGGAGAGACCAAGATGGCTTTTAACAATAGACCTGGCTATGGAATCAGGATTATGGCTTACTTTGTTTCTGCCCAGCTCCTGGCCTACGGGCCTCACAGAGAACTTTTGCATTGATATTGAGTAGAATGGGAGGATTGGAAGTCACAGATAGGGAATGGAAAGTGAGCTGGTATGGAGAGAGGCAGGCATCACTGCACACTTGAGCAGCTTACTGCTTTAAATAGGGCCCTGGTCAGGGGCTGCACAGAAGCCTCGTTCTTCATTTGAATTTACTCCCTGCAGAATTAATTGCTGAAGTCTTTCAGAAAGCAGCGGGGAAGTATTACTTGCCCAGAGACATTCTGATTTAGGGAGGTTTGTACTTATGACATATTTCTGAGAGGAGGAACCCAATTTTATACCCTCACTATTTCTCATTGAGCCCATTAAAGTGCTTAATTCACACATGCACGCACACACACACACACACACACACACACACACACACGAATATATGTATTTGGTTGTTTGCCTGACTTGAAATCTAGAACCAAAGAAGAAAAGGGCTGTGCTCCCTGTCCCCTAAAAGAAGATGTGCCTCAAGAATGTCAAAAGGCAGTTGAAAGGAGAGATGCTGGCTTATGCATGCCTCTTGGTTATTGCATATAAATCACTTCCTTGCTTGAAAGCTCTTGTTCCATGGGGCCCAGCAAGGGACTGGCTGAATATTTTTGGTCCCTGCACTGTGGAGCGAATGGAGTTCTTCCCCCTGAGTAGTGGGGCGATTGTGTCTAGAATACAAAGCACAGGAGGTGGGCATTAATTAGGGCTAAGGGCCTATAATTGGAGTTGCCTTCCTTCCCCTTTCCATTCTCCAAGCCTGAAGCTGTCAGAAGGCTCATTTTCACTGAAGCGTCATAATTAACGCCAAGCCTAATGTGAAAGGCAGATGAGGTTGAAGCCCAGAATAGCTTAGAACTACCCAAGGGTGCACATGCCGGGAGCAGGCCTGGGAAAGAGGGGGCCGGCATTGTACTTGACCTCCATGTGCTTTCCTTGCACAGAGGGAGCTTTGGGGTCAGCCCTGTGATATTCCTTCGGACTGTTAGAACGAGTGCTCTGAGGTACTGAACTATTCACAATGGGCTGGGTTTACAGAATCCTGGTCTTTGGTAGTCTCAGGAACCTCGCATTACAAGTCTCCAATTGCCCACATTTGCTCCTTTCTCCTTTGAAAGAGTAGATTTTTCTTTCTCATGAGGCTGATGCCCTTTTGAGGGGTGTGTGGAGACTCAAGGACCTGGAAGAGCTAGTAGGTATAATAATGTCTGTAAAAACCCCTCAAAGTACCTTGGAAGAAAATTCCAGATATTTTTCTTATTGCTGTTGGTCTTCCAATTCCCCTGAACTCGGAGAACCCATTTAAGTGATTACTTCATGAGGAGGCTGGTAGAAAAGTAGGAGTAATCTATTTCTTCGCTTGGCAGCTCCCACACAGCAAAAGACCCTAGGTGCACTTACAATCACTATCATAGCCTCACTCTTTCCTCTCGGTTCTGCTCAGTACACAATAAACTAAACACCTGCTATCCATCTCCCAAGAAGACCAAATTCAATGCACTTTCCAGCAGGTGGCTTGTAGCACCTCTTGCACATGTGTACAAATATTTACTTAATTTTGTAATACTGGAGAATTGAAAGAAAATTAAGAGAAAGCTAATGAACCTACCATATATCAATCCGAGGTCCCTGAGAGAGAAAACTAGAACCAAATAACCTTACCTTCCTAAACCATACCTTCCTTGAGGACCCTTATTTAAGTACAAAGACAAAATATTACTGGCTTAATTTTCATCCTGAGGCCTTTATTGGGAGAGAATACTTAAGTGTGTACAATTTTCTTCTTCCTAATAAAGGGAGGTACCAAAGGAGTGCCATGTGACGCTGAATATAAAGAGAGAAAAGCTGGTGATTACTTGGATTGGGGAATGATTGGCATGTTATAGATGCTATCTCATTAAACACATGGCTATAGGATGCTCCTTTGAATTGGTAAACCCTGGCCATGAAGCTCCCTCTGGTACAGATAGGGAATGTCATCAAGGTTTTCATCACCAGGCACAAACTCACACAGGGTCACAGATCCTGGGCCACCTATAAAACACAGATGCTTGGTTCCAGAGACTGTTTTCATGTCCTAGTGTTTTGATTTTCTTCATGATCCTTCATTTGAACAGTGACCTACAGGGTCATTAGGTTGCTTCATTCTAGATTTCTCTGGATTACTTGGATTTTAATTATGATACCTGGACATTAAGACATTTGTGGCCACAGATTAGTACATCTCTCAACCCTTATCAGGAAGCTTCTTTCTGAAGTAGATAGCAATTAATACAGAAATCCACAAAAGGTCAATGTGCCAACAATAAGAGACCGGAGTGATCAGCTCTAAATGGGACATCCACATCACCTCTCCTTACCCCAAGGCTCAAGGTTCCATCACAGAAGAGGGGCCAGAGAGATTGTGAGGTAATGGATATCTGCCACAAAACAGCATTTACTGGGCATGACAGGGCAATTGCACACGTGAACTCATATGGGCTCTGACTGCACTCCATAGACAGACATAAAATCAAGCCAGTCCAAATCCAAGCATTGATGAGCTCCTAGCTGAGGATCTGGTGGCAACTTATGGTTGCTAGAGGAGATTGAGTCAACTTTCACCAGCTGATAGGCTTATTCCCATGCACACACAGTTGTGCTAGATGGAATCAATCCGTTTAAAAACAGAGCACGTTTTAGTTGGATGGGAAAAGTGATGAGGGGATAGGGGTAGAGAAGTAATGGTGGATGAATTTGCCTAAAATACATTATGTGCATAGGTGGCATTTTTGATAATAAAAAGGTAGATTAAAAGTGGGACTAAATTATTATAGAGCCATTGTTCCCTGATTGTCAAATTCTCACTAACATTTGCTAATTCACTTAAACTGTGGTACTCATCAGTAGTCTGAACCAAATGCAGTCAATGGAAGCATCTTCGGGTTAGTAAGGGAGTTGTCACTAGTTATCTGGGGGCTGACTAGGTTTATGTAGCCAGGGTCAGAGATAGTGTTTAGCTCCCACAATGGCTGCTGTAACCTCTCTGAATCGGATCTCCCTGGTGGGTAACTGGTGGCCTGGTGGCTTCAGTGCTTGAATGTTGTATCCGCATACAACCCAGTATTCTGGACAGAGGGTGATGTTCTTTACACACTGAACCATCAAAGACTGGCCATAGAGCTGAGCATTTCTCTTATTTTTCCATAAGAAATCTTTGGTGGGTCAACACTCTTAACCATTATTTTCGTCCAGCTTTGTTTAAATGTGAGAAGTAGAATGGTGTGTGAAGATCAACCTCTTCCAGCAAACTGCAACTTTTATATAAATAGAAACTAGGTAAGACATGGGAAGACAGCAGGGTGATCTGCAAGCAGGCTAGCTGTCATGGGCTTTGGGCACCAGGCTAAAATGATAAAGACCCTAGTTAAGTCTCAGATCCGTTGCTTAGCCACCCATGAGACCCTGGAGGAAGTCATGTCAGCTCTCTAGCCTTGTCTCCTTAGTCTTTTAGATAGGGGAGAAGACTTCACTAAAAGATGCAAATTTGTTTTTGATTTTTTTTCTACATTTATACCGTCAGGCTAGCTCCTATCATAGCTTCAAGAGGGCTGTTGTGGCTCCTACCATTATGTAATTATAAACCGATCTCTGAAAGAAAATACAGGGCTGAACTGTATTTCAGAGTCTAAGATGTCATTGACTATAAGATGTTTTATTATTTTACATACGGCCATGACAGGAATGATACTACCAACTAGATCAAAATACACTATTCATTGTAAAATACATCCTGAGTATCTGATTGGGAAAACACTCTAAGTGAACATATTTTTGTGATGGTTCTAAGAATGACTCTAAGGGTTTAGTTTCACCATACTGCCCCCTCCCTGCCTGGAGACTTTCTGTGTGCTGGCTTTTAAATCAGGCCCTGAAGTACTGCTATTTCTGCCCTATCTTGTGTGTCCTCTTATTCTGCCATATCCTGAACCTTTGGTTGTCTGGGCCCCTGCTGCTTCTGCTGTAGGACCCTGGGCCAGCTCTTCACAATCCTGCTCCACCTTGCTAAGTCTCTGGATCCTTTGACCACTTCTGCATTTAGGCCACATGTCATGCCAGCAGTTGCTGCTAATACGGCAAATTTCTGCCAATGGAGACAGAGGGTGGGAAGAGATGTGAATATATTCTTCCTCAGGTTACCCAATTATGGCCTACTCTGAAGCATGGGTTATTTTTAAAGGTAAGGTCTCATAAAATGTAGCCAAGGCTGGCCTCAAACAGCATAAAGTTGAGGATGACTCTGAACTTTCGATTCTCTTGCCTCCTTTTACCAAGTCCTGGACTTACAAGGATGCACCACCACAGTTGGTTTTATATAGTGTTGGGGATGGAAAATGCAACACTTTCTGCGCACTAGGCAAGTAGTGTACTAACTGAGCTGCATCCCCAGCCCTGAAGCATGGGTGCTTGATGTAACTGTCTAGACCTTTATCAAAGAGCTGAGTAACTTTCTGAAATAGTGGCCAACCTGGAGAAACACCTTTAAAAGTTTACTTCCAATTATCACCTGTCTCATTTCCATCTTTCTTCACTCATTGGCTCTTGTGACATTCTTCCTTATACTATTAGATTCTAAGTCTTGCCTTAGACTGTTTTCCAGGGAAACAGGCTAATGTAACCACAGTCACACCAAACCCATCAAGATTAATCCTAGTTAATGGAGGGAGGAGTGAGTCTCAGAAGAAAACCAAGCTTTTTCAGCTTGGAAGAGAAACGACTAGGCAACCTGGCTATTGAGTAATATAATCAATGGTGTCTTATTAGTACCTGTATTGCTTCAGTGGACTGTTAAAAGAGTTAAATCAAATAATGCATGTGAACATGCTTGGCTAACAACAAAATAACCTAAGTCGTTGGACTCACGACTGTTTGCCAAGTCCAGATCCTTACTATTAACTCATTCACTTGTGAGTTAATTTATTATTTAAAGTGAATTAATAATTAATACTATTAATTAATAATTTAATTAGCAAAATTATTTAATGCCAATCATAGTGCTGGCAAAGGAAATATAGTAGTTCTTGCTCTGTGGAAGCTTTTCATCTGTGGGAAGGTATAAGCAAGTAAGATTCATTATTTTCCAAAATAGTGAATAATTTGGAAAAACACAGGGGAGGATCAAAGGAGTCAAAGCTGACCCAGACTTGGAAGCCCAGATACAGCTTCTCAGATGAAGTACTGTATGGACTAGAACCCGAAGGAGGTGGATGGTTGGAGGCAGACATGTGCGCCAGGTACAAAGGAAAGCCTGTCCTGTGGTGAAGAAGAGAGACAGCATGGTGTTATTCATCATGGACTGGCTGATGAAATCTGGTTAATGAGGTGTAGACTATAGGAAGTTTGGACTTAATCATTAAGGCAATGAGGATCCCCTAAAATGTCTAGGAAAGTTTCTTCAATAATGATAAAATGACTTGGAGAGGGGGCTTAGGAAGATTGTATGGGAAATAAGGATATCGTAATACCACTGTGCATTGCAGTATTTCCTTTACATTGTTTCATTTAGTTTTGAGTTTTTCTTAATATGAATATTCTTTGTAATGTAGTGTTTCATGAACATTACAGACCCCACGTATTTCTTATATATCAGACCTTGAAAGGAGAGGCTAACATTTTCAAGGAAGGAGTGGAAGCAATCTTTGTGTATCTTGCCCTACACAATCATATGCTTTATGGATCTCACTTTTCTTCTGTCTATGCTGTTCTGATTAGATGGTGGAGTATTAATGAGTGCCAGGTCAGTAATGTGACTCACCAAGGGAGCCAATTACCCACACAGAGAGCACCACAGACTTCATCTTTATATTTGGCTGATCGCCTGAAGCCAGAAAGTGCTGGTTACAAAATGTACATAGGCATATCTCCTGGCTGGCTCACTCATTTATCTTCTGGTTCATTTATTTGTTTGTTAATTTTTGTGTTTCTGTCTTTGTCAGCTCAAGTTGCTGTTATAAAGTACCACAGGTTTCTACCTAGTCTTCCCAAAGGAATTTGGGTCATTCTGACTTGGGAAAGCCCCCCCTCCTTAAAACAAATGAGAAACATCTATGACTCCCAAGGCACTGGTGGGATTGGAAGCCATAGTGGCCTCTGAATCTTTGGGGGGCATTTATTGTTGCTCTTTTCCTTGAGGAATAGCACATGTTGGCAGTTGAACAGCCATGGTTTGGTATAACAGAACCCAAGAAATCCAGCAGCCATTCTGCATTGCATTAAGATTTCCCTGTCCCCTGAGTTTAAATCGGCAGGGTCTTTGATGGTGTAACTTCATCTTTATTTCTGGATTTATTTCAATGACCCAGTAGATCTGTGAACCACATCTATGAGTTTGTCAAATGGTTCAGCTTCATCCTAATAGTCTCCTCAGAGCAAGAGTTCTCCTGTTTGTAGTGTGAATATGATTAGAATTTTACAAGTATTCAAGTGTTTGTTATTTTTTGCTTAAAAATTTCATTTTAAAATTTAGCATTTGTTTTATTATTATTTCTTGAGAATTTCATACAAGAGTACTATATTTACAGCATTTCTACCCTACATTTTACTTCCTCCAACTCTTTCCATGTTCTTCCAACTCCCTCTCAACTTCATGGCCTCTTTTAAAATTATTATTGCTATATACACACTCACATATATATGTATACACATATTAATAAATATAAATATGACTCACTGAGTCCATTTTGCGTTACTCATATGTATATGTGTTTGGGAATCCAATTGCACTTGGGATTGGATGACTCATCAGAGGCTCATACCTGAATTAGATGGACTTTCACTCTCTTAACAGTAGGAGTAGGGCCTCATAAGACTTTCCTTATACACATTGAGATGCCAACTATTGTCATTGTGCCTGTCTTGTTAAAGTGAACTGAAGGCACTATGCAATGTGACAAGGGAGAAAAGCAATTAGAAGTCCTACCCAACTGTAAAGCCTAAAGACTAAAACAATGATAAGCACAACAAAATATACTCAGCGTGCAATAGTGGCACTTGTATCTTAGGAGTAACCAACAACCACCTAATTGGATTTAAGGCCAGTTCATACCTAGCCACTACTTGTGGCTAAGGTGGTATGGACCTTAGAGGAAAAGCTTTTGTCATGTTCTTAAAACAGTATAATTCCCAAGGGCATTCTAAATGTCTAACCTTATATCCACAGGTAAGTGTAGCTCTCACTCTTCATGAAAGCACACAGAGGCTATTTCAGAAACCTACAACATGTCAAAATACACAGAACAATTGACTGTGGGGTGTCAATGTCCAGCTGGTACATCTACATCACCACTTCTACATCTAAGGCTCAGGGAGCCTATCAGAAGAGTGGGTGCATAAACTATAAGAAATGGGGGATCATGATTACCTGCTATAAGATAATGTCTTCTATATGTGACAGGGAGCTGTACCCATGAAATATTAACAATTCTGTGTTTACTTTGTCTTTCTTCTTACAATAAGTAATCAGGGAGAATGAAGCTGTTCATTCAACACTTTGTTTTGAAAGCTGTTTAGCCTAATATCTAATTCTATTATTTGCTGGAACACTTGAAACAGTTCATCCAAGGTCTTTTTTGTTGTTATTGTTGTTGTTCTTCATTTTATTGCAAGGCTCACCTTTTTCTTTGTCTATCAATAGCATGCCCTCACCTCAGTCTGAGACCACACAAATTGTCTTTACTATTGCTAGCATAAGTCATAAAAAACTTTCAACTTCTACTACTCTCTCATTCCAAAGTCACATATATTTTATCAGGTATTTCTGACAGCAATGGCCAACTTCTGCATATCCATATCTGTCTTAGTTATCTCAGGCTGCTGTGTCAGAACACCACAGAGTCCACAATTCAACAAATAACACTCATTCCCTCATATTCATAGAGACTCAAAAGTCTAAAATTGAAGGACCAACTGATTTCCTGCCTGGTAGGGGTTCTCTTCCTGATTAAACACAGCTACCCTCATATGTGCCCTTAACATATCCTTTTCTCATACATGCGGGAAGAGCAAACTCTTGGTGCCTCTCTTCTTAAAAGAGTACTAATGCTATCAAGCCCCAATCTCTTTAGCCTTATCTAACCCTATTCCTGTTCCATGTCACAGGCAGTTAGAGATTCAGAATGCAAATGTCAAAAGGCAGGTAGGTATTCAGTCCACACCAGTTACTTTTGTTCTTTCCCTCCCCACTCCCTCACCCCTTTCAATCATTTAAAACATATTAAGTTGCATATATTGAATATCTCCTATATGTAAGCTGTGTTGGTTAGAAGACGAAGTAGGAAAAGAGAGAGAGACAGAGAGATCAGTGGTGCATGTAAGATGTGAGCTGAAGAGCAATTTGGGGAGTACTATGGAAGGGCAGAGCAAATAGAAACACATTTAAAATCTCTCTCTCTCTCTCTCTATTTGGGTTATTGGAGATAGAACTGCATTGGTAATGCAGAGAAAGGGAATCAACTAGGGAGTGTGTGAGGTATGTGGAGGGGACACAGAGAGGCATGAGTAATTGGAGAAAGTCAACAGGGGAGGCTAGAAGAGATTTAGAGGTGATCCTGAGACCTCCTCTGTGCTATTGAAGAGTGTTAAATTTACCTTGAAGATATCAAGAAGCTCTGAAAGTTTTCAACAAGGTGCTCACTGTAGTGGGTAGCCATTCCAGCTTTGTTCTGGAAGTTCCAACCCCCATTGAGACTTCGGCAACTGTCACGCCTACAAGGCGGGGCCAAGGGAGGCGCCTGGGGACCCGAGATCCGGATCGGCGAACGCTCTCTTGGTTCCAGGACGCTGGATGGTGGAGGTAGACAGAGGAGAGCTCCAGAGAACACCGCTGGACTGCGATACACCTTCCCCAGACCCCGCGACCTACCTATCCCTTAATTTGTAAGTTACGCTATTAAATAAATCTCCTTTTAACTACGTGGAGTGGCCTAAATAATTTCACCAATATCTGGCGCCCAACGTGGGGCACGAACCCACGACCCTGGGATTAAGAGTCCCATGCTCTACCGACTGAGCTAGCCGGGCCTCTTAATCCCAGGGTCGTGGGTTCGTGCCCCACGTTGGGCGCCAGATATTGGTGAAATTATTTAGGCCACTCCACGTAGTTAAAAGGAGATTTATTTAATAGCGTAACTTACAAATTAAGGGATAGGTAGGTCGCGGGGTCTGGGGAAGGTGTATCGCAGTCCAGCGGTGTTCTCTGGAGCTCTCCTCTGTCTACCTCCACCATCCAGCGTCCTGGAACCAAGAGAGCGTTCGCCGATCCGGATCTCGGGTCCCCAGGCGCCTCCCTTGGCCCCGCCTTGTAGGCGTGACAGTTGCCGAAGTCTCAATGGGGGTTGGAACTTCCAGAACAAAGCTGGAATGGCTACCCACTACATCTCTAAAATAGATACGTATAAGACATTATGGTAGATTATTATGTATACTAATAAACAAATTTAGTAAAATAACAGCCTTAAATAATTTACACTGTAATTTACACTGTTATGGATTCTTATATGTTGATACAAATGTAAACTATTTTTATATTCCTGTTTAAGATAATTTGTATATTGATACAAATACAAAACTATACTTGGTATAATGTACATATATTTCTACTCTTATTTAAAATGTTTGTATATTGATACAAATGTAAATTTATATCTGTCATACTTTATGTATGTTCTACTTCTGTTTAAGATATTCGGTATATTGATATATATTTAAGATTATTGTCATATTGCATATCCCACTACATACTCCTACCTCTGTTATAAATATTGATATATATTTAAGATTATTGTCATATTGTATATCACACTATACACTCCTACCTCTGTTATAACATCTTGTGTATTGTCACAACTTTGAAGTCATCGTTCTTTACCATACACTTGCTTATAGACTGTCTACCTTATTTACGTGAAGCCTTAGTCCTTAGGTTATTTCAGTAGATAAGACTTGTAGATTTATAGTCACCTATGCTTGTTATCTCTATAGTTACGTTAGTCAGGTTATACAGATTTACAGATACATAGGTCAGATGGACAGGTAATCTTCAAACACTTCATAGACCTAGAGAATATGACATTTAAATAACTTAAAATTCTGTTGATGCGAGACACAATTGCTCCTGGCTGCACCAATTTGATCCCGAGAGAATGTTGGGCTTCTAGACATTTCCATTTGGAAGTTTGTCTTCTTGGCACAAAATGGCCTACTGGACAAAGAACTGCCCTTGCCTCGACAGCTGACAGTACAAATACAATACTATCCTTTCTGGACAAACGGGTCACAAGGAAAGCGACCACTGTACTCTGCCAAGACAGGGTAAGATAGTCTTTCAGAATTCCTGCTTCTGAAAATGGTCTGTCAGATACTTTAGGCCTGTAGCCAATTTAAATACACCAACAATACTAAAAAACATTAGGTGATTGTCCAGGCTGCCAGCTGTCTCGGTCTACTCTCACAAGATTCCCAAAAGTTGCTTGCATCCATCTACCATTTCTCAGGTACCATTATATTCCTTCTCAGGTCTTTGATGGGATTAAAGACTAACAGTTATAGTTACAACTTAGTAGATAAAACATATTAAGTATTAGATTCAGGTTCTTTAGGGTAGGACACCTTTTGGAATGATCTTTGTAACATGCCATTTATCTATGCTCTATACTTCTCTGGATTTTAATATGTGTTTCTTGCTTGATATTGTTTGCATTGGAAGTAGTTCCATCTTATCTAGGTCATTATCCCTCATTATTCCTGGACAATATTTGATAACCATTCCTTTGTATATAGTCTTGTATTAGGTTAGAACTTTCTTATTTAGACAAAAAGGGGGAGATGTAGTGGGTAGCCATTCCAGCTTTGTTCTGGAAGTTCCAACCCCCATTGAGACTTCGGCAACTGTCACGCCTACAAGGCGGGGCCAAGGGAGGCGCCTGGGGACCCGAGATCCGGATCGGCGAACGCTCTCTTGGTTCCAGGACGCTGGATGGTGGAGGTAGACAGAGGAGAGCTCCAGAGAACACCGCTGGACTGCGATACACCTTCCCCAGACCCCGCGACCTACCTATCCCTTAATTTGTAAGTTACGCTATTAAATAAATCTCCTTTTAACTACGTGGAGTGGCCTAAATAATTTCACCAATAGCTCACACCGACAGCTTTGAATTTTATAGGATGCAAATTTAGAATGTGAAGTGCACAAGGCAGTATTTAAACCAAAGGGCAATTATGAAATTTACTCTGTTTTTTTTTCTTTTTTCTCAGTGTTGGGGGTGAATTTCGGTACCAGCACTTACAGAAACTTATCCATATAAGATGCTACGTGCAGTGGAAAAGGAGGGCAAAACTCAATGTTTGGATGAAGTAAACGTTAATATACACAGTGTTCAAGAGAAGATACTCACTTTATGGTGGAGACAGAAGATTGATAACTTAATGAAATGCCACTCCTTTCAACTACCTGCTTATCTGCTATTTCTTTTTCTTCCCTTAGTTGCCAACATCAAGACTGCCAACTGTTTTAAAACACTGCTGTAACCTGGGTTTGAGGAAGGGCCCCAGCTCCTTACAGCAAAGAAAGTGTGGCTTGTCATCATTGATGGTGACAAATACTGTAAGATCAGGAGCTATAAATATTTGTGAAAGAATATTTTTAAAAGTTTCCCTCTGACTTTGAGCTTGAACCAAAGAATGAATGAGAAAAATCATCGGTTTTGTTAAATTTTCCTGAAGACATTCCATTTTGGATTTGTAGTATTAATTTAGCATAAGTCAAAAATTCCTCATTTTCCACATGAAAATTTATGCGTTTAGTACCATATGGATAGGGACAATTCTAATGAATGACATTTTCTCTCATCTCGTTCAGACAAAAGGCATGCTATTTGCTCATTCCTCCCTCCCAGAATGGAGGAAGGACATTTCATTTGCATGTCACTTTCCTTTGCCAAAAGTCAGTAACCCCTGGTATTTTTAGCTCCTTTTGAAAGTCCATTAGTAACGCTCCTTTTCCTGGAGACCTTTCTTGCTTTATGCAGTGACATCGGCATCATGCTGGTTTGTGCTGGGCCCTACCAGCCTGTTGCTACTGCTAAGTTCCTTTATTCATTTTCCTATGCATAAACTCTTCCTGAATTTTCCTTATGAAAAAAATACTGGCATATATTCATTGCACAGAGTGATGGGTTTTATAGACATTTTCTTTTAACTCTATCGTAAAACTTTAGGCACATCCCCATGGAACTCCCCCTCTCCTATCTCTCCCTTCAAGTCTTCTTCCTTCCTTTTCTTCTCCTACATTCAGCTGCTTCCTAAAGGCTTAAAAAATATTAACCCTTGTTTTTATTTTTATCCTTGCTCAATATTAGAGTTGTTCCTAGAATGGGTGTTAATTGCAAATAGTCACCTCTGTACTTCATAGACATGGGATCTCACTTGGGTGCAGTGGAGGGAGCACGTGCCCATTCTCTGGGGTGCAAAACAAGAGCTCTGAGTGGGGTTAATTCTGTAAGATGCAGTAGAGTAGTGCACACATAGTAGTGAGTGCTACATTCAAAAGAGCTACCATTCTGGTCAACAGAGTGTGATTGCCTGACTTTAAACCCTGTCAGACTATAGGGTAAAACACAACTTCTAATTGGAATATCTTAATAGATTTTTAATTAAATATTTAAGGGAAATTTTAAAATCGACTTAATAAAAGAATGGGTAGTTTTAATTCTATTTGTTTTGGGGCTCATTATGTTAGGAGAGCATAAAAAGGAAACAGACCAATGATAGCATTCTCATTACTCCATTTCCTGTATTTTCTGCTAAGAAGTTTTATCTATTACATTTACATACAACACACATGCAGGCATAAATAGTCAAGTCCCATTCTTATATTGAAAAAAATACAACTACATTTTGTCAGACATAATAGATTTTTAGCTTCAAGTTTTAGCTGAGGATATTTAATATGTAAGACAGGAATAGCCACAGACGATTAGGCATTCAAATAATGAGAGAAGGCTTCCCAGATAGTACAGAAACTATTTATTTCTCACAGAGTCATGCAACACTTACAACCAAATGAAATTCCTCTCTCTTTTGGAGCAGGAATAGGCACTGGTGAGTTACACAGGCAGTCACATGACCAATTAGTCTGCATTGCAAATATTTGTGCAGCGGCAATTAGAAGGAGGTAGAACTAGCAACGGAAAAAGGAAGGAAGCAGAAGGCACCTGACTCCTGAATAACCGACTGTGGAGCTCCTTTGGGGATCAGGGGCTAGGTACATGGTTTTCTCGGGAGAGTCCTGTCTTAGCATCCTAGGAATGGTATCTAATGCTAACTCTATTATTTCATTCAAAGCATATGAGAAATATTCAGGTTTACCCACATCCAGATGTTATGAAGAGAACACCTTCTGAAGATATACTAGTTAAAAGCAATCCTGAGGCCAGTGAGATGGCTAAGACTTGAAGGAACCCATCACCAAGCCTGATGACTTCAGTTCTATTCCTAGAACCCATGTGGTAGAAGGAAACAACCGATTCTTACAAGTTGTCCTCTGACCTCCAAACATGAATCTTGGAAGGCACGCACCTCCCCTCACTCCCCATACCTCCCACATATGCATCAACACAGAGAGAAAATCAATTTAAAGAGAAAATACAATAAAATTTTCAAGAATTATTTTCTTTATCCAATATTTATAGCTTTAATTCTCCTCTTTTTTGTGAATCAGAATTTTCAACATGAGAGATTTAAGAAATTTAAATATTAGTTTTAATGAGCTTTGAAGTGTCAAACCATCACAATCAAAATGTAGAACATTTCATTACTTAGAAAATCTCTCAGGCCAAGTCTAGCCAAAACTAAGTGATCATATTTTTATCACCACATCCTAGTCTTGTGCATTCTTGAATACCATAAAAGTGGAATTTTATAATAGGAACTATTTTCTTCCTTAAGCTAATGGTTTAATACTTTTTCCAAATTAATACACATTTTATTTTAAGTGTACTGATGAAGAGTATTTAATTAACAGGATACATTGCACTATTTTTTTTCTTCTTCTGCTGCTGGACATTCAGACTTTCCCCTATTTATTGGGTAAAGATGAGCAGAGCTACTCTAAGCACTCTTGTGCTACTCTGTGTGTGTGTGTGTGTGTGTGTGTGTGTGTGTGTGTGTGTGTGTGTGTGTTGATCTGACATGGGTGGAATGGAAATGTTGGGCATGAAGTAGGTGTGCATTTGCATTTGAAAGGCATTACCAAGTGCCTTCTCAATGTCCATCATTATTGTGCTCTCTTACAGCATTGATTCTAGTTGTGTTATGTGCGCAGCAACATCTGGTAGTCTCTGCCTTTTTAATTTCAGTTCTTTCAGTTGGCTTGAAATAGGGAATTGTAGCTAGGCGTATTTTAACTGCTAAATAATTATTTTGAAAACATATTTGTATGTATGTATTTAATATATATGTTTTATATTGTGTACTTATATTTTTGGTGAAATGACTGCTTAGGTCTATCATTCACTTTGTTATTGGGTCATTTGTCATTTTATTGTTGGTTTATAGAAGTTATTTATATATTATACATATAAATTCTTACTCATATATATGCACTATAAATTTTCCATCAGATTGTGACATATTTTCATTTTCTTAACCTTCTTAATATACAACTCTGAATAAGTTCTAGTGATTTATTATATACTCTCTAAGGAATCTTTGGCAGTTCCAAGTTCGTGGTGACATTCTCTATATTTACTTCTAGGGATTTCTTAGCATACATATTAGCATACATTAACACAAACACATATATAATCATTCTCTTTTTAAAAAGGGTGGAATGATTTATTTTGGATCATAGTTTTGGGGATACAGTTCATCATCGTGATTATAAAACATATCAGCTGGCTTCATGGCAGCAGGAACATGGGACTGGGACTCCTCACTGCTTTACACCTTGGCAGAACAGGAAGCATGAAGACTAGGGGCAGGAGATGGGTTGCCTTTATATCTCTTAAAGCTCAACCCTAGTGACCAACTTTCTCACCTCTCAGATGTGCCACAACCTCCCAGATCAGTGCTGCCAGCTGAAGGACAACTATCCAAATGTTAGCCTGGTGGGTGTATTTCATATTCAAACTAAAATATTCCACCCATGACCCCAGTGGGCCATGGCCCTTTTTTTTTTATAAGGCAAAAACATAGTCAGTTCAACTTTAAAAGTCCCTGTAAGCTTACATATCTAGCACTGTTCAGAGGTGCAAAGACTAAAGTCTATTGAGATTTACAGCTATCTCTTAACCTCTGAGCAACTGAAAAATACAAACAAACAAACAAACAAATAAACAAAAAAACACACAAAAACGAAGTTATAGGTGCTGACACCATTGCTCATTAGTTAGGAGTGTGAACTGTTTTCAGGTGCTAGAGACATGGGTCAGTAGCTAGGAGTGTGAACCACTTTCAGAAACTGGAGACATAGCTCATTAGTTAGGAGTGTGAACTGCTTTCAGGTGCTGGAGACATGGCTTATAGGTTAGGAGTGTGAACTGCTTTCAGGTACTGGAGATATGGTTCATTAGTTAGGAGTGTGAACTGCTTTCAGGTACTGGAGATATGGTTCATTAGTTAGGAGTGTGAACTGCTTTCAGGTACTGGAGACACAGCTCATTAGTTAGGAGTGTGAACCGCTTTCAGGTGCTGGAGACACAGCTCATTAGTTAGGAGTGCCAACTGCTTTCATAGAAGACTTGAGTTTTGTAAACCACCACATTGGGTGGTTTACAACCAACTGTAACTCCAGCTCCAGGAGATCTGACATCCTTTCCTGCGTTCTATGGGCACCTGCATTTACATGCCCATACTCATCCTCCCACATATATGTATAATTTAAAAATAATAAAAATAAATTTTTGGGACAGGAGAAGTGGCTCTTCCAGAGACAAGAATACAGTTCCCAGCACCCATATCAGGCAGCTCATAACTACCTATAAATCCAGCTCCAGAGGATCTGATACCCATCTAGCCTCTGCATACATCCACACACATACACACATACATATATACATACATACATACATACATACATACATACATATATACATACATACACACAAAAATAACAAAACATCTTAAAAATAAGTTACATACTTCCAATATACACTCACAGAGTAAATATCTCTATTCAAAAGGTAGGAAGGAGGGCATAGCCAGTAATGAATGACTGGACTAGAAGATCAAAGTCCTATAGGATCACCACCAATCCCTGCAATCTGTGTTTGTCACCTGGAGCACGTGAGAATATTATCTGGGATCTGATTAGTTTGAACAGTCCTCCATCACTATGACTTGTAGCATATATGTGTTCTTTCTTGGCTACCTCCACTTGATACCTGTGTCTTATCTCAACAGACATCCCAGGTTCCTGGTACCCAACATCCTGCATTCTCCATGTTAGCTTAGGCTTCACTTTCAAATTTTCACTTAATGGCCTTTCAGGTCCTCCTTTCAGGGATCTGAAACATGCCCCCTGACCTCAGTGGCCTAACTCTTTTGGTCTAATGGTTGAATGTGTCAACATTAGGTACATTTAGATTTACAATAATTTTTGTTGTTGTTGAATTTTTCTCTTGGTCACTATATATGAGCCCTTTTTGTCTCTCACAGTTTTTCCTGTAAATTCTGTTTTATCTAGCATAAGTACAGATGTTCATATTTGCTAGGTTTCCATTTGCCTAGAATAGCATTTTTATTCTTTCACTTTATTTGGTTTGTGTCTTTATTTATGGGCAATGGTATCATAGTTAGCCTTCTAAGAGATTCATTTAGCCACCATGTGTCCTTTAGTTGAAGAATTTTGTTTATTTATATTCCAAATCATTGTTTAGAAGTAAGACTCCTATTATTTAAATGTTCTTTAATTGTTTTGAATATTTTTTGTAATATTTACTCCCCTATTCATCTTTGTGGATTAATAATGTGTAATTATTTTGTATTTCCTTTTAGTGTATTTGTTCTTCTGGGAGTTATGAGTTCACATTCTCATGGTGGTTTTATCTTTTATTTCTAAATGTAGAATTTCCCTAAACATCTTTTGTAAGCTTGTCTGGTGGTCATGTTTTGCTTATTTTGGAAGGGCGTTATTTCTCCTTAATGTCTGTAGTCTTGCTGGGTCTAGGATTGGTTGACATTTATTTTGATTCATGACTTGGAATATTTTGTTCCATTTTCTATATGCAAGAGGGTTCTAGTTGAGAAATCTGCTGTTTGTATATGTAGATGCTCTTTAATGTAGTTTGTTGCTTTTCTCTCTCAGATTTTAGAAATTTTTTCTTTATCTTACACATCTGAAATTTTGATTAAGTTATGGTGAAGATCTCTTCTGGTCATGCCTGTTTGGAATCCTATCAGCCTCCTGTGCAGGTATGTCCTTATATTTGTTAAAGAATAGAGAATTTTCTGTTATTATTTCACTGTATGTATTTTATAAGACACTGTATTTTTCTCCTCATCTTTGAATATTCAAAAGGTGTAGATATTTGATTGTTGAAGCCCTTGGATGTTTTTCCATTCTCTAATCTTTTTTCCCTTTTTGTTTGACAGGGATATTTTCAAAACTGGTCTTCAGTTTGAGATAGTCCTTCCACTTGATCTAGTCTCTGTTGAAGTTTGACATTGTACTTTTGTTTAACGTATTATCCTCCTAATATATAGAACTTATATGTAGTTGTTTTTCAAAGTTTCTATATTTTGCTTCATTTCTTACTCAAATCCTGAACAATCTTCTTAATTTCATTTAACTGCTTAGTTGAATTCTTAGACTGCATTGAGCTTTTTATAAGAGTTCTTTAAATTATCAGGCACTGCATCTATATACATTTCTTTGGGATCTCTTGGTAGAGAGTTATTGAATTCTTATGGGGGGTATAATATAACAACCTCTTCAACAATTGCAGTGCATGATTTCTGCAGTATATGAGCTTTACTGCAATAAAGCACTAAAAAGGCCTGTGCAGTATACATAAGGAAAGTTTCCAATACTTCCATACTGAATTCTATATAACATTCCTGAGAGAAAATAAAGGAGATCACTGGATACAAATCAACATATATGATACTCTACAGAATGAAGGACACAAATCAAATGATCGTATCAAGAGCTATTAAAAGCGTTTAATACAATTTAACAAGCTTTCAGGAAGAAAGCAAAAGACAACTTCTAATAAACTAGGAAGATAAGGAATACTGTGCTTTCTGTATTACAAGGTGCCTTGATTACTGTTACTATTGACTATTAGTTACTATTAACTGTTAATTATTAGTTACTGTTATTAGCTACTATTGCTGTGCTGGGACACTATAACCAAGGCAGCTCTTATTTAAAACAAACATTTAATTGGGGTTTGCTCATAGTTTTAGTCATCATGGCAGCATACAGGCAGGCATGGCACTGGAGTATAGCTGTGAGCTTTACATCCTGTTCTGCAGGCATCAAGGAGAGAGAGACAGAGAGATAAACACATACCCCCCACCCCACTCCCATACACAGGGAAAAAGAGAGAGAAAGAGAGAGAGAGAGAGAGAGAGAGAGAGAGAGAGAGAGAGAGAGAGAGAGACTAGGCATGGCATGGATTTTTGAAACTTCAAAGCCTACCCCCAGTGACATATTTCTTTCAACAAGGCCCAACATCCCAATTCTTCCCAAATAATTCTACTAACTGGGAACCAAACATTCAGATATATGAACCCAAGGGGATTGTTCTTCAAACCACCACTTGAGATGATTCAGCTAAAGAGTGTTCCTAAACACAAAGCCTGTGCAGTTGGAATTCCAGACTCCCAAATAGGGATCTAACAAACTTCTTTATTTCAAAGGGAAGCAGCCTCAGGTGTTTCATTATAGTAATTAAAAGCCAATTAATACAAAATATGCAAGCAATAAGAACCCCATAGATATTGTTAATGAGAAATGTAAGAGTTAAAATATTTTGTCAGTGCCTTAAAAATCTAAACATAAATTTGCATATAATCCAGCAACCAAGTTGCTGGGATTTTTCCAAAACAAATGAAGATATTTATTTATGTAAATATTTGTTTAGAAGTGTTCATAGAAGCATTACTTATAATAACCAAACACAATATGTCTATAGACTGGTGAACAAACTAACGTTTCACAATGGAGTCATACAATAAAATTCTATTCAGCAACCCAAACACATCAGCAATAAATACTATAGCTTGTGTGACCCTAAAGGCATACTAGCAAAGGAAAGCAGCTGGAAAGGATCACCTCTGCTTGATTAGCTTTATTAAGTGTGTAGAGAAATGAGTATGTAAGTTATAGAGGAGGTTGATTATTCCCCCAGATAGGAGAATGAATGGGGATTAACTGGAAATGAGCATCAGAGAAGTTTACTGAGTAATGGAAATGTTCTAAAATGAGAGAGAGAGAGGATGGTTGTGGAAAACTAAAAATTTTACTAAAATATAAAAGAAATTTACATTTTATACAAAATTTACAAGTAATTGCTAAATTTTTTTAAAGAAAGCTTGCAGATATTTTCTTTGAATCTTACTGGTCACAGCTTAAATTTGGGAGAATTGGTATCTTAAAATATAAACTCTTCCAATTCACAAGCAATACAACCAGGCTTCCATATTCATGGGCTCATGTATTCATGCATGAACAGATTCAACCAAATGTGGCTTTAAAATATTTTCTAAAATTCCATCTGTACCAATCACGCACTCAATCTTTTTTGTCATTATGCCCTGAACATGATAATTGTTTCCATAGTGTTCACATTGTATGAGGTGTAAGTAACTTAGTGATTTAAAGTATGCAGGAGATTGCCCATGGGTTCACTGTGAGTGCATCTTTTGACAGGGGACTTTTAGAGGATGAAGTCATTCTGGAGATAGTCTTGGTGTGCGAACTGCATTCTCTGGATGCATCAGACTTCATATAACAGAGAATAGCTATGGTTATAGCCCACACACAAACATAAACTTACTTAAAATATTATGAGTTTTTAAAAAATTTATCTTTGTCTCTAACTTGATTGCATGGTTCTTAAGGGTGAACTTTGCAGTTGACAGTGTCATGACACAGTGTCAAAGGTTTGGCAAACATAATAAGTCCTTTACTTTAGTTAGATCTATTTCATCCAGACTTCAGGTTATTTGAAGGCAAGCACTTAATGTCTTATTCCTGTAACAAGGCTCTGAATATGAGAGTATATATGTTCTATTGATTGCTGTTACAACTCAACAGACTGTGCACACGTGTAGCTTAGTGACTTTTTTTTTCCAGGGGTCTTATCCCACTTTTAAGGGTAGAAGTTACTGTTTTGTACTCAAATGAAAGCTTAAGACTTCAAGGGTTTTTTGCTTTCTGCTCTCATTGTTGTCAAAATCCTACCACGCCCATGCTCAAGAATATTCCCAGTAGAAGGTCAAAACTATTTCAAGCTATCTTTGGTTTTCTTGCATTTCTTTCAGGCAACAACAGCTGCCCCAAGCCTGCATATCTGGTGTTTCCCCTCAGTTTTTCTTCTGCATATCTGGTGTACATACTGACTGGCTGGAATTAAGTTTTGAAGCTACTGTGACATTTTGTTTAGCTCTTCTATTCGCCTTTAGACACCAGCAAGTCCCCACCTGGACCTGAGAGGAAGACTTTTCTACCAACTTTCTCTTTCTTATACATACTCAAGAAAAGTCTATGAAGAAGACTTGAGGGTAGAAGCAAACTCCTCTTGAATTTTAGACCCTTGGTGATATCAGATTACACTTGAATTTGAAAACAGTATAAATGCTACATTTTTTTTCTTACCTTGTTTGTTAGCCGCTTCCTTCTGCTACTGCTACTATCAGCTTTGTGGATATTTTTGCTGGGTATAGAATTCCCTGCTTACAGAGGTTTCTTTCCACATTTTTAAAGATATCATAACTGTTCTTTCCTACATTGTTTCTGACAAGAAGTCTGTTGTTGTTACTATGTATACCTCTTCCCAAAGTAATGTGCCTTCTCATAATTTTCTTTATGATTCTTATGCTTGGGTTTAGTGAGTTTCTTGGATCTGAGTTTGATGGAAACTATGTGCTAGTTCATTTTTTGGTCTTTTTTTCTGTGTTTATCTTTAGTTGGTTTCTATTCTTATGCCTTCAAATTTACTGATCTTTTCTTCTATAGAATTGAATCTGCTTTTAATCCCATCAAATGCACTTTTCATCTAATGTATTGTAGTTTATTTTTACCAAATCTATTTGGAGTTTAAAATGCCTTCCTTGTATCTGTTTGACATTTATAATCTCTCTGCTACCTCCTTGAATAAATGGAATATAGTTATAATAACTTTTAATGTCCTTTTCCATTTAGCTTATTATTCATATCATTTATACATTAGTTTCCATTGATTAGATTTTCTCTTTGTTATGGACTTCATTCTTCAATTTCCTGGCATGTCTTCCATTTTTTTGTTGTACGACAAGCATCTTTTCCTTTTAGTGTGTTGGAGTGCTGTATATTTTGATATTCATACAAATATTTTTGAGCTTTGTTCTGGGAAGCAGTTATTTGAAACCCATTTGATCTATTTGAAATATCCTTTTGAACTTTGTTAGGCAGAACTATAGCAGTGTTAACAGGGAGATGGCTCTTCTCCAGCACTGTAGAATATCCCTGTGTACTGTGAACTTTTCTACTCTGGAGAAAAAGAACACAAACTTAAGACTTTTCCCTCTCTTCCTTTTGGTTTCTCTTTCCCCAGTCTTGGGTGATTTCTTTATGTGTGTACTGTCACCAGTGCTCAGCTGAGGGTTTGAAATAGACTGTCAGTTCAGTAGTGTTCTCTTTCAGGAGACCGTTTCCTCTTTAGAACATTGGCACCCAACACAGATCACACTAGCCTCCCTAGTTTCATATCCATATGTACTCATGAAAATTGCTGTTCTCTGTTAGTTACCCCTCTTCCTGCTCTGTGTCCTAGAAAATGTCTCTGGAAAGACAGTTCTTCCCATCCTCATGATTGACTGGATTGTTCCATTTGATCCCTCACATCTTGAAAACTATGGTTTTATGTATTTTGTGGTTTTATTATCTTTTTCACTTGTTTCAAGTGAAAAGAAGAATCTTATCTTTGTTATGTCATGTTGACACAACAGAAGCATAGTTTACTGTGACTTCACCTGGACAGAAAAGTTTAAAAATACGTTATATATTCTCGTATACTCTGTCACTGATTTCTATCATTCATATCTTACTTACTCTCTTTATTTATGTCTTTGTCTCTCTTTTTTCTCTGAGTTCCTTTTCCTGGGATTTTTTTTTTGTGTGAATAAAACTAAGATATCATGCCATTCTATGCCTAACTATGTTAGTGTGCACATCCTAAGTACAAAGACATTCTCTTGCATAAACTTATTAGACTTATAAAACCAGGAAATTTGATATTAATACAATCCTGTCATCTTATCCCTTTAATCAATTGTCCTAATAAATTCCTGTGTAGCTTATTGATTGTTCCCACTACAAATCAAATCCAAGATCCTGCATTACATTTAGTTGTCACATCTTTTTAGTGTCTAATTTGGAATAGTTTTTCAGTATTTCTTTGTGTTTCTTGACCTTGAATGTTTGAAGATTTCAAGTCAGCTGCCTTGTAGAATGTTCTTCAACTTTGATTTGTCTGATGTTTCTTCATGATTAGATTCAGGATATGCACTTTTGGCAAGAATACTGCTGAAGCGATGGTGAATTCTTCTCAGTGAATCTTATTAGAAGGTTTGTGATATCAGCCTGTTCTCAAGTGACTGTGTTAGTTATAATGACTTGGATAAAAGTGTTTTCCACTTTAAAATATTCTTCTTTGTAATTAATAAATACCTTTTTGTCAAATATTTTAAATACATATAAACACACAGCTCTCACTCAACTTATGACCCACTGGCTTTAACAGTTAGTATTGATTTCATCAGTCTTTCCCTGTTTATTCCTGGGATTCAACTGTGAGAAAAATTTTTCTTACCTTATGTGTCAGTAATCTTTCCATTATGAAAATGAAGTAGCCGAGACAAGTAGCTCATACAAAGAGAATGTTTGCTGTGGCTCATTCTAGAGGTTTTAGTCTGTGATTGGCACATTGCCTGGGTCCCAATTGAGGCAGCCTCTCAGAGTTGGAGCATGTGGGTGGAACATGACTTCATAATCCAGGGAATGAAGAAAAATAGCAATGGCCAGGCTCTCACAGTCCCCTTTGGGGTTGTGCCTCCAATGACTTAAGGATCTTTAAAATGTAGATGAAACTCTAAATGGTCTTATTAATAAGAAACACAAAGCCAAATACAGAGTTAAAAGCTCAAGAGATCAGAGCAAATAGCCTTTAGCTTACCACTCACTGCTGTCCTTCCTCTGAGAGTGAGACCTTCTTCCTGTGTCCTGTCTTTTTATTGCCTTTCTGTTCTGCCTTCTCATTGGCTCTAAACCCAATCACATGACTTCCTCACCACTGCCTGTCTATTCAAACCTCCAGGTCTCTATGGTTGTTACTGGGATTAAAGGCATGTGTCACCATGCTTAGCTGTATCCTTGAACACACAGTGACTCTGCCTGCCATGTGATTGGATTAAGGGCATGTGCTACCACTGCCAGACTTCTGCTTAATGGCTATGATCTCTGATCTCTAGGCAACTTTATTTATTAACATACAAATAAAATCATATTTCAGCACAAATAAAATATCACCATATTTCCCGTTTCTATTCTAATAAAAAGAAAAAAGGAAAAAAGTTATAACTAATATAAGAAAAACTATATACAATAAGTACAATAACTATATACAATATATACAAGCAATAAATACCTAAACAATGTCTAGTCCATTTGCATTTGACAAACTCAGAGAAAATATTCCATTATCTATCCTATTTTGGTAAGTCCAAAATGTACCTGATTCACTTTCTGTCCTAACTTGTATTACTAACAGAGTACTATCTTATAATGTCTTTCAAATTTATACACTTACACCTCTTTAGTGAGTTTCTTTTTTGAAATTCTTAACAAGGAAAACTATAACTATCTAATCTTTAACTATAACTATAACTATCTAATCTTCAACTCCCTCAGAGACCCAAGGAGGAAATAATATTACCTAATAAAACAGGAAGTGCATGCAAGCAGCTTTCAAAAAAAATTGTGAGTTGACAGAAACAGCCAGCTACCTGGAAAGTCACCTGAGGTTTCCCCACAACATTGGGGCATCATCTTCAGCCTATAGGCGTAGCATATCTGACAGACTTATTTGTGAAGTAGGATGTACACATGGCCTACAGTTTGACTTCACATTCAGTTTGAGTAGTCCATGTACTAGAAACACCTGAATTCCACTAGTGTCCTGTCATGATTTAGGATTTTAAATTCTGGAAATTGTTGGTGTTTTTGGAATTCAGCTGTCCATTCTTCTTGGCTTGTGGGTGGCTTCATCTCATCATCCCATTCTTCTCTGCATCCCATTCTTCTCTGCTTGTGGGTGGCTTCATCTCTTTTATTAAATGCCAGTCTACCATTGAGAGGTTAGACTGTCAGCTTAGTTACCTCTTTCAAGAATAACTGTTTAAGCTGCTGTTCCACTGCACATCAGAAGCCATCAGTCCACTGCCAGTTCAGCTGCCTTCGAAGAAAGAGGTACTGTACCTTTTCCAGATTGCAAAGGCCACTTCAGGGATGGTGCTACATTGTCCTGGCCTCAGAAGATGCCTGTTGTTAAAGCCATGACCACAATTGTCTTGGCAAGATTAGGTAGTCCTTTGTTTCGTGTCCTGTCTGTCCATTTTGTCCTGTTTGTCAGCAGTCAATTTAAGGATACTTTGGTGTCCCGTGGCTAACTTTTGGCACAATGAAAGTTAACTCCATAGACAGGTCATCTTCAAACCCTTCAGAGATCTACAGAATATGGCATTTAAAATGTTTTAATAACTTAGAATTTTTTGCTTTTCTTTTTTATGACTATGATACATGTTGGCTCCTGGCAGCACCAATCTACTTCAGAGAAGATATGGGCATTGAAGAAACTGCATATGGAGTTAACTTTCATTGTGGCAAAAGTTAGCCACTGGAGTTGGAGAGATTTGTCCCAACTGCAGGCAGGCCAGGACATAGGAAAACTTCAGCTACATTAAAAGACTTCACTTCTTAAGGTGCCACCACCTCAAAGAGCAACACGTGGTAGCTCAGGCCTCCAACTCCTGAAACTTCCGTAGCTGCTCAACAGTCTCACTATGGCAGTCTGCAATTTTTGTACTTTCGTATTGGTATACCTGAGGATTTTAATTTTATTAAATGAATTCTAATGCATTATTGTCAGTATTTATTTCAGCACACAAATTTTTCTGTATTTCACCTGTGAGAAGTCCTCCAAGCTATTCTAATAGTCTCTTGAAATATCTTGTTTCTTTGAATATTGTCATAGTTCCTGGTACATTGAGCTTTTTCTGCTTCAACTTGTACCATTTGGGAGGAAAAATTTGTATGTTACTCATTATGAATTATGAAATTAATATTTTATAAATCATTGTTACCATAAATTAATTTTTTATTATAAACCCTGTGGAAAATAAAGAGGAATTAGGTGAGGTATTTTAAGATGTCATAAAAATAGAGAACAAAATAGCAGAAGTCCTTCATTAACAATAATTGTGTTAAATGTAAATGAATTAAATCTTAAATTAAAGAGAAAATAGGAGCAAAATAGATTTAAAAATCATGATCTAATTATATATTATCAACCAGAGACTCAGATATATAAATAAGCTTAGCTTCAGGTATACAGATAAATAAAAAATATGATAGAAATATATATATATATATATATATATACTTTAAAAAAGATATCTAGAATAATCTAATATCAAAGAAAATAAGGCAAATTTGTGAGAAACAAAGTAGGATATTATATAATTAGAAATTCTTCAAAAGACACTCACACTAATAAAGATGTATAGATCTAACTGTAGAGCTCAAATACATGAAGCCCAAGTGACTGAATTGTAAGGAGAAATAGACAGTCCAAATGTGATAGTTGGCTTCAATGCCACATTATCACTAATGAGTAGATTTAAATAGTGTGATGGAATATCAAACATATCAGACATCTATAAAATACCTAATAACCCTCCCACCTAATAATCCAAAATATGTATTAAAGATTCATTTAGAGAAGAATATGCATTCCTCTCAAGTATACAAGGAACTTTGTATTTACCCAAGAGAATTAAAAATTGTATTCAACCCCAAACTTATGCATTATGAATGGTCATAGCCACATTGCTCATAATATCCAAAAGATAGAACTAGCCAAATATTCATCAACTAGTTAATGGATACCTAGTGAAATATTTATACAGTGACATATTACTGGTCATAAAAGGAATGGAATGCTGCTACGTATTATAGCATGAATGAGTTATAAATATAATACTTAATGAAAAAGACCAAATATAATATGATTCTATTTGGATGAAGTTCTAGAATAGACAAATTCATAGACATAGAATGCACAGGAGTATTCACAATGGTCTGGAGTAAGGCAGGAGTAGGGTAAGTATGTTATAGATCTAGAGTTTATTTTTAGAGTGATAAAAATAATCTTGGATTCTTTTGTGATACATAATATTTTGTACAATATTATGTATATAGTAAATACTATTGTATTCTGCACTTTAAGGAGGCTTAATGGTGAATATTATGTTTTTTTAATTTTATCTAAATAAAAATCAAATTTAAAAAAATGGAGAAAAATGTGATCCTTTGTTTTTACATTTTGATGATTTTCATTTCTTTGTGTGGATCTGTGTTTCCATATGCTGTCATTTTCCTTCATTATGAGAAACCTTTTTAAGCATTCTTTTAGGGATGAATTTCTATAGGATATTTTCTGCTTAGATATTTTTTGTCAATTTTCTCTAGACTTAAGATTTCTGGCTGAAGAATTTTTCTCAACACTCTTTTCCAAGTCTGTTTTCTGCCCACTTAAAGAAAATCTTCTGAGAACCTAAGTACAAAATATTGGGCAGAATATTATTTTCCAGCATACTGCTTAATCTCAGAGAATTTTTCCTGTCAACCAGTTGTGGTGATATTGTGTCCATCAATATATTGTGCACCCTAATAAACTTATCTGGAATCAGAGAACAGAACAGCCACAATATTAAATATAGAGGTTAGACAGTGGTAGCACACGCCTTTAATCCTAGCATTCAGGAGGCAGAGATTCATCTGGAGCTCTGTGAGTTCAAAGCCATACTGGAAAACAGCCAGGCATGGTGACACACGCTTTTAATCCCAGGAAGTGATGGCAGGAAGCAGAAAGGTATACAAGGTGTGAAAACCAGGAACTAGAGCCTTTTTAAGCTTTTAGCTTTTAGCAGCAAGTTAGCTGAGATCCATTCAGATGAGGACTCAGAGGCTTTCAGTCTGAGGAAACAAGATCAGCTGAGGAATTGGCAAGGTGAGATTGGATGTGGCTTGTTCTGTTTCTCTGATCTTTCAGCGTTCACCCCAATACCTTCCTCTGGGTTTGTTTTTATTAGTAAGACTTTTTAAGATTTGTGCTATAACCAGTTTCTTCCTCATTTTTCTACTAGGTTATTTATAGTGATATCTCTCCAATTTTGTCATTTCAAAATCAATACACTTATTATATACAGTTTTGAGAGCTGGAAAATTGGAGATCAGCATGCTGGAAAGTCTAGTGTCTGGTGGTAGCTGCTTTCCTCTTCTGAGATGGTGACTTACTTTCCTTCAGAAATGTGGAACACTGTTTTCTCATACAGCCCAATGTTGAAAGTCCAAAGACCCAAGCTCTGTCCACCATTCCTTCTGTAATAGCAGCAATATATTTCTGAAGGAGAAACCCTCATGACTTAAATACAGCTTAAGACTTTTGCGTTGAATATTGGGTTGAAAAAACAGATACATTTGTGGCGGGGAACACATTCAGACCATAGCTGTATTGCTATTATGGACCCTAACCCTCTGGAACCATAAGCCCAAATAAACTCTTCCTTTTGTAAGTTTGCCTTGGTCATGATGTTTTACCACAGCAACAGAAAAGTAATTAATGTGATCCAGCTGTATTTCTACTGAGCATATGCACAAATATATTAAAAAATCAGCATAAAACAGAAATACCTGGACCCATGTTGATAGTGGAATTTCTCATAATAGTTAAGCATGGCATCAGCCTAGGAGCTCATTAATAGCTGAATAAAGAAAATATAGTATGCTGTAGAATATTATTTTAAGATGTGTTACATTTGTTTATGCTGTGGAATATTTGTTTAATGATGCAAAGAGGTGTTGTACTCTTTTATGTTGCATTTGCTTAACTCTGTATAGCTGTGTTACTTTACCTATCTAAAACACCTGATGGTCTAATAAAGTGCTGAACAGCCAATAGTGAGGCAGGAGAAAGCATAGGTGGGTTGGCAGGCAGAGAGAAAATAAATAGCAGAAATCTGGGCAGAAAGGGAGAAGGAAGGAGAAGAAGAAAGAGCAGGAGAACAAAGAAAGGAGAATCCTAGGGGTAGCCACCCAGCCACACAGCCAGCCACAGAGTAAGAGTGAAAGTAAAATTACAGAAGTAAGAAAAGAAAAAAGCCCAGAAGCAAAAGATAGACAGGATAACTTCAAGTTAAGGAAAGCTGGCTAGAAATAAGCCAAGCTAAGGCTGGGCACTTATAAGTAAGAATAAGCCTCCATATGTGATGTATTTGGCAGGCCCCCCAAAAGAGCCCAAAAAGAAAAGAGCAAAAACAACCAACAATAATAGTATGTAGCGCAAAACTTAAGAAGAGTAAAATTATGACATTTACATGAAAATGAGCCCAACTAAAGATCATCTTACTAAGTAAGCCAATTTCACAAAGCCAAATGTCACATGTTTTCCCTCATACCTGTAATTTCATGGGGGGGAAAGGGTCATGAAAGTAAGAGTATGTATGGGAGAATGAAAGGGCAGTAGAGGAGAGTAAATAGGATAGTAGTGCATCCTATGCATGTGTGGAAATAAAAACTTACATTGCACAAGCCATATGCTCTAATGAAAATCAGCATTAAGTGCTAGGGAGCTAGCTCAGTGGTGGAGTGTTTCCCTACCTATGAGAGGCCCTGACATCAATCCCCAGGACTGGAAAACAAACAAACAAGCAATCAGGCATATGATTTAGATGAATCAAACACAAAGCAAGCAGTAGAAGCTGTGGAACATTACCTCTAATCTTATCACTTGAAAGGTAGAAGTGGGAGAGTCAGGAGTTCAAGACCAGTCTAGGCTACACAAAACCCCATCTTAGCCATCTCCCCCAAAATATAAAATCATTAACTATAAAACTATTCTTTAGAATAAAAATAAAGCTTTTTGCTCTATTTTCACAGGAAGACTATTGAATACTAAACAAAAAATTAAATTATGTAATAAAATAATAATATACCATGATTATCTTCCAAAGTCAACAAGTAGAACAGATCACAGAACTTGGGGGAAAACAATCTTGGAATTATTTCTATAATGATTAAATAAATGAAAAAAATTCAAGAATAAGACACTATAATAGAATGACCAAGCAGTTTAAAAAAGGAAATGTAATAGTTAAGTAGATCAGAAAGGATAATGAGTAAAAGAAAAGCAAACAAGTATTCAATGGGATTTTTTAAAATTAGAAATCTCAAAGCAAGGTCAAGAGATATTGAAGAGAATATTGTGATAATAGGCTCATTCCAACTCTTGAAAGATCTTTATAGTAAAGTTAAAGACAAAAATAATTGAGGAAAAGAGGACTGAAATGGAAAATAATAAGTATTTGGATGTTAAATAATTTAGTGTATTAGAAAAAAATGTAAAACAAATGCATTTGGAATAAAGAAAAATGTCCAGGAAGACTCTTCATACCTGAGAACCTCAGAAGAATTAAGAGTTAGAAGCATCAGATGCATTATGGGCTGAGTGTGATGCATATCTGAAATCAAGATGTTTGGAATGTCATTATAAGAAACACTAAGACTCT
This sequence comes from Peromyscus eremicus, assembly GCF_949786415.1. Classification (NCBI taxonomy): domain Eukaryota; kingdom Metazoa; phylum Chordata; class Mammalia; order Rodentia; family Cricetidae; genus Peromyscus; species Peromyscus eremicus. Next base: position 36,664,880 of record NC_081431.1, on the reverse strand, counting down.
GGGCTCTTTTCCCTAGTTGACAAGATAATAGTTGTTCTTCCAACCTAGTAGACTTGAAGCTTCTTTTCTTAGATGATGCAGCTGATGCTGGGCATGGGCATTTGTTCAGAGCACATCGCTCTACACAGAGTGATGGGTTTCTAGTCACAATTGCCACAGCACTAGCAAGTGTGTTTATTCACTGTGGAAATAGATGTGCATGGTGCAACTGTGCCCAGCCCCCAGCTACTTGGACAGTGGAGTGTGCTGGATGTTGTTCCCTACCTGCTATGTTCTTAGCTGTTTAGTATCCACTAAACAGGAGGAGAGTCCCCTTCAGCTCATCTTCCAACATCACGGGATATATAGCAAATGCAGAACCTGCTTCCATTCCAATCAGATCCACGGAGGTTCTTCATAAAAGTCCACAAATTCTGCATTTCCTTCTACTTCCTGTCTGGTGGTGGCTAGTAGCCCAGGGTATTCTTGAAAGTGAAACTTTTGGGCAGTTGGCTGGAGCTATGATCAACTTACAAGGTGAATAAACTTGCCCATTGGTGAACAGAAGGGAAGGAAAGCCAGTTTCATGAATGAAACTGCTATGGACTATCTTGTACAAATATTCTCATTAGATATGTATTTTTGCTCTTCTGAGTAATTCCTAGAATAGGTGTTTAGTGTAATAAGCTAGGTGGCTGTACCACTTAATTATTTCTACCACAGTGTAGAAGAGTTCTGTGTTGACCACATTGACGTTGTATCACTTTTTATTTTTCAATAATTCTTATGATTATATGCTTTAATTATAGCGATTTTAATGGTATTTACTTGAGAGCTAATAATATGGAATACTTTTGAGTATTTACTGGCCATTTTTACATCTTCCATTATCATATGTCTGTTCAAGTCATTTACTCTTTTCTTATTGAATTATTTTGCTTTTTATTAATAAGTTGAAGAAATCTCTATTGAACATCAGTTCATGGTCATATTCGTTTTATAGATACCCTTTTCCCCCCATCTTATGCACTGTAGAATTTTTCTTAATATTAGTTTAGCTAGTAGAGCTTTCTATTTTTAATGAAGCCTAATTTGTTAATTCTTTTTATGATTATTGATTTCTGTGTCTCGTGTATAAAAGCTTTTCTTCAATCCTTTTATCTTTGGGATTAGGAGCTACTACAAATTAAAGTTCACATATTATGTGAGGCTAGGGCAAAGGTTTGTCTTTTCCATATAGGCATATGGAAATAATTTGTCAGCAATAATTCCTTCTTATCTTAGACAGCTCTTACCATTTTGCTCAAAATTACATGATCATGTAAGTGTGAGTATATCTCTGAACTATTCTGTTTAGCATTAATTTGCTGATTTGTATTACAGTATCATGTTTCTAGAGTTCAATAACTAGCTTTAGAAGTCTCTAGACAAATTGTAAAAAGTTGTGTAACTTAAATTTTTTTTACTATTACATTTGGATAGTTCAGACATTTGTACTATTATATATACTTTAATATCAGTTTTAATGCCTACAAATTCCATAAGATTTGCATTGGAATTGTTTTTGCAACTGTTTTTGGGGAACTGAAATCAGTTCACAGAGAATTCGATAGTATCAGTCCTATGTTTTATGAACATTGTATATCTTTCTTCGTATTTGGCTTCTAATATCTCTTCGGTGTTTCTTATAGTTTTCACTTTTTGAACATTGTGTTAAACTTACTTTTTAAATAATTTATAAATTTTATGATATTGGAAATAGAATTGTTTGTCATTAAATATTATCATTGTTTCATATGTAAAATGTATATATTTTTTTCATTCTGTCCTTGTGTTATGAAATTTGGTTAAATACATTTCTTAGTTATTCTAGAGCCTTCACCAATTCCTGGAATTTTCTGAAGAAATCATGTCAGTTGCAACTAAACATCTTTATTTTTCTGTTTTATTTTTGAGTCATTTATTTCCTTTTATTGACTTGCTTCCTTGAGTATAAATAACTTCCAGTAAAATGGTGAATAGGAATGGTGAAAGTGGGCATCCTTGTTTGTTTATAATATTATAAAAAATATATATAGTGTCTTATTCTAAGTATGTTTTTTTAATCATAGATTATAATTGAAGTTGCTGATGTAGATCTTAAATACTCCATAGCAAAACAGATGATACTTATGTGAAATAACAGATATGTTAGGTACCTTTACTTAAATATCTTATAATCTTAATTTTAGTATCTCACAATGTATATGCATGTCCCAAAATCATGTTGTACACTATAATTATATACAGTTTTAATTTGTCAAATACATCTTAATAATAGTGAATAAAATAAAAGCAAGCAAACAAAATACTCTAAAGTATGTAACTTTAAAACCTCAAATATCTTCTTCCAGACTAGAAAAATGCCAACTACTTTCCCTGAATCTCCTGAATTTATTAATAGTTTATTTCAGCTATCTTGTTAATATATTGAATAACATTGATGTTCGAATGTTCTAATAATGCAACATCCTCTTTATTCTAGAACTGTTTTGTTCAGTATATGTATATTTTGCTCATGAGAGTTGTGATTTATTTGTCTGCAATTTCTTTTCCAGCGTTTGTCATCAGTGTTATTCTTACCTCAGAAAATTAGTAGGGAAAATGGTGGATTATTCCCTCTAGGCTTGGTGGAGTTCGTCTTTAAAACCACTTGCTGTGGTTTGAGATATTGTTCTCCAAGTCTGTGTGTTGAATTTCAGTGTCCAGGATGACATTATTGGAAACTGGCAAAACTTTAGATGGTGGGACCTACTGGAATGCCTTGAGGTTATTAGGGGCATGCCCTTGGAGGGGCTTATGGGATTCAATTATTTTCTTTCTCTAGCTCCTGGCTCGGGATTTAATTGCTTTTCTCTGCCTTATATTGCTAGACTTGTTATCTTTTCCAGAGGCTCAAAGGAATGAATCTACTCCATCTTGGACTAGAATACCTAGAAACACGAACCAAATTAAATCATTTTTCTTTATAAGTTTCCTGCCTCTAGAATTTGACATAGTAATGTGACAGTGACCAGAGCCCTGCTGGAACCTATGCTTTTCTGTATGGAAAAGTTTTTGATAATAAACCCAATTTCTTTTTGAAACAGAATCTTGCTTTGTAGCCCAGCTTGTCCTCCCTGTCCTCCCTTGTTGACCTACAGACTGCTGGGATGCTAAGAATGTGCTACAATGCCTGCCTAATACTTCTAATTTCTTTAACAAAAGACACATATGGGCCTATTTCATCTTGTGTCAATTTGGTGAGATGTATTTTTCAAGAAACTTTCCCATTTTGTTTAAGCTGTAGAACTTGTTAATGTTATTTTTACTGCCATTCCACTGTTGTTTTAAATGTGTGTACAGTCTTTAGTGGGCACCCTCTTTTCATGATGGATAGTAGTAATTTCTCTGTCTGTCCTCCTCTTTAACCATACATTTTATTTTCAGTGTTGTACACATTTTACACATTTTACGATATTAATTATGGCTTTCTCTCCCTCCCCCCGTTGTTTATCTTTATTGTTTCCTTAAATCACAACCTTGGTATCAAATATCCTTTATTGTAGTAAAGGTAGAACTAGATATGCCTCATTTTAAAAAAATAAGAATTTAATGAGGAAGTGTTTTCTGGTACATGGAAGTAAACAAATGGTATCCGTTTACATCAGTGCAGAGACATCTCTGGTATATACTGTGAAGGTTTCCTCTAAATTTCTAGTTAAGAATCATTGACAATAAATGCTTTACTTCTGTATTTATATGGGAGAAACTCCCATGTAGGTGATGGAGTACAACTCTTTAACCTTTTGAGGGTTTTACTGGATAAAGGTACAGACATTTAGAATACAGGACACCCTTCAAAATACAGTAAAGCCAGGACTGTCCCTGCCTGTGTGCAGCCAGCCGCCTTCCTCAGCTGTAGCTTCAGTTGCTCAGTGACAAGAACCATTTTTGCCGAGCTCTGCTGAGCTCATCATTTCAGTCTCATTATATACCCAGAGTAAGACCAGATGGGTTTGAAATGAGTTGGGATTTATAGGACCCTGTATCTAGGGCATCCTTGAAGGAGAAAAGTCATAGATGATGACAAAGTCCAACAAGGGAGATGGAATGGATGTCTTCTTGTTGACCCCCATGCGAGGTGCACCATATTCTGTAACAATGACACTTCAAATACGGTGACCTATATTATTATATACATGCTAGAGATGTATCTATCCAAGACCAGAGTTAGCCATGTAATGAAATTCAAATTTAGGACGATGAGACTACAAAGCCCATTTCTTAGCACTGCATGAAGCCCATCCTCCACAGGGCAATGGGGGCCAGACACTGCTTCACACACTGGTAGGGTTAATGATCATCTGAACCCCAGGCTTTAAAGTCATTTGGGATGCAAAGTAGGGGAAAATCTCTTCAGAAACTAAAAGGAGACTTTGGAAGGGTGGAGAGTGTTAAGAGGTTTGCACACAACAAAACAACTGCCGGCTTACAAATTTATGTTTTGTTGGAAGGTAATGAGGGCCTTGGGAGTTTTCAAAATCCTCAGTAAAGCAAAGGTTGACCTTGCTTTGTACACCGAATGCACTAAGTTGAATATAAAGCTAATATTTGTATATCAAATCACTTTTGACATAATTGCAAAGCTTTGCTTCCATTAGGAAAACACACACACTGAAATTCAAGGTCTTGAATACAAGTCCTAATAAAAAACAACTCTTAAGCATCCTGGCATTCACTTCAAAGAGGCATTTTGTCTCTGTCAATATACAGTCGGCATTACGTTTAATTCTCTGAAGAAATCTCTGTGAGCATTTTGCTAAGTGGCTAATCAATCCACCTGATCTTGCCCAGTTCAATGACAGCACATCTATAAGACCAGACACTGCCTTCCACAGTAGATGATAGAGACAAGGGATCTGAACAACTCCCGATCAAGCTAGGGCAGCCTTATTCTGCTGGTGACACAAGGGTAGGACATTGACAGAGAACAGTCCAGTAGTTGTTTAATAATAGGCTAGCCCTCTCACCATATTGTTGCTAGAGTTTTCCTGCCTGGCCCACAGTCAGGACAAATCTCTCTCACCTGATAGTCCCACAGCTGCTCAGACCCAACCAAGTAAACACAGAGACTTATATTGGTTACAAACTGTATGGCTGTGGCAGGCTTCTTGCTAACTGTTCTTACAGCTTAAATTAATTCATTTCCTTTAATGTATACCTTGCCACATGGCTCGTGGCTTACTGGCATCTTCACATGCTGTTTCTCATCGTGGTGGCTGGCAGTGTCTCTGACTCAGCCTTCCACTTCCCAGCTTTATTCTCCTCCTTGTCCCGCCTATACTTCCTGCCTAGCCACTGGCCAATCAGTGATTTATTTATTGACAAATCAGAGTAATTTGACATACAGACCATCCCATAGCACTTCCCCTTTTCTTTTTTTTTCTTTTTTCTTTTTTTCTTTTTTTTTCAAAAAGGAAGGTTTTAACCTTAAAGTAAAATTACATATAATTTGGGAATTTGGGCGTAGCTTCTCTTACTACTTCCTGCTTGAGGGGGGCGCTGTATCTTATGGGGACACAAAGAAAATTTTAGAATTATGGAATAGTCCATGAGGCTGTATTGTTTGAGCCAGTTGCCTTCAAACCATTCTGGATGTTGGATCATCTGGGCCATGGTGTCATCAGAGACCTTTCAGGGGGTCTTGGCTGGTCAAATCTGATGTATCTTAATCTGGAACAAATCCATAGCCTCTGGCTTTCTGTGGAAACAAAAGCAGAGACTCTTTTCCAAAGCAACATATCCTTATATCCAAACTTTGAAGTCAAAGTATCTTTAAAATATACATATTGGTTTAACTCAACATCTTTTACGATCAAATGTTTTTCTGCAGTTAAAAATCCCAAAGACAACACAATCCAGATTCTCTGTGTAATATTCATCTTTATGTGGCTTACTTTTTTATATTAATTTTACTGTCTCTTTAAAACTTTATTTTTTAAAACTATGTATTTGTTTATATAACTGTATATATCACCTTTTTTTGTCTCTTTCAAGCCTACGTACATTTTTACACACATTGTAAAGCATTTAAAGTCTTGTTTCATCTGAATCTGTCTTATTGTGAATCTATTGTTTTAAACTGCAGCATTTGTAAGACTGAAACGGTGCTATGGCTGCTGGCTCTGCCCACCTCAGCTTCCCAACATGGCGGTGGTACGTTTGCTCTGGGAGCTGTCGTGGGTCTATGCTTTTATCCAAGCAGCGTGTAGCCCAGAAACATCTTTTTTTTGTTTTGTACTAGTAAAGTCTAAATCCACCATGCAGCTTAATGTGCCACTTGCAGAAGCCTCATTCCCGCCATTCTGCAGGTCGAGCGCGCATGCTAGAAACCTGCCATAGTAGCTCAAACACGCAGCTGCCGCTCATTTGAGAGAGACAATTAGGAAGCTGTTTTTAGCTCCGTTTTAGAATCTTTTCTCAGGTTTTAGGTGGAAACTCTTGCCAACACATTGGGCGCCATTTGTTGCTAAGTTTTCCTGCCTGGCCCACAGTCAGGACAAATCTCTCTCACCTGCCAGTCCCACAGCTGCTCAGACCCAACCAAGTAAACACATAGACTTATATTGGTTATAAACTGTATGGCTGTGGCAGGCTTCTTGCTAACTGTTCTTACAGCTTAAATTAATCCATTTCCTTTAATCTATACCTTGCCACATGGCTCGTGGCTTACCGGCATCTTCACATGCTGTTTCTCATCATTAGTTACTACTCTCCTGCTGTGATGGAACACCGTGACCAAAGCAAATTTTAAAAGAAGCATTTAATTGGGGGCTTGCCTACAGTTTCAGAGGGTTAGTTCGTGATCATCATGGCAGGGAGTGTGGTAGCTAGCAGACAGGTAGGCATGGAGCTGAGGCAGTAGCTGACAGCTCACTTCTGATCCATAAGTTGCACGTAGAGAGAGTGAGCAAGACTTTTGGACTTTTGAGTGGACTTTTCAGATTTCAGAAGTGACACACCTCCTCCAACAAGGCCACACCTTTGAATCCTTCCCAAACAGTCTGCCAACTGGGAACCAAATACTCAAACATATGAGCCTATGGATGCCATTCTCATCTAGTCCACCACACACTGCTTGCTGGCTGACTCTTGGTTTTGTCTCTTCATTTCTCTGTCTCTGTCCCTGTATCCCCTCCCCATCGGCTTCTCTCCCTGTTCCTCCTTTTCTCCCCATACTTTCCTTTCTCCACCCCTATCTCATTCATCTCTTTGATATGCTATTTTGATTGTCTTGACAAGAGTTCCTAGTAAATGTAAGGGATATTTATTGGCTATGTTGACAATGTTATTTCTCTAGAACCAATTACCAAAGATCTGAGAGGCTGGAGATATTATACGAGCCTGCTTTACCAGGCTAATTTTTAAGAGATAAAATGGACCATAGCTATCATTCCTTCACTCATTCATTTATTCAGTAAATAATTTAGTTCGTATCAGAAACTATTCAAGGTTATGGAATTCAGAAGTGAAACAAGTAGAGGGAGAAAAACATCCACAGGCCCACAGAGCTTCCATTCTCAGCAGGGGATAGAGAGATATTTATAATTTAAAAAGTAAATTATATAGTATGCGGAAGATAGCAAGTGCTGTGGGAAAAATGGAGGAGGGCAAGGAGGAGGGAGTGCTTTAAGTGTGCAATTTCAAAGGGAGTTTCAGGTTGGTGGTGCTGAGATGGTAACACCGGAGCAAAACTTGATGGAAGATGGATACTTTGTGTTTTTCTCTGGGAAGGTCTGCAGAGTAAATGGTGAGTGCCCACACTGAAGTGGGAGGGCTCCCTGCATCTTTGATGGACAGCAGGGTGATCTATCTGTTTGAAGTGGAGTGAGCAGGTCTGGATTTTCCAGGAAAGCTGCTATTGAACTTTTATGTGCCGTTTCTTACTATTCAATAACCATCTGTTGATATTAAAGATTTTTTTCATTGATTCCAAGGGGGCTCCTGAAGGAATTCCTACAAGATCAGAAAGTACACAGATTGTGAGACACAAAGGGGGCATTTAGTGGACTGCTGGACTATTATTGAAGGTTCAGCCAGTGTTGCTTCATCAGACCTATCCCCAGTGTTTTATCAAAGGTTTACATACCAAGCCCTTCAGCAGGCTACATCCCCCCCGCCCCCCACGAGGATAAAGATCAGGCAAACTAGGAGACCTGCTGGGGTCAAGAATACAGTATCTACATTTCACAGCTTCTGTACTTCCTCCTCAGATTGACTCTCAGCAATTGCCTCCAATCTTCCCTAGCAGCTCAGGGCAACCTGGCCTTCCCCTTGGCCTGTGATCACAGGATTTCTCTGCACTGTCACCTACTCCTAGGATTCTTTGATCTTGATCCCAAACAGAAACATATCTTCTCAATCATCACACCGCTTTCCATCTTCCAATGATAGAGTGAGTTTCTGGTTTTTTCCAACTCTTGTTGACTAATGGATGCCTAGAGCCTGGTACTTCTTGGCCCCATGTAAGCAGTAAGCATGCCGTAAAGCAAAAGGAACTCCTCTACTCTGTCTCCAGAGTTAAGGAGAGCTGTGTGTGGATGAGGCACTCTTCTTCCCTTCCCCCATGTCTTCCTAATTCCTTGTCTTAGTTAGGGTCTTTATTGCTTTGATAAAACACTATGATGCTTTGAGGGAAGCATTTATTCCAGCTTAAAACTTTCAGGTTACCATTCATTGCTAAGGAACTGAAATGGAGGCTATGGAGGAATGCTACTTATTGGCTTTCTCCTCTTGGCTTGTGCAGACTGTTTTCTTATTTGCTCCAGGACCACCTGCCCAGGGGTTGGCCACATTCTTAATGAGCTGGGTCCTCTCACATCAATCCCTGATTAAGAAAATGCTCTACAGGCTTGCCCACAGACCAATCTGGTGGAGACATTTTCTCTATTGAGGTTTTCTCCACCCAAATGTCTCTAAGTTGTGTTGACATAAAACAAACCGGCACATCTCTTCTTCTATCTTTTATAATGAGTCAACCCTCCTGGTGTCCTGTATCTTAATGTTCCAAATGTAGCAAAGTTACCCATCTCTTCCCTTTCTTAATCACAAGTCCCATTGCTTCAGTGCATTTCTTAGAAAATAATGATGTCCAAATAATCACATCAGAGTCCTCCTTGGGGGTATCTAAATTTTCAAAAAAGAGGAAGCTTGTTTTTATACATGATATTGGTATCACATGAATGCCATGAGAAGCTTTTTCATTTTAAAAGAAACTGGATAGCTTGGGAAGTGTTGCCTGTTTCCTGTTACGAGGGATGGTTCCCTAGAATTGTTTTTGTGACCCTAACTTTTATCCTCTGAAGACCTTTTAAGTGCCCCATTTTGAAGCTCATCATGGTTATTTTCAAACATCCATTTTTGTGATGTCTCTCTTGCAGCTGAGACACTTCAAAGTGGCACGTCCCATCAGGTCTGCAGGTGCACCCGACCTGCCTCCCTGATTGTTCCACCTCAGTGCTGTGAGGGCCACAGTGTGCTCTGTGATTGTAGAAGAAAAGGCAATCCCAGCCAACCAGTCATCCCCTATCCCCAAGCTTGCTCTTCAGGTAACAGCTCTTGTTTTCAAGGACCACTCAAGAGGCAAAGGATGCAGGGACAAATGTATAGCCTGACCCATCAGCCATTCTGTCATTTCCTAGAGTATGCTTTCCAGTGGTTTGGGAACCAAAACAAGATGTCACTGTCTGGAAAACCTGGCATATCTGAAGTAGCTGCAATGGTGCTCTTGGCAGTCCAAACATTTCGAATACAAGCTGGATGTGCAGGAAATGTAGATGCTTTCAAATGTCTCTAACACTCCTGGTTTCTTGCCAGATTGATTTCTTTCACTAGGATAAGTTACTTTCATCTTCATACCATCTAGCCTTGGAAAGTAAGAGATAGATTTAGTAATTTGCAGTTAGGAGCACCCTGCATTTTCAGGAATTTATCATTTAATATTTGAATGGCTATTTGTGGGTAGATCAACTTGACTTGGACATCTGTCATTTGTGAGTTATACCTTAAGTTGAAACACAACTTTAAATTGTTGTTACTGATATCTTGGACAGCAAGCTTGAAAGTATCAAATTTGCAAACCATTTCAACTCAATCCTCAGTTCAAGACCCATGAGAGATTCCTATTTCTTAATTCTCCTATCTTGACCTCTGCAGGCTCACATCCAGGACCCAAGACCATCCTTTCCTGCTGGCATCTCTACTCTGTTTCCAAGGTCATGAAGAGAGGTGTTGCTTTTCCATCTCTCTGCTCTCTACTGTAGCTAAAGTTTTCCTGCCTGGCCCACAGTCAGGACAAATCTTTATCACCCGCCAGTCCTACAGCCTCTCAGACCCAACCAAGTAAACACAGAGACTTATATTGCTTACAAACTGTATGGCTGTGGCAGGCTTCTTGCTAACTGTTCTTATAGCTTAAATTAATCCATTTCCATAAATCTATACCTTGCCACGTAGCTCGTGGCTTACTGGCATTTTCACATGCTGCTTTTTCTGGTGGTGGCTGGCAGTGTCTCTCTGACTCAGCCTTCCACTTCCCAGCTTTATTCTCCTCCTTGTCCCACCTATACTTCCTGCCTAGCCACTGGCCAATCAGTGATTTATTTATTGACCAATCAGAAACACACTTGACATACAGACCATCCCACAGCAATCTACTCTCATTTCAAGGTCGTGAAGAGAGGTGTTACTTCTCTATCTCTCTCCCTCAAAAGATCTGACATATGGATTACTTCTACTGTCATTATTTCCTGCAAACAATGCCAACACTTAACGGGTGGCATTCAGGTATGCTGATAGTCCTGCAATGTGGGATAGTGCTGTGGATGATTGATTGATAAATAAAACTCTGATTGGCCAGTAGCCAGACAGGAAGGATAGGGTAGGCGGGACAAGGAGGAGAAGAATTCTGGGAGGTGGAAGGCTGAGGCAGAGAGACGCTGCCAGCCACCTCCACGACAAGTGAAATGTAAGGTACCCATAAGCCACGAGCCATGTGGCAACTTATAGACTAATAGAAATGGGTTAACTTAAGATATAAGAACAGCTAACAAGAAGCCTGAGCCATTAGGCCAAATGGTTTAAATAATATAAGCGTCTGTGTGTTTATTTTATAAGTGGGCTGTCAGACTGCTGGAGGTGGCAGGACCAGGAGAGAAAACTCCAGCTACAGGATAGTCTTATAAATGAAGGATTAGTCCCCATGGACCAGTTTCTAAAAGCTACCCATTGATAGTTGCCTGATTTGCATCTTCTTCTGTGAGCTTCATAGTGGTCTTTGTGCCCCCCATCACTTGTGATCACTTGCTTTGTCTCCACCCCTTGTCCGTATTTCTCAATTGGGATATCCACTTATACACTGCCTGACTCTTACAGTCCATTCCTAAAGGCTCAGCTTTGTTTTCATATCTCCCTTGGAGGCTTTCCCAACCATGCTGCCTTGAGTAACTCACTAGTTCCATGAATTTTCTCCCCATTTAGGCTATGCAGCACCCTCAAGAGACTTGGGTGTGTTATCTGGTTTGGTTTTCAAACTTATGCATACTTATCATTCCTCACCAATCTTTCAGAGAACAGCCTGATGACTTATACTTTTCTGCCTTTTATTTCTCTCCCCCTCATCTCTAGCTGTGGGTTGTGGCAGAGACTACTATGAATCCAACACATCCTACTTCCTTACCCCTCTAGGCATGTAATGAGACACCCCTTTGTAACAGAGCATGGTACTGGGAACAAATTCTAGTCGGGAAAATGTGGGCAAACCTGAGATTTATCACTGCTAGGCCTGGCCTGTGGGAATTCTCCACACACAGCTTGTCCTTACTTTCTCCTTCCCATGCAGCTTGTAAAGAGAAAGGAATATAAAGACCCAGAGGTACACACACCCAAAAATCACAAGAACCCCAGTCCTTAAATAACTAGGTAGAAAGTCACCCACTCTCTGAGAACGGTGAACATCTGGATTGGACTTGTGAACATCTGGATTGGACTTTGTGAACAAAAAGGCAGCTTTAATTGAGCCTGAGATTGTTGCATTTTATAACAGGGACATTACCAGCATCTTGGTCACATACTTTCTCTTCCATAGAACTTATTTACTTGGTTTCCATTGACTAGGATGGGTGTTCTTTTCATGTGTTCAAATTTCCCACTCATCTAATATCAAATCAATTCTTATTTCCCCCATGAAGCTCTCTCCAACTTCACCCCAGCAGAGCTTTATCCTTCCCACACTTCTTGAAGCACACACACTGTCCACTCAACCCGCAGATTCTGCTATGCTGCACTTATTTTTACTTACTTTTAGTGAGTGTGTTCTGTTTTCTCTGGGAAGTTTTCAGATCATTTGAGCTGGCTCCTTTGTCTTATGTTTCAGTGTGAGGGATGTGGAAGCTCGTGGGATGATTGTAAAAGAACAGATTGACTTATTTCACTCCGGCTCTTTTTTATTCCACATCCTTCCTTACTGACTTAGCCCGCACACAGTGCTTGTTTATTCCATGCATGGGTTTGTTATCACTGCTTGTTTCTATGTCTGTTTTTCAGAAATGCTGGTGAAAGAAAAGTGTGCCTCCTTAATAATCCTGTATCACTTCAGTGCTGTGCTTAATACATGTTCGTTGAATAAATGAATCTATTCTCTCCTCTGAATTCAGAGAAGAATATACATAAACCCTTCTAAACCTCCTGTTTTCAGAGATATCACAACACTGTATCAGATTTCTTTCTTTTCTTTGTTCTCCTGAGAGTAATCACACAGGGCTGACTGCCTGCTTTGAATGAGGTTAATCATTACTCTATCGATGTTTTTGTTTAATAAAGGAACACATTCTTCGGTCTTGTACTGCAGTGTGATCATCATTTCTGCTTGTTTCATCTTGGAGTTCATATAGCCTCGTGCATGTGATAGTTTTTCAAATTAGTGGGGTAACTGGTGAGGCTTTTCCAATGAGCGATGATTCTGAGGGAAAGCCTGCTGAGGCAAGGGCCTTGCCAAGTGATCAAAGCTGCTGACTTCGCTCCTCTACCTTACTGAACTTGGAGACCCCCTTCAGCAATCTATGGAGACCAGAAAGAAGAGGTACACGAAGTTTCAGGAGGCTTGACCTCTTTTTTTTTCCAACAGCATGATCCGCAGCAATCACTTCTTCAGCATTCCACCCATAGGAAAGTGGGTCAATGTATTTCTCAGTTTTGTATTGGTGTCGTGTGTGTAAATATGTAATGATGCATTATTAATGACCACATAGGTAGTTTTTGAGACTGGATGGGTCCTAGGCAAAAATTCCCATATCGTTGACATTGGAAACCCTTGGGGATCAATGTTAAACAACTGTCTCAAGTCACCGATTAACTTCAGCTACTGGTGTGCCTCAGGTGTGACTAATCTCAGCTACTGGTGTGCTTCAGCTGTGACTATCCTCAGCTCCTGGTGTGGTTCAGATGTAATAACAGGTCCATCTGCATCCTGTAGAATTCTGAAGTTATTGGTTACGAAAGGGTCAAAGGTTAGAGTTGAAGGGAAGACGACAGTGTTTAGGAAATCCCTAAACAGCAAGATAGGACAGCCCCTTCAGTGAAGAAATGAAGAGCAATTAAGTCAAGGCTCCAGTAGTGAATGATGTCAGGTAATCATGAAGAAGGACACATTTATGGCAGAGGATGGGACAATGATAGGGCGAGGAAATACCCCATGTCTCAGAACAAGACAATAACAGTATATACATGAATTAGGATTGTAATATAAATACTGCTATTACTTTTCCTTAAAAAATTCTCACAATCCCCTTTATTGAATTAACTTAACTGGCTGCTTAGCATGGAGAAGGGCCAAGCATCTCTTTGTTATACCATATGCAACATGACCCTAGACACACCAGAAATGTTTGGTACACACTTCCCATAGAAAATTTTTGCTGAACACCCTGGCTGTCATGATAGAACTCTCATCGAGTGTCTGATGGAAGCTGATTCAGAGATCCATGACCAAACCCCAGGTGGAGCTCCAGGAGTCCAATCAGCGAGAAAGGAGAGATTGTATGAGCGAGATATATTGAGACCATGATTGGAAAAAGCACAGGGACAAATAGCCAAACTGGTGGAAACACATGAACTATGAACCAATGGCTGAGGAGCCCCTGTGGAACTGGACCAGGCCCTCTGGATAAGTGAGACAGTTGATTAGCTTGAACTGTTTGGGAGGACCCCAGGCCGTGGAGCCAGGACCTGTCCTTGGTGCATGGGCTGGCTTTTTGGAGCCTGGGGCCTATGCTGGGACACTTTGCTCAGTCTTGGTGTAGGGAGGAGGGAACTGGACCTACCTCAATTGAGTCTACCAGGTTGGTCTGACTCCTCAGGGGAGACCTTGCCTTGGAGGAGGTAGGAATGGGGGGTGGGTTGGGGGGGAGGGTTGGGAGGGGGGAGGAGGAAGGATGGGGGAAATCCGTGACTATTATGTGAAATTAAGTTAATTATAAATTAAAAATATTTAAAAAAAAAGAAAATTTTTGCTTAATTTTGGTTTTACCCTGTCATTTTGATGTTTGAGTTTGAGACTTGTATCAACTACTGTGGTCCATAGGCTTGCAGGGAGTGGCTTTATTTGGGGGTGTGGCCTTGCTGGAGTAGGTGTGGCATTCTTGGAGGAAGTGTGTCCCTGTGGGGGAGGACTTTGAGGTTTCAGAAGCTTAAGCTAGGCCCAGCATAGCTCACTGTCTCTTCTTGGTGCCTGCAGACCAAGATGTAGAACTCTCAGCCCCTTCTCCAGCACCATGTCTTCCTGCACACTGCCATGCTTCCTGCCATGATGACAATGGACTAGACCTCTAAAACTGTAAGCCAGCCCCAAATAAAAGTTTTCCTTTCTAAAAGTTGCCATTGTCATGTTGTCTCTTCACAGCAACAGAAACCCTCGCTAGGACAATTATACATAAGGATCTGTTCCCTCTTTGACTTAATGGTTATGTATTAAATGGCCAACTGTGTTCTAATTCTATCCTAGATAGAGATATAGACAAATTTTAATACTTTTATAGAGCTTACATTTTTGTGGGTGGATATGTACTTGGGGGCATTCTCACATATCTATAAATACAAAAATTGATGAAGATAAAACATTATGTATACTTATACACACAACTGTCTATCTGTCATCTATGTATGACATTGAAACAGTACAAACGAAATGAAAGAGGAAGCTCTGAAACTCTCTAGAGGATATCATTTCAGAGGGAACATTTGTTTGTTCTTGATACAGGCATTTACATGTTAGGTAGAAAAGCATTAAGACCATAGATTGATTGATAGATAGATGGATGGATGGATAGATGGATGGATGGATGGATGGATGGATGGATGGATAGATAGATAGATAGATAGATAGATAGATAGAGTGGTGGTTTGAAAGAAAATAGTCCCCAAATGCAGTGGCACTATTAGGAGGTGTGGCCTTGTTTAAGTAGGTATAGCCATGTTGGTAGTAGTGCGTCACTGTGGGGGCAGACTTTGAGTTCTCTTTTGCTCAAGCTTTCTCTCAGTGTGACACTCAGACCACTTCCTGTTGCCTGTAAGATGTAGGACACTCAGCTACCTCTCCAGCACCATGTCTACCTGTATGCTGCCATGTCCCACCATGATGATAATGGACTGAGTTTCTGAACTGTAAGCAAGCCACCCCAATTAAATATTTTCCTTTATAAGAGTTGCCGTGGTCATGGTGTCTCTTCACAGCAATAGAATCCCTAACTAAGACAGACAGATAGGAAATGAAAGCAAAGAATCAGTCCAGCAAGGCTACTTGGTGGGACCCGAGATTTATTCTAGGTGAGAAGAGAGGATATTGAATTGCTTTGAATAAAGGCAAGGTTAGATTTAGTCTCCTTCTTCAAAGGAATATTTTGTCTTCACTGGGGCATACAAGTGTAGGAGTGCCAAGAGTATCATGTTGCAGTTCAGAAAGAAACAGTGACAGCTTAGAGTGGGAGCTGGTGGTGAGGGAGCTGTCTCTCCATTTCATCCTGTTTGTCAATGCAGAAATATGACATTTCCTTTTATAAGGGTGGGGGCTAGGGAAGTGGCTCAGTTAGTAAAATGCTGAACACTCAAGCTTGGGGACCCAAGTTTCAATCCAACACCCATGTAAAACTAACACTGTGGTACATGCCCATAATCCCAGCACTATGGAGGGAGAGACAGAAAGATCCCTGAAGCTTTCTGGATAACCATTCTAGCTGAATTGATGAGCTCCAGGTTCAGTGAGAAAACTTGTCTCAAAAACTAAGGTGTAACCAGTTCTGGTGCTGTATACCAGCAGAGGATACAGAAGAGGTGGAGGCGTGAAGATCCCAGTTAACCATTTAACACCAGCCTAGTTTACACCTGCCAAGTAAAATAAGAGCGATAAAGGACTGTCAACCCCTGGCCTCCACTTGCAAACACATGTACATATGTGCATATATGTAGAGATATGCATGCACACATAAACAAATATAATTTGTAAAAATTGAGTAGCTGAATCTGCAGTAACAACATCTAAATTTGAGCACCCTGGCCTTGGCTTGGAAAATCAATTATGTTATTCTAGCCTTATTAGATCTGGCTCTGGGATGTAGGAATACACAGGAGTCAGAGTAAGGTAAGTTAGAGGGTGTGTGAAGAACAAGGGAGTGTGGTTTGGATGTCATGGTGACCCCTGACAATGTTCAAGGCTCTCCCCTCATTTCCTCACATCCCACTTTCCTCTCAGTCCACTGGCTTCCATGTCACCCCTTCAGTAGAGGCTTGTTCTGCCCAAGTCCTCATGTCTAGATAGGAATGCAACCTAACATTGGAGCTTTCCTTAACTCTGCAGCATGGGGCACAATGTCCTGTTAAGGATTTTTAATGACTATGCTCTATTTTGCCTTTCATCAGTAATGTCCTTCTCTACCAACAAATTTTTCCTATTTGATTTTTAAATGTTGTTATTTCCCAGGAGATGATTCTCTGGACTTTTATCATCACATTGCACTTTTTCAATGATCCTTGGAGCTTTCATCTAGTAGTTGGGACCTTAATCTATGTATGTGTATGCAGCTACTTCCCCTTCCCATTTTAAAAAATCTGTAGCACTAACCATGAACATCAGACTAGCAAGACCAGTTGCCAATTGGCCATGTCTCCCTAGTGTCCTCTAGTAACCTTACACAAAGTAGTTTCTTAACCCAAATGTGCAGTCTCCACATTCCCCAGGTTCAACCTGCTTTTCTTCATTTGCAGCTCAGCTTGTAGAGTCGTCTACATTTGTCCTTCCTTCTATGCTACCCTGCTATCTCTGTCACTCACCCAATCTGGATGATTTTGACTCCTAGTTATATTTATTCCCCCCCCCCCAACATGGCTCCACTTAATACTCTCCTCATCTCTCCTCTGGAGAACTAACTGTTCTTCCCATTATCCGTCTATTGTCTTTACCTCCCCAGAAATCCAACAAGCCTTTAATCTGATCATGTCTCTCTTTCGCAGGTAACTCTCCAAAGAGTCCCTGTCATGTACAATGTAGTGTCTGACTCCTCAAGGACTAGGCAATGCTGTTTACCATCTGGTCCTGGCTCCCCTTCTAACATGATGTCCCTGCAACCTGTCCCCATCTCCACTGTCTTCCCACTACAGCTCATTACACTCAAGCAATACTTCCTGTCAGTCACATCAGGCTTTAGCTCTGTGTTCATGCCATTTTCTCTGCTTGAGAAATCTTTTCTCTTCCTTTGTATCCAGGTAATTCCGAGTCTTTAAAATTCAGCTCCATGACACGCAGGTTAAGTAGTTCATGTTTACCTGGCATCTGTGGTACCCTGATAGCATCCAGTAGCATCATCAGAGCATCATTACACCAACTGTAAACACGTGCCTCTGGGTCAGTTTCTCCTTTCTGAGCTCTTGTTCCTCATCTGTAAAGTGATAATAACAGTAGTATGTGTTTTAGAGAGTTATTGGGAGCATTAAATTAGGTTAGTCATGTGATAATGTTGGAACAGTGGCTAGTTCATAAAATAACGATAATAACAATGTTATTACTGTAATATAATCATTAGAAAATGCATACATCATTGAAATTATTGTACTCTAATAGAAATATTGATGATACTACAACTGATCATTCCTTACTTAAATGTTTGGAACCAGAATATTTTGAGATTTTGGATTTTTCTTCTGGTTGTGGATATTTTCATATATGCAGTGAACTATCTTGGGGATGGGATCCAAGTCTAAAACTGAAAATTCACTTATATTTCACATATAGTTTGCACATATGGTCTATGGGTAATTTTATATAATACATATTTTTAATAATTTTGTGGGCTGCAGGCAGTACTTTTGTTACTGCCCAGCCTGCTGCCCCTTATAGGACATTCAATAAACCTGTTATTTTCTTCCCAAAAGAAACAAATTAAAATAGTTTTGTTCATTAAATAAAATTTCATGTTGTGGGATTTTCCACTTACGGTACCATATGGGCACACAGGAGCTTTCAGATTTTGGAACACTTTGAAATTTCAGATTAATTATTAATATTGTATATCATTACTATCAATATTGCATATATTATAGTGCCATACTGTGAACCCTTGAAGGCCAAAGGTAATCTTAATAAAATAAATATGATAATAATAACTGCTAATAGTTAATGTATACGGAACAGTTGTTATATGCTAGATGCTTAACAAAACAAGTAACATCAGCTGTCTTGCAAACTCCGATGAGATGTGCAAAACCACCTGATAAACTTGCTTATCCCTGAAGTCTGTTCCTGATTCATTTGACTTCACTCCTGGACTTCGGTCTACAACCCCCTAACCTGCTTCCCACATTGCTTAGCGCCAGAGAGCTGGGGAGAAGGAAGTAGGTGCTCATGTGTAACTCTCTGGTATATACTACCACATATCACCTCCACAGACCTCTCCACACTGAAACTGGGATATGAACAGGTAGTCCAAAGGGTGCCTGGATCATAATCCATTCAAGTTCATTGCCACATTATCAACTAAAGTCGTACTTTCTCCCCAGCAGTGGCTAAGTGACCAACAGGCAATTTTCTAGGCATACTGTGGAGTAAACATGCCTAAAATCTGCTTCCTGAAGCAAGAATATTTTTATCATGAAGAAACATGGGCAACAGTTTGAGCTGAAAAAGAACATACCCAAGTCCCTGGCTGCAACATAAAACTCTTGGACCCATAATGGCAATACAGCAATAATTTCAGGTCATGTTTGTTTTCTAGCCCCTGATAACAACATTGCAGCAAAGTAAACAGGTATCAAAACAGACTGCAATTATTGACCCTGATTTCCCTAAGAGTAAGAACAAAGCCACACAGTAGAAAATGTGATGGCTCAGGAACGTAGGGGAATAGAACACTCCCTCAGTGAGCAACTATTATGTTCCAAGGATTGCCAGTAATGACCCATTCAATGCTTAGCATAATCCCATGAATAAATAATATTAATCAGTTTTAAGATGAGACACAGAGAGGCACTAAGTTGCATGGTATCGGAGTTAATGATTTGATCTTGAGCAAACCACCTGGCTCTAGTGACAAGCTGTTCCTCAGTTGCTTAGTTTATCTCTCAGGTTTTCTTCCAGCCATTTCTTCAGAACATCTTCACAACCAGCCGTGCTCACTCTTACAACCACATGTTGGACATTAAGCTCATGGTGGAATGGAGTGTTTCACACCTGCTGGATTAGTTTGTAAGCCCCACAAGGGCAAGTGCTGTATATCTCCCACCCACAACTTTGCAAGCAAAAACCGGTGCAGTGTCTGACTTGTGGTAATTACTCAGCACATATTTATTGAGTTAAGCTCTCATCTTTAAAGAGATGTCCGGGGCATGTGACCCATAGGTCCCTGACCATTCTGCTTCTGGTGACAATTTCAACGAAAGCTTGAGATGGACTTCATGTTGTCAGTTACAGGTGCTGCAGGAAAGGTATGGCTACTGGTGCTGTTGTTTGGCTGCTGGTCCCAGATTCTTCCCAGGTGTTTGCAAGAGCAGGCAGAGACTCCTTAATTTCTCAGCAGTTCCTCACAGATCTGGAGAGCCTGCTGCCACTCACTCTATCCCTGCCAAGATACCACTACCTTCTAAGAAGTGGGCATCATCTTCTTGTACACACACACACACACACACACACACACACACACACACACACACAGAGTACATTTCATTGAAAAAAGTTTTAATATGAACCAGTACAAAATGGGGGGAGACCTAAAATAGTGCATATAAAAAAATTGATAAAGTCTTGATTTCTGTTAGCTGTTCTTTGGTTTACCATTTTGTTCATGCTTCTGGAATCAGGCTCTCTGGGTTTCCATACCAGGCTTTGGAAATTCAGCTCCTCATTTTTAAAGTGGAGGGGCATTAGACTGAAACATAAAACTTTCATTTTTTTTGTAGGTCACAAAGGGTCAAATAGTGACAATTTTATATACCTCCACTTAATAGATCATAGGGTTACTGTGTAGAGGAAATGAATAATGCATGGACAGCACTTATCATAGTGCCTGTCCCCAAAGTACTCAATACATGAGAGCTATGATGGGGCTAATGATTTTCATCCGAGACAGTGACTGAGGTCTTATTGGACTTCTACTGCCAGTTCATTTTTTCTGAGTGGCACGGACCAAATGCCTGGCTTTTATAAAAACTGCTGGCTGAACACTCGGGGCTAAGCAGGGAGACCCAGACTCCCCACTGTTTGCAGTACATTGCCTTGATTCTGATACCAGGGAAGAGTAAGAGGGGTCTTTATGTCTCAGGCAGTCTTGTGAAATCTCTAAACCCCTTGTATGAAGAGAAGTCTCTATGGTGACAGGACTCACCTAAGGGGCACCTCATTTTGCAAACAATATCACTGTCGCTCTTAGTAAGTCACTTAATGTTTGAAAATTTGATAACTTACTTTCATGCTCAAGCTAAAATGCATTCAGTATTTGCCAGGTTTTCAGCAATGTTATGATCTCACAAATAAAAAATATGTTTATGATCATTGTCATTCTCTTTTTGTTCATTAATTACATAGATGTTTATTGAGTGTCCGTAGTGAATCAAAGATGATGGCAGAAAATGGATAAAGTAGTGACCAAGTCAGATGGAGTATGAAACTTAAAGTCTACTGGAAGGGACAGGCATTGAATACATGTCTTAGGGCTTCTATTGTTGTGATCCAACACCATGTCCAAAAGCTACTTGGGAGAGGTAATATTTATTTCAGCTTATAACTCTCAGGTTCTAAGGGAAGTCAGGGAAGGAGCCTAGAGGCAGGAACAGAGGAGGAGCCATGGAGGGGTGCTACTTCCTGGCTTACTCCTCATGATTTGCTCAGCTAGGTTTCTCAAGCAACTCAGGAGACTGCCCAGTGGTGCCACTGTCCAGACTCTCCCAAATAAGTCATTAATAAAGAAAATTCCTGACAGACTTACCTATAGGTCAATCTTATGGAGGCATTTTCTAAGTTGAGAGTCTCTCTTCCCAAATGATTCTAGATTGTGTCAGGTTTATAAAACAAACAACAAAAAAAACCCCCTGGATAATTATATACATAAATATAAAATTGTCATCATGATATTATAAATGAGAATATACGGTCTTTCAGTAACTAGAAATGTTCTAAAGAGTGTTGACTTAGTATAGGGACATGAGACTGCATTGCCACATAACCCAGCCCATGAATTTAAGATTAGATGAAAGATACTGGGGCATAGAAATAGTTATAGGAATGCTTACAATGAATAGTGATAATATCATACCCTCTAAGCATAATAATGTTGATGTAAAGTGAGAGCGGAATATAAGTGTTCCTTATGAGTGAAGTGTGACTGGATTCCTCACATCTCTTTACCCTCATCCGGATGCATCAAGCAATGTACTTGCAATACCTGAGTCAGGGGAGTCCTTTTCAAGGAAATTATATCAGGACTCTTGCTGTGTGAGACAGGGAAAGAACTGGGAACATGTGAAGATATGTGTTTATAGTAAGGAGACGAGAGAGTGGGAGTAGTGTTCCACACAAAGAGACATGTACATGCCAGCCTTCTTTGTTAGGAAGACAAAGACCCACTTGAAACAAAAGAAAAGCCTAATGTAACTAGAAGGCGGAGATTAAGGCTAAGTAATGCATAAGGTTGTCCTTGTACACTGGGCTCAGAACTTGAGGGTCATAGAAGGGAGTTTGGTTTCCATCATAAGAGCAATGAAGGACTGTTTGAAAGTTGTAAGTGGGTGATAATAACAAGATTAACTTTTTTGCTTAACATTGCTTTTGATGTTGGAGAGCAAAATGGATTAGAGAAGAAGAGGTAATGGAGAATCTGAGGAGAGCAGTTAGGAGGATTTTGAAAGGGCAAATGATAGCATTTTATAATAGCATGACATATAGGGAGATTCGGGTGCATGGATACTAGGGATGAGGAGCTGAGGATGTCAAGATAAAGGTGAAAGCTTTTCATTTGGATTGCCATGGATGATGAAGCCATTCCCAGGAAGAGAGAATAGAAAGCGAGGACCATACTGAGTAGTGGAAAGACTGAACTGATGTTTTGTTTAGGGTCCCCAAGGGGAATTATCAGATTTAATACAGCAAATCCTGGGAGCTCTACGTCCGATGGGAATTTTTGTACAAAGGTGGTGACTACAGTCACAGTATAAAGAGACTGCCAAGGAAGACAACATGATGCAAATGATTAAGAAAAGGTTTAAAAATATGTCCTTAGACTTCCAAATTTACATGGCAGAGATACACTGTCAGGGTTTTTTGGTATCTATTTCCCAGAAATGACGGCTGAGATAAGTTGGGCAATTTGCTCAAGGCACAGGCTAGCATGGCAAAGATTAGTTTGAGCATGGCTATTTTATCTTCCAGGGCTCTCGTGCTTGCACTATAGCACAGTTTTTAGCCTTTGAATAATTAATTTTTGAAAACTTTGAAGAATTTTGCCATTATATCATTGAGTGGTGCTTTTAAGTTTCTATTTTTTGCTGTTCTTAAAAAGACAGCCTAAAAAGATCCACACTGCTGAGACAGGTGAAGTGAGTGTTAAAAGAGGGATTAAAACTCAGAAATCCTACCAGTCCCTGGGAGCTTAGAGTTCAGTAACTTGACATAATTAGGTGTTCACTTAACACTCCGTAATTAAATGGCTTTTCACCAATTTCTTTAAGAGAGAAAAAAGCTAGTGTGAGGTGCAGTAGATACCTCTAGGCTCTTTCACAGAACCTGTTGGCAGGGCTGCTTCGGTAGCTCCTGCTGAGGTACTAACTATCTTCTCACACCTGCACAGTGTGCCAATCATGCCACACTCCTTGTCCTGGGTGAAAGAGCTGAGAAATGGTCCCAGGGAGTCTGAGAATGAAGTGCTGAGCTGATGCTGGGTCTGTGATAAAGTTGTTTCCCTGGTACTGCCTAGCATGGGAGGAAGTCCAAGAGCTCCATGGAATATAATAATATAACATTATACCCCACCCACACACATATGTATGTATGTATGATAGGAAGGAGATTTCTAGGTCTGTCATTCTAAGATGCCTAGGTGGCAGTAGTAATGCCTTGTAGATCCCATCAGACCATTCCCTGCTTTACAGTCAAAGGTCAGGAGAGAAGTTTTTGCCTTGGGATCACTACTGAAAGAAAATACCAAAATGAGGGCTGTAAGTGACATGGCCCCATAAAACCACAGGCTAGTAAGGGTGAGATGCTCATCCTTAATTTCATGGGGACAAATGAGAAGGCTAGGCAGATTCAAGCTAATTGTTCTCATCTCCCCACCTAAATCAACCCACCAACCAGCCAACCAAATTCAATATCATAAAGAAGATATTGCATTTGGTTACTTGAAAATGGCAAACTTGAAAAGAGTCCAAGTTTAGACACACATTTCACCAGGCAGCAGAAGCAGCTGAGGACCAAGGTGAGCCTTCCTTAGTGGCCATGTCACGCATTCCTTCCTTTGTGTCTGTTCCAATTCTCGTTGAACTGCCTGGGATTAGCCTTTCTCCATGAACTCCTGACACTGCCCATCTGGCTGTGAATCCTCCGGCTTTCACTTAGTGGTTTAACTTGTTAGCTAATTACAGAGCATTAAACTGTGGCCATGAAAGTAGAGGTGGTGTAATCCCAACCTTTAGGGAGTTGAGACAGGAGGATTGCTGTGAGTTAGAAATTAGCCTTGTCTATATGGTAAATTCCAGATTAGCCCAGACTATAGAGTGATATTCTGTCTCAAACACAATCCCACTCCAAGCAAAAATGCCTCAGAAGCTGGAAATGACTAAGAGTATCGCAGTATTCACAGCTTAGTTCAGTTTCTCTGCTACATGTGCTAAGAAGAGCCAAGGCTCTTGGAGATCAAGGGGTCAAGAAAATCTCGAGCTAAAATATAGAATCGATTGACTACAAACGAAGGTAGATGGGACCTTGGAGGCAGATGAGGGAGAGGAGGAAGATTGCTGTGACACTATGTGGAGAGGGGCTGTTGCCTGAGCCTAACTGAATTACGGTGTTGGAGTTTTATGGGGCCCTCGCGACTGCATTTTTTCTCCAATCTAATTTGAAAACAATGAAGAGAGAGAAGAGAATTTAAAGAGATGGGAATTAAAAGGTGATGTTTATTACTCATAAAGTCAATTTTAGACAATGTGGCTTTTTAAAGTTTACTGTCCAATATTGAATCCCAGACTTAGCAATCCAGGCTTAGAAAGCTGTGGACCCCAGAAGGCTTCTGGCGAGGAAGAGGAAGACCTATTTCAGGTGATTAGAAAATAGGCAATAAAATTTACCCTTGGAGAAAAAGTGAGCTCTGAAAGGAGGAGGGGAGAAAGTGTCAGGTCTACGTGTGTGTACAGGTCTTGAACCAGACTAACAAATCATTTAGGTCTCCTTCCCTGCAAAGTGGTAAGAGTCTAGGAGTAAAAAGCTAGTGAAGTTGCCTTCATATGAAAGTAACTATAAGGATTAGCAACAACGATTTTTCTCTCTCTATAATCCCGATCAGTCAGAAAAACAAATGATTTAAGGTGTTCCCAGTAGAAAGACTTGGTGCATTTACATATAGCAACATGAGCAGAATAGGACTCTTGGAAACATAAAGGCAGACTTCTCCCCATGAACTCGGAAGAGGGTGGTAATGACCTTGACTATAGTAGGTCAATGTAGCACATGTCTCCCAATGCACAACCACCAGAGTCTGATAAAGATGAGGCAAGGCTTAGTTCTTTTTATGTCAAATTTTGGTGGCAAGTAGATGGGTTTGAAGTAGCAGAAAGCAGCTAGGAGCTGGAATATTCTTTCTCACATCCCTGAGACATGTGTGGAAAGTGAGACAATGGGCACTTCCTGCTTTGAAAGAACTAAAGGTAAAAAGGACTTTCTGAGGTCAGCCTTGTTTCCATTTAGTAAGAAATGGAAAGGAGAACAAAACGTTGGGGTTTTAATTTACCATAAAGTACAATTTCTAGAATGCATGATGGAAAGAGCAAAGAATGGGGACAGTAGAAGGAGTATACATCAGGAAAAAAGGATACAAGTGAGCAGAAGGTGGGGTATGCGGGATACAGTATGTTGCCAGAAGTTGGGAGAGTTACGAAGCTCCGGCTTCACTCCAAGTATGTGTGGCTTCATGAACAGGGAAATTAAATCATTGTTGCCAGGGATAGCTTGGTGGTAAAAGTAGGAAACATCTCAAACCAGCTTTTAAAAGGGGATTGGAATTTTTATTAAACAGGGAGGGGCTCAGGGAGATGATTCCATGGGTAAGGGTGCTTACAGTCAAGACTGATGACATGAGTTCAATCTCTGGGACCCACATGACAAAAGGAGAAAATTAGCCCTCTCAGACTGACCTTTGACCTCCACATGTGCATGCACACACACACACACACACACACACACACACACACACACACACACCACTGCCCACAATAAATAAATAAAAACATAAACAAACAAAGAGACAAGTAAATAAATAAAACAAAAATCTGAAAACCGAGTGAAAACAGGGAAACCTGGGGTCCCAGGAAGTAGATAAATTAGAGTCTAAGATATCGTGCCCTAGCCTCTAACACAGTGGTTCTCAACCTTCTTAACACTCTACCCTTTAATACAGTTCCTTGTGTTGTGATGACCCCAACCATAAAATTATTTCATTGGTACTTTGTAATAGTTACTTTGCTACTGTTATGAATCATAATATAAAGATCTGATAGGCAGGGTATCAGCTATGTGACCCCCAGGGGGTCACGACCCATGGGTTGAGAACCACTGCCCTAGAACAATTGCTCTTATCACTACTGCTCTCCCAAAGCACACATTCTTTATCTTTTTGTCCCCTGAGGGGAGGAGTTCTTTCTGTGTTGACATGCATGAGCGGAAGAGGCAACCACAGCTACCACTCTTACTTCTCATTTCATGCGCAGCACCCTTCAAGTCTCTTCTCTAGGTACATCTTCAAACCATTGGAGAGATTCTGTCTGAGTCAAGAATTTACTCAGCATTCACTCAGCTGTATCTTAGATTCACAGGTCCTGATGATGAAGGGCCGGTTCTCAGCTCAGCAAGGGCAAGCGTGTGGCTAGATCTTAGAGGAGAGTGATGAAGACAAATAGATCCTGAAGCAGGAAGGATGAAACAAACAAACAAACAAATAACAAAACAAGGTTCTAGGCCAAAAACAAATCTACTTTATTTCTAAAGTCTAGGGCTACTTTCTGGTCTTCTGGGTCCTGAGCTGTTATGACAACCATACTTGAGAAACGACATGGAAGTCAAACACACATGAACACTACCTCCTGAGACTAGATCAGGTAATTCCAGGTGAGAGAACACGAATCCCTGTCTGTGTTGGAGTCTGGGTTGTTCTTGGGTTTCTGGTGTCTTCATCTAATCACTATGAGCCTTCTGGAGTCAAATGTCGCAACTTCTAGTCAAGTTCTCTTTGGTGTTTATCTCTGATGAACATGCTTTCCTTTTCACAGGTTAGACTTGTGTATGCTTCCAGACTCAAAACACATTCTTATTTAAGATCTCTGGTGTTCTCTGGGTGAGGCTGGACCTCTCTTTCTAGATCGTCAGATAAAAGAAGCCATCTCTACCACTTCATTGATTTCATGGTAGATGTCTTGTTTTCAGTTTCTTTGTGTACCTACAATCCTCACTGTCCTATGGACAGGCCCCTGAGGATTGTCATGGTCCCTCATCAGCCTCATACCTACAGAGCCCCACAGTGATGGGGATCCTGCTTCAGTGCTGAAAGGGGCCTTTCCTGAGTTCTACACATTACAAACTCAGCTGGATGTTTAGGCAACTATCATTGTTTGTTTATCACGTGTATTTATATATTTTTATGTGTAATTTAAACATTGTTAGATAACAGATGTAGCATGAATCTCTAAAGGGTCTTATTAATAAAATCAAACCTGAGGCCAGTTATTGGGGTGAATGCTGGAAGATCAGAGAAGCAGAACAAGCCATAGCCAACTCACCTTACCACTTTCTCAGCTGATCCTGTTTCCTCAGACTGGAAACCTCTGTGTCCTCATCTGGAATGAATCTCAGCTGAACTGTGCTGCTCAAAGCCTAAAAGCTTAACCAGCTAAAAGCTTCTAGTTTCTGGTCTTCATGCCTTATATATCTTTCTGCTTTCTGCCATCACTCCCTGGGATTAAAGGCTCACTTCTTGGGATTAAAGGTGTGTGTCACCATGCCTGGCTGTTTCAACTGTGGCCTTGAACTCACAGAGATTCCAGAGGGATTTCTGCCTCTGGAATGCTAGGATTAAAGGTGTGAGTGCCACCATTTTCTATCCTCTGTATCTAGTGGATGTTCTGTTCTTTGACCCCAGATAAGTTTATTAGTGTGCACAATATTTCCGGGGAACACAATACCACCACAAGGGGCCTTTCTTGAGTTCTACACATTACAAACAAAACTCAGCTGGATATTTAGGCAACCATCATTGTTTTTTTATCATGTGTATTTATATATTTTTATGTGTAATTTAAACATTGTTAGATAACTTTTTTTTTTAGTGCTCAGCATGTTGTTTTGGAGTGTGTATACTACACAGAAAGGCTGGATCTAGATGGTTAACATGAATGTCACCACACTTTTATCATTTTTCTGCTGGGAACTGCTTATATCTACTCAAGAATGTAATATAACCTTAAGTGGAGTCAAAATGTTGCATGAGAGACACCTTAATTCTTCTACATTAATTTTATTTTCTATTTAATTGGAAGTTTGCAATCCTTGACTGATTTTTGCCTCACCCCACCCTGCTACGCACCTTCTGGAAACAACCATATGATTTTAATTTCTCTGTTAATGAGGAAAAGAAAAAAATGATTCCACATAGACATGAGATCCATATGTTATTTCATTTAAAACATCCTCTAGGTTCATCCTGTGGTCACTGGATTCCTGAGGGGATGTTGCTGGCTAACTTAGTCATGTTAATCTGAATATTTTTCTTTGGCCTCTGGATCTGATTTTATGATGCTTCTACCTTTGTTTCTTTTACTCAAGACTGTTAGGTCTGTCAGGATATTTTGTGGTTCTATATGCATTTTACATAGGCTGTGATGAATCCCATCCCTATGTTTTTGTGGGTTTGCTTGTTTGAGACAGGATCTCACTATGTAGCCCAGGCTAACCAAGGAAACACTGTCATACAGGCTAGACTTGAACTCAAGACAAGTCAACCCTGTCTGAACTCCGAGTGCTGGGACTGAAGGTGTACACCATCACACCTGGCTTGCCATTGGTACTTTGATAGATATTGCACTGAATCTGTAGATCATGTGAGTAGTTTGGACACTTTACCTATATAATCTTTTCCAATCCATAAACACGGCATGTCTTTCTGCTTATTTCCATTTTTAAATTCCTTTCATCTGTGTTTTATAACTATCATTGTAAGATGTTTCTGCATATTAAGTGTGCCTGTGTGTATTTTATAAATTTTGATAGTTACTGTAAATTTGATATCTCTCTTGATTTCTATTCTAGGTTGTTCATTGCTAGTATATAGCAGTATTACTGATGTTTGTATCACTGGTGACTACGTATCCTGTAACTTTACTGAATTCATGTATTAGTTCTACCAACGTTCAGTAAAATTGCATTCTTGATTTGTAGGTTTATGAGATGTCTAGATTTATATGTAATTCTGTCTTCCGGAAACACAGAGAATATAACTTTATCCTTTCCAACTTGGATGCCTTTTGCAGCTTACTTTTGCCTAATTTCTCTGGTTTGGATTTCCAGCAATATACTGAACGCAAGTGCTGAGAGCAAGCGTCACTGCCTGTGTGGATATTAGAAGGAGTGCTTTCAGCTTTACCCTGCTGAGTATTGTATTTACTACAGATCTGTCATGCATGACCTTTCTTCCCACATCGTGAAACATTCTTTCTATACCTAATTTGTTGAGAGATGTTTTTTTTTTCTGAAAGGCTGATGAATTTTATCAAAAGTGGTTTTCTGCATCTATTGAATGATATTATTTTTGTTCTTCAGTCTGCTAACATGATGTATCATATTTTTATTTACAAATGTGGTACACTTACACCTCACTTGACCACTGTGAGTGATATTTTTAATGTGCTACTGAATTCAGTTTGCTAATATTGTGTTGAGGATTTTTCTCCCATGCTCCCCAAGGATATTGGCTTGTAGTCCCTCCCTCCCTGTCCCCCTCCTTCCCTCCCTCTTCCCTCCATTCCTTCCCTGTCCTTTTTACTTTTCTTGCTTCCCTTCCTCCAGGGTAATGTTGGCCTCATAAAATGAGTTTGGAAATGTTTCCTGATCTTGAATATTTTGTACGAGTTTGAGAAGGATTGATTTTAATTCATTTAATGTTTGCTGGAATTCAGCAGCGAAACCAGTTCCTGGGCTTTTCTTTGATTGAAGACTTTTTAATACCAATTCAATTTCCTTACTTATTATTGTTGTGCTCAGATTTTCTATTTCTTCATAATGCAATTTGGGTGGTTGTACGTGTCAAGAAGTGTATTGATTTCTTTTAGATTATCCAATTTATTGGCACATAATTATTCATGATCGTTTTTGTTCCTTTGTGTTCCCATTGCGTCATCTGTATTGTTTTCCTTTTCACTTTTTCGAGTCTTTTTTCTCCTTTTTCTTAATTATTGATGCTCAGTTTAATTGATTTTGTGCATATCTTCAAAAACCAACTCGTGGCTTTATTGATCTTTTCTGTTGTGTTTTCTTGTTTCTCATTTCATTTATTTCCGCTATAATTTTGTTATTTCTTTCTCCCACTTTAGGCTTAGTCACTTCTTGCTTTCCAAGAACTCTGAGTTATAAAATATGTTTGGGATCTTTCTTCTTTTCTGATAGAGGCATTTAACCTTTCCTCTGATAACTGCTTCTACTGAATCCTATAGGTTTGGGTTTATTGTGTTTCTATTTTTGCTTAATCTCAAGAACTTTAAAATTTTCCTTTTATTTTCTTCATTGATTTCTTGGATATGCATTCATGATATTTAACTTTTTATATTTGTGAACTTTCTGAAGTGCCTCTTGTTATTAATTTCTACGTTCATACTGTAATGATTAGAAATGATACTTAATACAATGCCAGATTTCTTCAATTTCGGTACACGTACATGTTTTTGTGTGTATGTGTGGTGTATGCATATGTGTACACAGGTGTGCAGGTTCACATGAATATGCATATGTGCAGAGGTCAGAGGAGAACACATTAAGTGTCATCCTCTATGCTTCTCCACCAAAGCTCCTTGAGACAGGGTCTCTCTCGAGCCTGAGTTGGCCACTTTTTAAGTAGGCCGTCGGTCTGCAAGTCACAGAAGCTCTCTTATTCCCCACCACAAAGCTGGGGTTATAGACACACCAAGCCGGGCTTTCTACATGATTTGTGGTGATCTAAACACAGGACACCATGTCTGTACAGCAAGCTTTCATATTCACTGAGCCATCTCCCTAGCCCTTCTTAAAAATTTTAAGACTTGGGCCTAGAGATATGCTCAACAGTTACGAATGCTTGCTGCTCTTTCAGAGGGAATTCTATTTCTAACTCACATAGTTGCTCAACCAGCTGTAATTCCACTTCAGGCGACTCAGGACCCTGTTTTTGGCCTCCAGAGGTACAAGGCAAGCAAGTGATGTACAGGCATGCAGGCAGGTAAGGCACTCATGCACATAAAAAATTTTAAGGTGATAGCAAACACACGGGGTAATGAACTTATGAAGACAAAGTGATTCTTTTGGATCACAGTACTGGAGATACTGTCCATGACATTTGGTCCTATCGCTTTGGGCCTGTTTGGTAAAGCAGTACATCGTGACAAGAAGCAAATGGCAGAAAAACATGCATATACTTCATGCATGAGGGAGGAAAGAGAAAGAAAGGCCTTGGATCTCCCAATTCATTTTGGAGCCATACCACAATGGCTCATGTACCCCCCCACTAGATCCTACTTGCCAAAGGTTCCATCTTCTGCCGTACCCTCACCAGTCCTATGATCCAAGACCTTGACATGTAGAACTTCGGGGGAGAGTCAAGATCCAAACTATCATTTCATCTACATTCCCCAAAGTTTCTCTCCCATGGAATGGTGCAGAATGCTTTCAGTCTAACCCCAATCTCAACAGTTCCAGCATTGTTTTAAAGTCTAGCTTCAGTTTCTCGAGACTTCAACTCAGCTGAGAGGCCCTCTAATGCTTGAAATGAAACCTACACATTTCCAAGACAGAATGAGTGAGGGTGTTGTGGGATATTTGTACACTGTGTGAAGGTGTATTGCTGTGATTGATATAACAAAGAGCTAAACTCCAACAGCTAGGTAGAAGGTATAGGTAGGATTTCCAGTGAGAGAAAAGAAGGGGATGAGGAATCCAGGCCTGTGGGAGATGCCAGGAGACACAGAGGGGAAACAGGTGCTGAAAGATGGAAGAGAGGGAAGGCCACATGGTAGAGTATAGACTAATAAAAATACGGGTTAATTTAAGTTATAAGAGCTAGTGGGGCAAGCCTAAGCTAAGGCCAAGCTTTCATAATTAATAATAAGTCTCTGTGTCGTTATTTGGGAGCTGGTGGGATAGAGAAAGACTTGTTACATGAGGGGCAGGCAAGGAGTAAAAAACCAACCAAACAACAACAAAATAAAACAAAACAACAACAACAACAAGAAAACAAAGTCCAGAGAGAGAGAGAGAGAGAGAGAGAGAGAGAGAGAGAGAGAGAGAGAGAGAATCAGAGGACTTAGCAAGGAAGGATTAGCTCAAAATCCAAACATAAGCAGGTGAACAATAAATTCTAAAATTTCATATTTAGAATCCAGGATTGTGGCAGGAGGTGGCTTTATGTAACGACTAATCTCAGTTAGCAACCTTATTGGTTAGAAAGACACCTAGAATATTATTAATTTACACTACTGAGGATGTTCCTAGAGATATTTGGTTTGTAGGACCACAACTAAAGGAGAAAGATTCACCTTGAATATGAACAGTATCATCTAAATAGTCTAGGGGCCTATATGAAACAGAAGAAGGAAAGCAGAAGATGTGTCCTGAGCATGTGTCCTAGTCACACCAGATTCCAGCTTCTTAGCCTGTTAGCACGCAACAACTCTTCAGGGGGCTTTTTGGCCTCTTAGCTTCAGACTGGGCTGCATCACTGGCCCATCTTATTGTGAGGCTTACATATTCTTATCTGAGCATTTAATGGTTTGTCTGGCTCTCTAGCCTGCACATAACCATTATGGGACTCTCCAGCTTTGATTGTGTGAGACAATCTAATAAACTAACACACACACGTACACACACAACACATACACACACACACATGTGAATACACATGCATACTCGAACACACACACACACACACACACACACACACACACACACACATACACACACACGTGCACACCACTGTAATTTTTCCAGATGAGCCTTGCCCATTGCCAACATCTCTACTCGAGTTCTCCCTTACAGCTTCAGCTTTATTCTCTCATGGCCACAGTTGCCTGGTCAGGGGCATCTTACCGATACCAGAACAATGGAGAAGACTGTCTGGCCTCCCAAGGTTACATATCTCAGTAGAAGCCTTCAGGAATCCATATCTCTTGCCTTCTATATGCCTGAACAAATGGAATCATGTGGGTGATGCCAAGATAGATCAGCGCC
Source organism: Peromyscus eremicus (assembly GCF_949786415.1). NCBI lineage: Eukaryota > Metazoa > Chordata > Mammalia > Rodentia > Cricetidae > Peromyscus > Peromyscus eremicus. The sequence goes on along the minus strand of NC_081431.1, from coordinate 36,631,621 downwards.
AACTAAGTTGTACCTGAACCAGCTTGAAACATGCCTGCAGTGGTCTTGGAATGCTTTATAGGCAAGGAGAGGAGGAGTCCTAGGAAAAAGAATCTTAAAGCTGCCCTGGACATGCAGGGTAGCCTGGAGTTCTCTAAGATTATTTTGCCTCTAAAGATATTTGAAACAAATGTATATTTCTGTAACTTTGAGCTAGTTTTGTGTGTGTATGTGTGTGTCCTCTCAGATTTCTAAGGTGCCCATAAGAGATACCTGATTATCTTAATGAAGAGCATTTGGATTCTTTCCATCATCTATAACAACTACTCCATCCTTGGCTACATGTTTACACATGCTTCCTGTATAGCCAAACTGCAAATTTTTCAAAATTTCTGCTTTTATTTTCAGAATCTTCATTTAAATTTGTCTAGCTAGTAATATCCAGCCACAGCCTGAAGTTTTTTGCTACCTTGAGATTCCTCTTCCAGATAAATTAATGTATCACCTTTAAGCTTGGGCTTCCAGAAAGTGTGAGGGCATGGGAAAAAATACAGCCCGATATTTTTCCACATTGTAGCAAGAATGGCTTTTTTTCCAACTTGCAATGGAACTGTCCCTTCTAGCTCAAGCCTCTCTAGCTGATAAAAATATAAACACTACGTTCTTTCAGTATTGCAACAAAACAGTTACCATAACTAACTCAGAGAAAGGTCAGTTTCAGTCTCTAGCTTCTAGTCTATGATCACCCTAACCTTGCCTCCGGGCCTCTGTTAAGGCAGGTCACCAGGACAGGATTGTGCAGCATAGAACACTCACTGATATCATGAGGCAGAAAGGTAAAGATCAGAGTCCTGTTACAGTTCTAAAAAACTATAAATATGGAGATTACATTAATGAAGGGACATATAGAAAATAGCGTGGGTAGATTCTATCCAGCTTTATGTGAGCAGGGGCTGAAACTGAGTATAAAGTTGAGTGGGGTGACAAAAGAGACCCCTGTAGGCAGAGGTGGCCCGTTGGTTCCTCTGTGAGGCTGTGGGACCACTTGTCAGCAGAAGTACAGCTCCTGTTTCAGGGGAGAAGTGAAGTTGTAGGTTCATTGATTCCCGCTCCTGAGAGACAGCAGTTGTGGTTTTGATGTGACAACTGTCAGCTGCTGCTCTGAGACAGGAGCCAGGACCCATGGGTAATTCCTCCCACACATGACACAAAAGCTAGACCTTCCCAACTTTCTTTTTCTTTTCTCTTTTTTTATGAACTAGCTATCTGTACATCTTCGGCTGTATCAAACTCTTGGTGCTTTGTGTGTGTGCCCTGCTCACCCCAGGGCTTATGATTATCAAACTAACATGGAGAGAAAGAATATGGGAGAGGGAAGGCGGCAGCAGCAGAGAGTGCACTACATTCAATGCGTTTGCCATGAGCATCTGAATACAGTTGAGGCATTCTGAATACCGTGCAGTGTGTGATGGTCCCTGACAATGGCGGAGCTGTGCAGAAGCCCTTAGTGTATGCCAATAGACGGAGACAATATTATTGTCTGCTCCCTATTTACTGTAGTTCTCTGTCATCCCTGATGCTTGTGGTGACTTCAAAGGCGCTGCCTCCTCCAGGTGATGTTTAAGCCCGCTGCCGCTGTCCCTCTCCTTTTCACATACACCTTATGAAAAATGGCTTTGCCATCTGCAGCTGTCAGGAGGCTGTGGAGTTGAGAGTACGGCTCAATGAATATACAAATGTGCAGCTGGACCTCAGAATCTTCCAGAAGGTGGCTAGAATATAAATCACAGTCAGCTGGTACTTCTCAAGTAAACTGCTGCCTTTGGGGGGCTGTCATGCATAAGAGGGCTTGAGGAAAAGAAGAGAACATGAGGAGGGTCTCGGTGGAAATAGGCCCTGCAAAATGTGGAGAGCTTGGCTGGAAGGAGCAGAGCCGAGAAGAGCATATTTCAAAGAAAATTTATGTTAGGCCTTGGCAGATCATGAAACAAAAGGGCAGTGTGAGGTGAGTTGGGGTTTTCTTCTGTTTGTCTAGGGAGGCCGGTCATGAGCTCCTTTCATGTCCGTCTCCCTCTCTCCCTTCTCTCTTTGTGTCGTATGGTCTGTGCCAAGCACTGTGCAGGATAGTGCTACCATTATTTTTGCTGTCAAATCAAGCAAAGTCCCCGCCCTTCAGCTTCACGGTGCCGGAGTACAGGGGATAGCTGCTGTGATGGGGATGCAGGCTCAGTAAGGAAGCCAGATAAAAGCCAACTGCAGCATGATGAGCTGCAATAGAAGGAAGTATCAGAGGCTGTGACATCTAGAGAGAAAGCAGGTGTCTGAATGCGACGACTCTTCAGGTGAAACCACACTTGACTGGTACCCTTTAGCAGGAACAGCTCCTGAGGACAATGACAGAGGAACAAGGACACAGGGCACACAAGGTTGGAAGCAAGAACAAATATGATGTGTTGGGTCTCCTTTGTGCCTAAGATTTTAATGAGTTCCCAATTCTTTTGATGGTTTTTCAGTACTGGGAATTGAACCCAGGGCCTTATGTCTGTTAGTGCCTCCCCTTTCTCTTTCTCTCTCTCTAACACATACACACATAAAATCATATTCATTCCTAGATAAATAATTGATGAAACTCCAAAACCCCTCAAACACTTCAAGATTCTTTTTTTTTTCTGATAACTATGTTAAAAACAGAGTTTCGTTTCTCACTACTAAGAACAGTCTCCCTGACTTTTCTTATCTTACAGAAAGACCTTTCTGCATTCATATATATCTCAGCATCAAAATGAAATCCCTGTTTCTGGCACTGTCTGGCCAGAACCCTTAGGTCAAACAGAGAATAAAGTCACAGAAACAGACACAGGGGAGCAAAGAGAACTGGATTGTGACTCAGGTCTTTGGGGGTCTGCCCCCTTTCAGGACTGACATCCCTGGCATCCTCAGGACCAGGATCTTGATGAGCTCTTTTCCGGGCTGGTGGTATTTGTTGTTCATTGCAATCATGGCCTGCACCATGGATACCATCACTCTGCACTCACTGGATGCTTTGTGGAGTGTGGGTTCTGCCCTCCAAACACAGTGTTCTTTACTACTAAAATCTTACAATATTTTTAATCATTATTAACTTGTATCTGTCAATTTTTCCATTATTATTATTACTATTTCCTATCTAACATCACTTTCCCCACCCCATACATCCACGTAGTATATCACAGTAATATTTTGTCATCATAATGGGTTCCTCTACTTTGACAGCTTTGTGCATTTTTCTTGGTTTTCATTTTCCTTGTAACACACAACTGCCTCGAAAGGACTGCATCATTGCCCATGGAACCCATGACTGTGTCATATAATCTAGAAAAGACGGATTGAGTTAGCAGCCAGGATGAAGGTTGTCAGTCAGTCAGCCGCCCATAGGCAGGATGCAAAAGAATTCCAGAGGGCTCAGTGGAAGCCCAAGTTTGCCTAGATGCAGAAGATGCAGGAAGAAGCATTAAGTTCTAAGAGACAGACTTTAGTGGTCAGTGTAGGCTTTGGAGATGGAAGAAAATACAGATGAAACCCATAGGGACCTATTCAAGTCCCTGGACGCTTAAACTATGAGATAATACAGATAGTAAGTGTATGGTAACTTGTTACACTGGGAATGAAAAAAGTTCATGTAGATGTTAGTAACTGGGAGTGAGGTGTTGTAAACAAATACCAAAAGATGGGGGAGTAGGGTTGCAAGTTGTGCAGTGAGCATTGGCTGGAAGAATTTATAAGGGAGACATACAACAAAACTTAGGTTTCCTTAGAATGCAGGTAGGATTATACGTGTTAAGGGCTCTGCTAGTGAAGGTTGAGAAAGATGTGAAGAGCAAGCTGTAAAAGGCATGTGTGGTCTTATAGAATGTCCGTATTATTACTAAAGACTGTCAGCGGAAATGTGGGAGTTCATGTCGCCATCAGTCAGCTCAATGGAAAGGAGCGTGTTGTTGAAAACCAGGGCAGAGAGAATCCTTGCCATATAATGACAGACATCTGAGCTGAGGCCTGTTCTGTAGTTTGTGTGGAGAGGCAAACTGACACACAGTGAACTTGAATATTGAACTAAACTGACTCCTGAGCAAAGCAGTGGAGATACAGACTGGCTCTCCTTGCTTACAACATGTAAGAGAAAAGCGAGGTTAATGAGAGAATAGTTAAATACGAAGGAGATATTATGGATGGATTATGAAATTCTAAGCCTGTCGAGATGATAAAGAACACTGAAGTCTGGTGATGCGCTGTTAGAAAAAGTATGCTTTGGAGAGAAATTCAAGAAGAATATGGCTGGGCTGCATTTTGCTGTGGTTCTCAAGGTGAGCACCTAGTCAGTCACAAAGGGCTCCTTGAATCAGTCCTGTGATCCAAGAGTGGCCTTAACCATCTCAACAGTAGGCAGACTATGAATGACATTACCCAATAATTCATGGAGGATCCTTGTCTTCAATGAAGCAAACCCCCAAGCCACACACCAAGTTTCTGGGAGATTTCTGTCAGCACAAACACCACTGCTGCTGCCTCGGATTGAGCAGAACAGAGGGAGTACAAAATACGAAGAGGTTGTTTCAGTCCCACAGTTCTACAGGGAAGGCACTGGCTGATAAAAGTCCTGCTGAAATGCAAGCTAACTCTCATGGAAATGGAAATGTGGTTCAGAGGGCAGATTTTGGGCTTGGAGAGCTGAGCCAAGATCCTAGAGGGTGGAACTCTGAGTTGCAGAGGATTACTTCTCGGACTTAAAACTGAATGAGCTACCTAGGATGTGTTTGAAAATTGTTCAGGAATGCTGGCTCCTTATTTATTATCCTTCCTGTTCGTATTCATTCAGCCCCTCACCCCCACCTTCTCCCTCCCTAACCTGTTTTCTTATGCCTTTTCCACACTTGTTTCTTGAGTCCCAAATGAAGAGGAAGAGCGCTGAAGGGGGAGGATTACGTGCAGAGCCTCTGGATTCAGAGGCATTGGAGCCAATTCCGGTTCCACCGCTGCTTTTTCTGTTTTCTTTAATGGCTTCAGCTGAGCTTGTTATTACTTATTTCCTCTGCTTGCTTTAGCGTTGACTTGCTCTTCTTTCTCCATTTTCCTTAGGTGGGAGCGTGAGCTATTGATTTCAGATCATATTCCTTTCTGATACGTACTCTATTACAGATCTCTGTACGTCATAGATTTGGAAAAGATGCACTTCCATTTTCATTGACTATAAAATGTTTTAATTACTCTTGAGGCTTCTTATTGATCTATGTAATGTGTAGGAGGGCATTGTTTAATATCCAAATATTTGGATATTTTCCAGGTATTTTTTGTTACAGATTTCTTGTTAATTCCATTATAATCTGAAAGTATGTTTTATGTGGTTTCTAGTCTTTTAAACTCATTAAGTCTTAGGAGCCAGAATGTGATCTATCTTGGTAAACATTACGTGTGTGTGTGTGTGTGTGTGTGTGTGTGTGTGTGTGTGTATAGAATTCTGCTATTGTTGATTAAAATATTTTTAAATATTAGTTATAAAGCTGATTTATAATGCTGTTCACATCAATGATATCCTTAATGTAACTTAATAGACCCTCAACAAAACATACATATGATTTATATAATAATATAATAGAGATTGTATCTTTCATCTAGCTTGCTTGCAACACCTCTCAATTGATGGAAAGTGTGTGTGAAATTCTGTAACTATAGTAATATGTTTGCAGTTTTCCTTTCAGTTGTATTAGTTTGGGACACTTTGTTCCTAAATGCACAGTCACTTACGATTATTATATCTGTTTAGGGACTGAGCCCCTTATCACTGCAGGATGACCCTATTTAGTCATAATAAGTTTTCTATTTCTGGTTTGGCTGAAACAAAAAGTTACTCTAGCCCAGTTGGATTAGCATCAATATGGTTTGTCTTTATAAATATAAATGCTTGAGTGTTTGTATTTAAAGTAGCTTTCTTGCAGATGAAATACAGTTGGAAATTTAAGAACTCCCATGGCAATCCCTGTTTTTAATTGGCATATTGAGAACACGTGTAAAGTGATTATTGATGTAGCTGAGTTGGTACTTCCCATGTTTGTGTTTTCTGGAAGTTATATTTGTTTTTTTTTTTTTTATCCATTTGCTCAACTTTAAACATTTAAAATGATTCAATTTTATCTTTTGATATATCAGTTCTACTTCTTTTCTTTAACACATTTTATGTTTAGACTTTGCTGTTTACATTTCTATTATCAAATGACATGACCATAGTTCATAGGTAGTATTGTTCTTTTAGAATTCATGAATTAACCTGGTTCTAATGTTTGTTTTCTCCCTTCAAAATTTCTTTTATATCCTTCTGTCTGTTTTATTTTTTAATGAAAGCTAGACATAGCATACTGTAAACATTTGTAAAAATCTGGTTATTATTTTGTTGATATTAAATGTGTAGTATAGCTATAAGTGTCAGAGATAATCTGATTTCTCTGATGTCCCTTTTATTGCCTCTCCTCTTGAATTGGCAATTTCTTGACGATTGGCTGAAAAAGAGTCTACATCTTCAGTTCTGTCATCCATAATTCACCAGATTTCTCCAGAAATTTCTTGTTGGTATGGAGGTTGAGTGTGAAAGACACATTGTTCTGTTCTCTTATGAGCGAATCTGTCTTTTGCTAGTCTTGTTGCATTGGACTGTGACTATGACAAATATTTTCTCAGTGGTTTGTTCTTTCTCTCTCCCCTGTCCCTATCTCCCATCTTCTGTCTCTGGCTCCTCCCTTCTCTTTCTTCAAGGTTAAAAGTGAGACCAGAAGGAAAGAAAGAGGGGCCAGAATGATGATTTTCCCATCTTGGCTAAGGTTATATGCAAGTATTCTCCCCCAGAAAGTCAGTCTTTGTTACAGAGAATGTCTTAGGTACATTCCACTGATTCTTTTCCAGACTAAGACTAACAGTTATGAGGATCATTCATGGATTTTCCCCCTGAGAACCTGGTGGGATGCTTTCAAGTAAGCCTGAAAGACTGTTAAATATGTATACTGGAATCTCCAGATCATTTTTACTCTCATTCTAGGCCACACTCAACTCTCAACAATTCCCTAGAGGCACCACTCAAATGTCGCTATCCATTTGTGGCTTCAGAAGCCTCTGTTCCATGTGAACAGATCTCGAATGAGACTCTGAGAACCAGGCTGTCTGTCCAGATATGGGGGTGGCAGTTTTGTCCTCTAATGGGTCCAAGAAAAGTCATCATTATTTCAGTCTGTCCAACTTTTACTTGTTGCCAGCCTGAGTGTGACAATTTCCCAGCTTTTTACATGTTTGTCCTGAATTGGCAGTTCGTATTGCTGCTTTTCTTGTGTTATTATCTCAACTCTCACAATAAGGTAGTTATCTTCATTAAAGGGAGTGTGGGGGAAGCTGCTAATTTATTAGCTCTCATTGTCAAATCCAGTTTTTTAATTTAGTGTGCCAAAAAAGAAAAGAGTAGATTTTGACAACACTCTCTCCTATAATCATTGGTTTTATCTTCAGAATGACTACACAGATATTGTAAAATGATCTTAATTTTATTTGTTCTTCTACAAGCCAAGGAAGTAACAATCCCCAATCCCTTTTGGGGTGTAGCTGAAAACCAGAAGGTAAGCAAAATGATCTTCCTTGTTACTATGTGTCTCTCTTAGTCAGGGTTTCTATTGCTGCGCTGAAACACCATGACCAAAAAGCAAATTGGGAAGGAAAGGGTTTATTTGGCTTACACTTCCACAGCACTGAAGAAAGTCAGGATAGGAACTTAAACAGGGCAGGATCCTAGAGGCAAGAGCTGATGCAGAGGCCACAGAAGGGTATTGCTTACTGGCTTTTTCACCATGGCTTGCTCAGTCTGCTTTCTTATAGAACCCAGGCCCACAAGCCAGGGATGGCATCACCCACAATGGGTAAGGCCATCCCCCATCAATCACTAACTATGAAAATGCCCTTCAGACTTGCCTACAGTCTGATCTTGTGGAGACATTCTTTTTCTTAATTGAGGTTCCCGTCTCTCTAATGACTCTAGCTTGTGTCTAGTTGACCTAAAACTATCCAGCATAGTGTCACAAAATACAGATAATCATTTTATGAAATTATAATATTCATATAAACAACACTACATGGTATACACACATATATGTGTATACATATATATGTATATAATGAAATGTACCAACAGAAGTAACTAAGTCAACCATGAGTCCATCACCAATTGAAAGAGCTAGGACATTACTGATACTGAGGCTAGAGAGTGGAGAGCAGGGTGAGAAGTAGGTCAGGAAGGCCTTCTACAAAGTTTGCAGAATGAGCATACCTCACAACACATTTCCCTGTTGGCAAAGAGGAAGGCTAGAATCCCCCAGCCTCTGCTGACTACCAATGGACACTGGTCCAGATGCAGAGGCACTTTAGAGTGTCTGCTTGTGACCTGAGGCTCATTATAATGCTGAAACACACACCCCTGGATGGAAATTTAAGAAACTAATGAGACATGATGCATGAAGTTGTATGTAGAGCTACATGTAACAGATCATGTACAAGCAAGCCTGCACTATGTAAAAGACCCTAGAGACCGTGCTATTTGGTATAAACACCTTTTTTTTTTTTTCTCCTTAAACAACCTTTGCCATTTGAACTCCTAAAGTTTCTGCCTGGTTCCTCCCTTGAAAGTATCTTTTTCTAGTAGACTGTCCCTACTTCTATCCACGGGCATATCCAATTCCTTACTCCAGGAAACAGGAAGCCCACTGCAGGTGCCTGCCAAATTGGGCTGTCCACCAACAGCAATATTTTCTTGCTACTTTCAATCTTCAAGCAGATTAGCCTCTCAGGGATAACCACTTTCCTGAATTTGGGGCATTCATTTTACTCATTCTTTGAAAACATTTTCTATACATATTTCCATAAATAATAAAATCTTGGGTTCTGTTGGTTTGTTTGTTTTACTATAAAAGGACACTATGCTGTAAATACTCCTCTGGGCTTTGAAGTTATATACTGTCTGCATGCCAGTATCCTTCTCTGCAAAATGAGGCCAACAATATGATCCTTACCTCACTACCTACCTTACTGTGTTCTCTTTCTTTCTTTCCTTCTTTCTTTCCTTCTTTCTTTCTTTCTTTCTTTCTTTCTTCCTTCCTTCCTTCCTTCCTTCCTTCCTTCCTTCCTTCCTTCCTTCCTCCCTCCCTCCCTCCCTCCATACCTCCCTCCCTCCCTTCCTTCCTTCCTTCTTTTCTATTTTTCTTTTCTTTTTTTTTTCAGAGTGGTGGTTAGTGGTTAGGCAGTTTCTCTGTAAAGCCAAGGCTGGCCTTGTACTTATCATTGTATGACCTTAGCCTCCATTTTTCTGGGATTACAGACATGTACCACTTCACCTAGCTCTCACTGTATCCTTCTAAGATACATTTGTAACCATTTGTAAACCAGTAAGATCAGTACCTGACACACAGATGGTACAATATATAGTCACTAAGGAAATATATATGTACATCTTTATTTATTTATGACATTGATGCAGTTAGAGTTCACACCATATGTTTTACATACACTATAGGTAACTTTTATCATTGATTAGTGTTTGGACAACATCCAACTGTTTGTTGTCACAAGTAATGTTACTTTAAATATTTTCCTCATATATTATCATATACTTGTGCAAAAAGTTTCTCCAGAGATGTTATACCAAAGGGGGGAATTTCCACATCATGGAGTTGGAGCATATTAAGCTAGAGAAAAACAGCACAAAAGTGAATAGACATATTAGTACCCCATTAGCATGAGAGGTCTTTACATTCCACACCCTTGCTACCACTTGTTACTGTTAAATTCAGTAGTTTTTTATTTCTCCAGATGGGATAAAATATGATTGACTTCTGGAACTTCTAATGGTGCTGGGCATTTTCACATGGCTTTTTTCTTCTGTTTCTGCCATTTGCCCAATTTTTGTTTGGTTATTAATTTATGCCAGGGTTTTTTTTCCTTCATATATCATATCTGCATATTACCTTTTGCTTGAAATAGAAGCCTTTATGGAGTGAGCATGTTAATATTTTTACATGCTCTAAGATCTTTGCCTATTATCAAAGAAAACTTTTGTAGAACAAATTATCATATTTTAAAATATTTATTATTTTATTTATTTACTTATTTTAACCATCTGAATCAAATCATAGTTTTCCCTATGCACATTGGTTTAGAGACATCCTCTAAAAATAGTCAACCTATCAGTGACCACCCCTACAAAAAACAGTATTTCTCTCTCACACAGCAGCTAAAAACGTCCCGTAGCTCATTGGGTAGGCATGGGGCCTTTGAAGCCCTCCCTGGTCCATGCTGGAATTTTTAACCTGTTTGCTCTTGTGCAGGTAATAACAGCTATTGTGAATTTATGAGTGCATAAATACTGTCTTCCGTTATGTCCAGAAGACAGTACTCACCAGCACTCCTCCGCATCCTCTGGCTCTGACGTTCGTTCTGCCCCTTCTTTCTAGACATTCCCAGGAGCCTTTGTGGGTGGAGTGGGTGGGGCTAGTTGAGACAGATGTCCCAGCTATGACTGAGCAAGCATTCATAGTCACTTGCTCTCAGCATCTTGAAAAGTTGTGAGTCTTTGCATTAACCACTGCCCACTGCAATAAGAACCTACTGTGACTAAAGTTGAGCGCCGCATGAAAACATGTATATAAACACAAACATTTAGAGGGCATGTTTGACAACATGGCCATTTAGAACAAGCAGCAGTAGGTTCCTCCTCAGGGCCTACTGTTTCGCTAGCCTTGGACTTTGACTGTGTTTACAGTGCCAGGCATAAATTCCCTCCTGTGGATCAGGCTTCAAAGCCAATCAAGAGAGCATTTGGTTACCCCACCAACAGTCTTACCATTGCTGCACCGGTGGGCACCTCTTGCCTGGCATGTTAGTATTGCACCATGCTGGGTCCAGTGCCAGATAAGGCCGGTGATACTGTTTCTCTGCCAGCAGCCTGGGTTGCGCTTTCAGCACTACGAAAGCTAGCCAGCAGGAGTGAGTTTTCCGCTCAGCCCAAGGTTGATTTCTCTATATTCTGCATCCAAAGTGTGTGGTGGCTTTAGCAATAGTGTTTTGTTTTTTGTTTTTTGATTTGGTTATTGTGAACAACCCTAACAATCTCCCCCTCAGTTCATTGCTTTGGCTAGAAGAAGCAGGAAAATATGAGCATAGTAAGATGTGACTATATGATTTTTCTCAGTTTAAAATGTAATTTTTTTAAAGTACTGATCTACTATTTTGGTTTCACTACTTTCATAGGTAAGCAAGTTGATTGAATTTCTTAGTTTATTTTTATGATGCCTAATGTTTGTACATATGTATATGTTACATGGTAATTTTTAAAATTTTCTTTTTATTTATTCTTTGTGTCTTTCACGTCATGCATCTCGATCCCATTCATTTCCCCATCCCTTTATATCTGCCCTCTGCCTTTGCAATCCTTGCCCCCCCCAAATAAAATAAAATTCAAGAGAAAAAAAGACAAACGAAAAGGAAAAAAATCTTGTCATGGAAGTCACACAGTAAACCCTTTTATCCACATATCTTTACTTGCAAGTGTTCATTGCAGAGTCATTGGTCTGGTTTGAGGCCTCTGGTTTCTGCTACACTATCAATGCTGTGCCCTCACTGGGACTTCCCTTGGATATCCTGTTGTTGTCCTGTGTCATGGAGATCCTGCAGCTTTGGGTCTGCAGGACTGACCCCTTCAGGTATTCCCATTGAGCACGTACATGAATGGGGTGGATGTAGGGATGGGCCAACTCATAGCCCGTTTTCTGGGCCTGGGTAGTTGCAGGGTTGGTCAGCTTGCCAGCTCTCCCCTGTCCTTACCACCAGGGAGAGCTCTTCAGCACTGCCCTGGCTAGTTCACCCTTGCAGCAATGAGCAAGGGGTGGGGCCAGTTCTTCTGTTTTCATGCCCTGAGGCTCGGCTCTCCCAAACTTACACCATCAGGGCCAGCTCTACTGTGTTGCCCAGGCAAGGTGCAGGGCACACTTTCTTGAGTGCTGTAGCTGGTAAGGGGGAGTGTCAGCTCCTTCATGAGCCACAGATAGCAGGGGCAAGGGGGGAGGGCGTCTTTCCCTTGCCCTCACCACTGCAGGGTTGTATTGTGATACATGTATACATTGTGTAATAATGGAAATAAAATAATTAGCATATCTGTCTTCTAAGGTGATCTCTAAATCATTCTTTTTTTTTTTTTTTTTCCAGAAATAAAGCTAACCTGTGTTTGGCATCATATCTGTACACATCCCTGAACTGATTTTCCTAATACTTTGTGGAAATATTCTAATAACATGCTTAATTTCTTTAATGGTTGTAAGTCTTCTAGGGTTAGTCTCAAGTTATGTTTTCTATGTTTTTGACTGACGTAGCTAATTTTGGGTTGTGAGCCTAGTCATCAATGGCTGAGCCTTCTCTCCAGCCCTAACTTAGCTAATTTTTCAAAGTGCTTGTTAAGTTGCCCACATCCCTATATGGCTGTCTTCTAGCACCCACACAGACTATTCCTGCTCCACAGTAACGGAGATATTATACCAGTTGGAGTAAGAATACACAATCAGTGGTAAGAATTGTGAAATGCAGGGTGCATTAGTTACTTTTTTTGTTGTTATAATAAAACAGCTGACAGAGTAGGGACAGAAGAGAAGCAAGGCTTACTTTTGCTAACCATTTGGGAAGATACAGTCCATCTGTCGGGGAAAACTTGGCAACAGGTGCACGAGCTGGCTTGTCATGTTGCTTTCGCAGTCAGGAAGCAGAGAGTGGCTAGGAAATGGGGTCATGTTACAAAACAAGGCTCACCTTTGATAATCTGCTTGCGGAAGGCCTGACCTCCTAAAGGCTCTAGGCTTTCTGAAGGAGTGCCCAGCCAGAGTCCAAGCCATCAAACGCAGGAGCCTGTGGGGAACGTTTCACATTCAAACCACAATACAGAGCATCATTCTTTTCCCCCAACTCATTAAAAATCACAATGTTTTCTATAAAGGTACAGAGTAAAATAATAGAGGATCAAAGATAGCATCACAGGAGAAAAGAATTTCTCAAGCATGTCAGCGTTTCTCTGTGGGCTTCACTGGTGCCTTGAAGTCATCCTGCAACTGTAGCCTAGTGAGAGACCTCTGTTTTATAGTTCTGAAGAAAGGGTAAGTTGTACCTTTTTATTTGTTTAAGAAATAGAAAAATGCACAATGCCATTTATAAATATTTCTGTGCAAAGAAGCTATAACAGGAAATTTAATATTTTTCTGAAAATCAAAGAGATATTTTTTCTCTTCTATAGAGATTCTGAATGTTTTTTTTTTATTGAGACTTGTCCAACTACCTTTCTCCCAGTTTTTCTTTCTCCCTTTTTCTTTTTTTTAAACAAGATAGCAAACACCCTAAAATCTGGCAGCTTTAAATAACAGCTAGTATTTAGTTCACAATTGGTCTGGGATCAGCTGGAGAACTCCCGCTGGTCTCAACTGGCCTCATTCTTGCATCAAGATTCAGCTGGCAGTTAATGTTTCAGCTTCGCTCAGATTGTCTGCCAGTCAGCTGGCCGTTGGATGGGGTGGGAAGCCATTTGTCTCTTGTCATCCATCAGGTTATTGACCTCTTTCATGTGGGTTCAGTTTAGCCAAGGGCAGTAAGAAAGGAAGCTGACAAGGCTCTCAAAGCCAGAGATCAGAACTCATACTGCATCACTTTTGGCATACACAAGTCATAAGACCATCCAGGTTCATGCGTAGGGAAATACCAGTGTGGGAGCAGTTGTAAAGTCTCATGTCCAGCTTGCCAACCTAGCAACCCAGCAGTGGTCTTCAGTACGTCAGAGCAAGAATCTGCAGACCACCTGCCTATTGTCTTGGAATTCCTTAGCAGGGATCTTCAGTATGGCCTCTTCTGGCCTTATAAACCTTGGATCACGGTGCCACACTGAGGCTGGCTGTGATGCCAGATGTAGGTGTATGAGGGAACATTCAGACAAGAGATCCTGATCTAGACTCCTAGACTGATGACTCCTCAAGACTTCCTCTTGATTATGAGATGCAATTTGATCTGGAGCTACTTATTCTCTCTGTAGTTTGTGAATGTTTCTGGGTCCAGGGGAGAGCCAAAGGGGTGTGCTCAATGCGTGAGCTCATTTCTCTGAACAGTTGTGGCATGCCATATGGCATGGTGAGGGTAGTGATGGGGAGAGGGAGTGTGAGAACAGACCCTCGACATTTCCAGGCTTGCTTGCATTGTGCCTTTTCAGAGTTCTCTCCTTTTGCTGCTCTGAGTAGCACCACATGGTGGAAATTGCAACTTATCACTTTCTGGGGTGTGATAACAGAGTCTTGGTTCCTTGAATAGAACAGTTTAATGTTAATTTTCATTCCAAGAGGGACCGTGTATGTATAGATGTGTATGTGTGTGTGTGTGTGTGTGTGTGTGTGTGTGTGTGTGATATTTATGGTGTGTGTGATATTTATGTGAGAACTGAACAAGAGAAAAGGAGTGAGCAAGAGATTGACTCATTCTTTAGGGTGGAAAGAAGAACCAGCACAAGAGAAATAAATTCCACTTATTCTAAATCTAAAGCGACAACGGTATAAAGGAATTGTCCTTTCAGAGCAGGGAGACGCATCCTAATCTGCAGTTAGATACAAGGTAGGAATGTGAGGGAGGAGGGCTAGAACCAGATTAAAATTCAGTCCCACAGCACTCAGGGACTGGATGAGTAGCAGGGAGTGGGAGAAGAGGCAGTCCAGATGTCTTCCAAATCCCCTGTCCTCCTGCTTAGCTCCCTTTGCTCATGCTGGCTTTGTCTTTCTCTCCAGCTGAGTTCCTGGGGGACCCTCTCTGCATTTTCTCAGGCAATGCGCCCCCACATGGTGGCTGGGTCTCAGGTAGCATCAGGCAAGTGCTGTCTTGTTTCTTATTTCTCCCCACCCCCTTCAATCTCACTCTCTTTTGCTTCCCCATTCTGCCTACATTGTGATTTTTCCCCCCTGTCTTCTATAACACACTTCTAAATAAGCAAACAACAAAGAGGAGACAGAAGAAGTAGCAAACACTAAGCAATATTTTTGACAGTTTTTCCCTCTTGTTGGAGCATTAAGAATCTAGCTCTGGGCAATTCTGTTGTCGATAATGTATAAAGCAAGTTACACAGATATGATCCTTGGCTCTAGAAATTTGATTCTTTGGAGATATGTGCTCCTTGTGTCTCTGCTAAATTCAGAGTAGCTTATGGGCAGTGCTTTATATTAGATTGAACTATATGAAATTGCCAATGCTTGACCTACAAAAATAGCAATTTCATATGGTTCAATCTATATTTTAAGTGATCCCGCTGATAAATATTTTTAATCAATTACTTTTTGGGGTAAAAGAGGACATTCTGCTGAGGCTAGATTAATTCCCCTCTGTCCATCTCGCTTCTACTATTGCAACAGTTCCCCTTCCAGATGGCCTCCTTGCTTCTGTCTGAAACCCGTTTTCTCTCTAATCAAGTGGCTGCCCTCATTAAAGTCTTCAGTGACTTTGCAGGATAAAGATGACAGCGTTTAGCTTGGCACTCTGGGCTTTTCCTGAGTGAGGCCCTGGTTCTTTTCTCTGCCTCTCATGTTGTGCCCTGTCCATCTGTCTGCAGCCACAGTTCCTCAAGCCAGGCTTGGCACATTTTAATTTTACCTGTTCTTCCTTCTTACAGGAACGTTTGCTCTTCACTCTCTCCTGGAGACCTTCACAATCTGGGAGTATCTCAGCTTTAAAGTCGCCTATTTTTATATTGGTTTCCTTGCCTTAGCCCATGTATATGGTTTCCCTAGATTCCCATTCTGCGGTCACTGTACAATTAGGAGAGCATTTTCCTATTGTATTACACTGACTCGTGAGTGTAGACCTGTTTAGTTGACTTTCCCTCATGGCAGCAAAGTACCTGAAATGACTTGCTTCCAGAGGATTCAGTCCATGGACTTTTGGTCCTATTGCTTTGGGTCTCTACCAGCATGATGCATTATGCTAAGACTGTGTGGTCAAGGAGGATGGTGACTGAGATGCAAAGAGAGAGGAGAGAGTTAGTGGTTTCTCAGCATTCCCTTCAACTCCCCCAGATGACTTAGAATCCCCCACCAGGTTCTACCTCTGTTTCTCCTACCTTTTAGTAGTACTGTGAGCTACAGACCAAGCCTTTGACCATGGGCCATTGGAGGTCACTTACCCACTCCCACTGCAGTCTACTTTGATAGCTTTGACTTCTCCAGATCCTTGGCCTGGTTTTAATGTTCTTTGGATCCACAGCATTGCCTGGACCATGGTAACTGCTCCATTGTGGTTGGTTCAAATGATTCTCTGCCTGCAAAATTCACCAACATTTTCTTTTCCTATGCAGGGCAGAATAAGAAAATTTAGAGGTAAAGCAATTAAAGCTAATGAGCTTCCAAGTACTCCATTTAAGGTTGGGAAGCAGAGAAAATATACACAGCAGAGTTTGTTTCCCCAAACACATTTGCTGTCCCAGCTGTGGTTAGTTATTTTACAAAATATCAATGTATCTTTAATTCAACTACCATGCATATTGTTCACTTATTTTAAATGGAATTGGACACCATTCAGATTTAATTTTGAAACATGTCCTAACCCACCTCAGTTTAAATGTCCACTAACCAAATTTAATGTATTCCTCACAGTACCCTGAGGGAGTTCAGCTAGTCAAGAATTTCCTGGTTTCTGTAGGGTATGTAGTGATATTGTACCCTAATAAACTTGCCTGAGGGTCGGAGGACAGAGACAGCCACTAGACTAGACATAGAGGTCAGACAGTGGTGGCACACACCCTTAATCCTGTCACTAGGGAGGCAGAGATCTGTCTGGATCTCTGTGAATTCAAGGCCACACTAGAAACAGAGCCAGGCACTGGTGGCACACACCTTTAATCCCAGTACTGGGAAGCACACACACTTTTAATCCCAGGAAATGACCACAGAAGTGAGGAAATGGGAACTAAGGCAGTTCACCTAAGACCCATTTGGGTGAGGACTCAGAGGCTTTCAGTCTGAGGATTCGTGGAGTTGGTGAGGTAATAGGTGTTGGCTGTGGCTTGTTCTGCTTCTCTGATCTTTCAGCTTTTACCCCAATATCTGGTACTGGGTTTTTATTATTAAAAGACCATTTAAGATTTGAAAAACATGATGAAATTCTCACTTAGTTCTAAGAGACTAAAGTTGTTCAATTGAAATTCTTAGGAAGCTCAGGCCCCAAATGCTAAATTTCAGACATGAACACAGTTTTGTTGACTCCTCAGGTGAGGAAGTTAGGTCTGTTTTACAGTTGGAAGGGTTCAGCTGCAGGAGGGGCCTAATCCAAAAAGATCCTAGATCAGCTTCCCAGGCCCCTGCAGAGAGTACTTGAGTAACACTGGGAGTGGATGCAGAGCAGGGAGAGGGTGCAGTTTCTTACTCAGCAGCTTTTTCTGAGGAGGCTGGGAGCCTGTGGGACACACACACAGCTGGAGATGGGAGCTGCTGCTTTAGGCAGACCTGCAAGCAGCAGCCACCATGGCAGTGTGCTGGTGAGCTATGGCTCTCTCTCCTTCAGTGGCTCTGAGGCTGGAAGTGGGACAAGTGTCCCTGAAGGGGACTTGGGTGACTGCTCATTTTGTGCAGTGTTTTCCCATTCAGCCCCCGGGGTTGTTTTGAAAACACTGTATTCACACCATCATTGGATGGACTTTCTTTCTCACTCTGCTCAGTGTTTGCCTCCATTTGGCTTCTCCTTCAAGTCCTCCGGGATGTCTTTTGGGGAAAGAGAAAAGGAGAAGATATTGAAAGTTACACCGGAGATTTCAACAGACTGGTCTATTGGGTTTGCTAAAGCACCTGCTCATCAGATAAGGTTACTCACAACCTCCAGGACCTGTTTGTATTTTTTAAGTATGCTTAGCAAAGTACATATAAGAGTTATACATTCTAAGCTTGCAGATGAGTGTGGTGGCATGCACATTATTTCTAACTATATTGGAGTTTGAGGGAGAAGGATCATTTGTGCCTTGAAATTTGATACTAGCCTGAGTAACAGACAGACCTTGTTTCTCTCAATAGGTAGATGGATGAATTGATGAATAGGTAGATAGAAGATGGATGGATGGATAGATAGATATTGGAGTTATAGAGATGTAAATTAATATATTTTCATGGCTTAATTGTATTTCTACTCATGAGAAAATTTGCTATTGGGAAATCCAGGATGAACTTGGGTTTTCTCCTCTTGGTTTTCTCCTCTTAATTTTCTCCTTCTGAATTCTAGTTCACAGAAGTTTATGCAGCACAAACACTCTACAAGCTGGGATGTTTGGTTTTTGATCTTTGCTCTATTCCCCTGGCAGCCATTGGGAAGTATGCATTTTTGTGTTGTCTATAGAGAGATTTCCACTCAAATCACTCTGCTTCCTGTAGAAACGGACAGGTTTGCTAGATGTGGTGCTTCACACCTGTAATCCCAGCACTCGGGAGGCAGCAAGAGGATCATTACAGTCTGGGAATAGTTTGGTCCACGTAGTGAATATAAGACCAGGTAGAGATATGTGGACCTTGTCTCAAAAAAATGCTCCATGTTCCTTACATCTCCTGTGATGTGAAAAAAAAAATCCTTGTTTTCCCAAAGACATTTCAGAGATGGGCAAACAGGACCTTTGGTTTTTTGGTATAATGCTCCTGCTGCTGCCTCACTGGTCCTTATCTGGTCCACAAGCATGGATCCTCCCTGGTCTTAGAGTCTTAAAGTTTTCTGGGATTTCCATTATGCTTCATCTTAGAACCTGATGGAGAGCATAGGTAGCAGAGGGACTTTTTCTCACAGAACTCTTGACATCTAAGCCCATTTCTTCTTCTTTGATCTTCCCTCACTCCAGCTGCTAGAACCTTTACCTGTCTACTGCAGGGTGGTCTTTGCCTTCTTGCTTTCCCTGAGCCTGTGTTTATACTGAATAAACTTTAGCTTCAGAATCTTTCAAAACTTTTGCTTTTGATACTCACAAAACAGAAAAACAAGATTTTGAAACACAAAAGATCAAAAGATTTCTTCTCCAACGATTTTCTCTGGAAATCATTTCAAGATGTTATTTTGAGACTCAAAAAAACAATACTGACCTTTCATGCTTTGCTATAATGATATTCCCATAAGGTAATTGAATATTTCTACTAAATGGGAGAGGAAAGGGCAAAGAAGTTCTTAGGACCAGGGAGGAAACCACAGTTAATGTCTCAAATTGTCATGTTGCTGTTCTCATATTAGGTTCTCTTTACATGTTGATGACAGATACCATGAAAAATTCTCTTCTAGATTCCACTTCCAAAATGACCTAGCAAACATTCTCACTGTTCTAATCAGGTACCTTCAAGAAGATGGAGTCCTGGTTTACCACTTGTAAATTGTGGGTACTGATGATATAGATGTGATTCACACTGTAGTAGATTCCTTTAACCTAACCTCAAAGACGATGCCAGAAGAAGCCAATGTTTCAAAAGGCTCATCACAATCCCACTCCTCACTGGAGCTTCACCACACCCACATGTAAACCTGATACCCAGAGTTGTTTAGTCTATGAATTCTGTTCATCTGAATGAGGATAAGCCACCAGGAAGAAGTAGAAAATGTCATTTTATATTTGCATTAATTCATCACAAAAAGACATGGAATCATAATAAGGAAGGTGGAGACAGAATCCAATTATCAGTGGGAGGTTTTGTCAAATAAGAGGACCAAGGATGGGATGGCTATGCCAATGCAATTTAAAGGGAGGGTCAATATATAAAGGTCAATGAGCAAAATTTAGAAAGGGAAAGCCAGAATAGAAACTTCTCCATAAAAGTCAAGGGACACATTTTGAGAAGGAAGAAATAGCTAACAGTGCTAAGTACCTTAGACACGTCAAGCAAGTGAGTGAAAGATAGAGTTACCTTAATTAAAAAAAAGTTAATGAAATGATTCCTAATGATATTCTGCTACACTCATAGACTAGACCCTACCATAATCATTATCAGAGAAGCTTCGTCCAACAACTGGTAGGAGCAGATGCAGAGACCCTCAGGTAAACGTTAGGTGGAGCTCAGGGAATAACATGGAGATGGGGAGGAAGGAAGATGGGGGAGAAGGGCTAAGAAGAGAGGAGGAGGACTGAGAAGAGAGGAGGGAGGGAAAGCTCTGAACAGGATGTAATATATGACAGAATAAATAAATAAATAAAAATTTATTAATAAATAAATAAATAAATAAATAAAAACAGTGTCATTAGAACAATGATGTAAAGAATGACGTCACTGAGTAATGATGAGTAGTAAAGTCAACCTATCCCGAAGTATGCTATGTGTATAACTGCCAAAAGCAACACATTTTGAAAAGAGAGTTATACTTTTGTCTGTGTGCAAAACTAGCAAATGTGTGCCAGGTTTTAATACAGGTTGCTCTCCATGGCTTTGCATTTCTTTGTTTCCTCCAGATAGTCAAATGATGGCTTTGTTATAGGGCCACTTTCAGGACTGCCCACAAGACCACGGCTGTAATTTTGAGGACCTGTCTGTATTTCTGACTGGAGTGCAAACTCCTTTGGTCACTTTTAATTCTTTCTCAGATGGACATCGAGATTCTAATGATCTACCTTGATTCTCTTTATTAGAGTCACTTCATTGAGAGTGAACCCTAGAGTGAAGGTTCAAATTCACCTTTCCATGGGTGCACACATAGCCTTCGAACAACAGAAAGCTATTCTCCGTGACAGTGACTCTCACTGAAGGACTCCTCATGGCTAGGAGAAGTTGCAACCATTCTTTAAGCTATTTCAGGAAAAGGATAGACAGAGACAGTGCTGTGATTAATAGTTTGAACAGTCAATATCCCAGTTTCAGTAATCACCTGGTGACCTAATAAAAGACCCGAAGCTGAGGCTTAATCAAGGCCAGTGGATCTCATGACAAGGTATGTATATGAAGTTTGAGCAAGTCATTAACTTGAACATGGGAGGAGATGTATGTTTGTGTTTTGTGTGTGTGTATGTATGTATGTATAAACTTACTAAACTGAGGTTTTATGATGACATTATTTTTAGAAATTTTTGTTTTTATTCCCATTGGCCAAAATACTTTTTTAGGTCTTCTATAAAATATTCTGGGCTTTGGGGTCATGTTTCTGGACACAAAGGAGGGCCCTAGCCTAGAATCTAGATATAGACTTTTGTATCAGTGCTGGTGGTGATGCCTCCTCCACCTGGAAATTTTGAATTACACCCAGTATTGGTTTTGACCCCCATTTGTTTGTTGGTGTTTTGCCCTAAAAAAAAAAAATCACCATAAAGTGAAGTTTTACCTCAAATTACAGAAGACAATACAAATCTGACAAAAAGTGTTTGTGATGTGCATATGACATTCTTTAGCACAAATGCTTACCAGAAGTGTCTTTTATTGGCCACAAAGCATTTGAAAAGTGCTTTACATTTTATCACAATGCAATAATCCCACTTTAGCTTTTCTTTTAAAAAGTCTGGCATAGCTTTACCTCCACTTGTACATCAAATTTATGTGTGCATATCCACCCTCATGCACTCTTTTATATGTCTGGGGTTCCCAGAAGGTTCTCAGAGTTCAGGAGTGTAAGTATTGTAGGAGAGCATCACTTGCCTGCCCCTGAAGTTTGCAGGGTGCTCTCTCCTGCCAGCTGCTCCTCTGCCTCCCCAGCAGTGTGCATCCCACTATTGAAGCACTTCTTACTCTCAACGTCTGGGATTTGCTGACATGCTTAACCATCCTCCACCCTGACTACAAGTTTCACGGGATTCTTAGCAATTTTCATCTTCACTATCGCAAGCACCGTGATGGCACATAGTAGGTATTCACTGGGTGCTTACATAAATTGGATTTCTCTTTGGTTGCTGCTTTCCATCCACCTGTCATTGACAGAAAGGAATGTAGTATGGTTGTGGGGTGGTCGTGGTGGTGTGTCTCAGAAGGGAGTAAGGGAGAAGTTAAGGGCAAAGAGAATAAAATTACTTGGTCGTCTTTATAAATTGAATTGAGAAGGACATGAACTTTCTCCCTACCCTGAACTCCCTCTGTTCTTGCTGCCTGTACCACTCCTTTTAGTACTTAATTAGCATGTTGCCTTAAATTAAAGTTGCCCAGGATCATAGAAGGGTCTAATCTGCATAGTTACCTCAGGAATTCTGTAATACCACTGCAGGTTACATGGGGCCCTGTTTTTATGAAGTCTCATAAGTCATGCAGGAGGCATGGATCGAGCAGAGAAAGAGAGGTCATGACAAACTCTTCCCTCCAAACCTTTGGGAAGGATCTCACGATGTTTAATATGTGGCACAAATGAGGGGAAAGTCAGTGGACAGACTCCATCTCAGTTCAAGGAGCTGCTGGTCAAGGCTTCCTGTGCATTGCTCTGTAATTTCAATTATTCTTGGTTGCCCAGCCCATCTCTGTGATCAATGCACTTGTTAATAGTTAGCAAGCAGCCCGGCCATGACACTAGGTGGGAAACTCTCTTTCTTATCTGGGAAAGGTGAGGTAAATTATCAAAGATGAGGCCAGGGCCTTGGGGAAGGAGGCTAAAGTTTGGAGAAAACCTCTCTTCATTAACTACTTAAGTCATTCTTGTACTTAGAGAGAGTTAGAGACAGTACGACCTTTTATAGCCTGCAGCCCAGTTGAGTGCTAGTGAGTTTTGAGTTAAGGGAATTCTAGAGACAGTGTCAGTTGGAAACGGCCTTTACAATTAGGTGGCAGTTGGTACTTAATCAATTCTTGTAATAAGTCTATAAGCCTTAAAACACCAAGTGAAGACATATTTTCAGGTAGTCATTTCAGCTCCAACCCAAAGCCTTAGCATCTGTCTGCTGTGGTGTTGCTGTGGTGATTATTGTCATGATCTCCCCCTTCCTTTTTCTGAACAAGTCACTCCACCACCTGAGATATATATGTGTGTGTGTATATATATATATATATATATATATATATATATATATATATATCCCTAATATAATGGATATCCAGTAAACAGTTCTATCTTTTAATGGATACATATAATTAATATACAAAACATTACCCTGCACCCATTTGGCAAGACAGTTACTGTAATGCAAATTATTGCCTGGCACATCCTTGTTCTGTTTGGGTTTGCTTAGAGCCCCTGTTTTCCTCCTGCTCCTTGCTTTCCTCAGTCAGGTAGGGAGGAGGGCAGGACGATTTTCTGTTAGTGATGAGCAGATGGTCTTCAGCTTTCGGTTATCTGCTGCTACTTTTCAACATCCACATGTGTAATTAGCTTTGGTTTTACATTTGCCCAGTGTGAAGCCCATACAGGGCAGAGATATTGTTCACTGCTGCTGGTGCCTAGGACTGTGCCCAGAATACTGTGTGCCTCCTGCACGCTGATTGGATGTCAGACTGAATTCAAGACTGCAGGTCTTTGATCTGGCCCCTCAAGTGTGTTTCATCATAATTCACATCGGTTGGAATTTATATTCCAGTTTACTACCTCAACTTTTCTGGTCTTCTAGTATAAAGAAGGAGTTAGAATGCCTCTTAATGATAATCTATATTAACTTGACACCCTCTAACACTGGACAGACACAGCTCAGCAAGGTCTTCTTGCCAGGCATCAGGACGGGTGGTCGGTTTCCATTCTCTACAGGACTGTCGTGTCTGATTCCCTCCCACCCCCAAGCATCATTCCATCGTTCCTTTACCCTGCTCCCAAGACCGTGGAACCCTTCTTAATACAATTGCCTCTGTATTGGTAGCGTGGTAAGTAATTACTAGTCACTTAGTATAGCCTAAGGATCAAATTAAATTTGGATCTATAGGGGTGGGAATTTGAATAGAGAGTAACTGTTTGTTTAATTGATGGTCCAAGGACCCATTTGACATGAGATGGAGCTGCTCAGAGTCAAAGGTCCTTATGGCTGAAAGATGGTCACTATGCCTGTGTTGGGAGTAGGAGATTTAATGGGCTCCAACTTTAGAAATAAAAAGAAGGAACAGAAATCAAATGTAGTTTTCAAATACCATTTTAAAAGGAAACCATAACTGTAGCCTGGAGACCAATGCTGTGTAAACTTTGAAGGATTTCTTCAGGTTTGTAACTTCCCTGTATTTATTGTCACTGCTGGTTTGGGGGCTGATTTTTTTCCCCTGTAGTTATTAGCAATAAACCCTTAAAATGAAAGGCTTCATGGTTACCTTGGGAAAACAAGAAAGAAGAGAGAGAGCCAGGCAGACTGATTCCCATACCACTGTCGGAGTTTTGGGACAAAACCATGTAGGTGATCAATAAAGTGAAGAGAAAAGAAAAGGGATGAAGAAGAGGTAACTGAAAGCCTGAAAATAGGCTCTGGGCTGAGCCATAGGAGGGCCGGTTGGCTGACAGGCGCCCAAGCATGCTCCCTGAACTAGAGGAAAGAACAAAGCCACTTGAGGGGCGGGGCGGGGCTGCAAAGCTTAAGGTGCATGCTAGGGAAGCCCAGACAGGGAAAAAGAAGAGACAGCCCAAGCAGCAGGGAGACCATGGCTCTTCCTGTTCTAAGGCTGCCTCCAGTACAGCTCAAAGGAGCTGCTTTCCCCTGAGGGCCAAGGACCTCCTGGTTGGAAAGGGAGCTCTTGGTTTCAATTCCAGGCATGCGCTTGTCTTCTTGAAATTGAGTTTAGATCACGTTTTAGCAAATGTCCTCCTATAGAGAAAGGTCTTAATATTAAAAAATCAAGTTCACGGGAGACAAGCTTGGTATTTCTAGTGGCATTTCTACCTGTCTCGACCAGGGAGAATCTTTATTCCATTTTCCACCGCTGCCTCGCCGTATTTCCTCATGCAGTTCAAACTGTTGTTTTAAATCTATGCAGCTCAAGAGGAGTGAGGCCTAACTGTTCTCAGAGGTCACCCTTGGTATCCTTTGTCCCCAGCTGGGTGTATGCACAATTAGCATTGATCAGAACTGGAAAGGAAGGCTGGGGCAATGTGTTTATATGGGGAAAGGAGGCTTGGGATTGGAAGATGCAAAAGTCATTGCTCCAAAACTTTCCCTTTTCCATGTGTTCAAATCTTTCCTGGGCTACAGATACATTGTGACAGGGCAAGACAGCGCAGAGGTTCCTCCATCTTGTATTCATGCTGAGGCCATTTTAGGTTTTATTAGAATTTGATTTTCTTAATGGAGAATCCTATGAAAAATCACCCAATTCTGTTCTAAGATTCTGAGGTCAAGATGCCCCAGCTAAGTTAACATGGTTGCAGTTAAACTGTTTGCTTGTGCAAACCTCCCCCTCCAGCTAACTGCTTATCTTAGCTTTTGTTAAACTGCTTACTTGCACAAAACCTCCCTTCCCCTGCAGCTGCAGAGGAGATACCAGGATGTGGTTGTTGCCTTTAAATTCCTCTTGCTCTAAATGCTTGGGGCTATGCTTGGGTCCCTTATACCTGAGTGAAGTCCCAGTTGGCTGAAATGAAGACTTTCAATTGGCCATAGACTGCCTGAGTGGTCATCTCTGGTGGGCTCTCTGAGACAATGTATCAGAGTTGGTGAGGCTTCTTAGATAGTGAGGCTGAAAGCCTGTTATTACCCTGAAAGCATTTACAATGGCTCTTTTAAAAAGAAAAGAAATAAAATATCAAATCAGATTTATACATATTACTTAAATGCTAAAATATGCTTAAATACCTATTTACTAAAAAATGCTACCTAAGTATGCATTTGGTACATGAAATAAGTATGCAAAATGAGATTTTTCTCCTTCAAGTTAATTGCTAGACATTTTCACATTTGCCATTTTTTTTTTGTTGTTTTTGCTTATGGGTTTTGTGTTTACTTTGATTAGTACAGCCGCATTTTAACCTTGGTTAGGTTGGCATTTACAAGCTGGTAACCAATGATGAGTTTCAAGTATTCATATTTTCCAAACTTTGTGATGGTTTTTGTATTTCTGTGAAGTGTCATAAACTGACAGGGACTGTAAAAGCAAGGGTGAGTGTAGTGGATGTCATTCCATGAGTGACACTTTAAAAATCTAGATACTGCTGCAGTAGTCCACCTTACTTCTTCATATAGCTGTCTTGTGATGGTTGCTTGTAAAAATAACTGTTCCTGATAACATTGGGGATAATAGCATGGGACTCCATGAAAGAGGTAGGTGTTCAATGTCTCCATCCCTTCATATTCTAATTTAAACCTCGTGAGCGCAGCTAAGACATTTGCACACCGATTAAGTGGAAAGGCAGTGTTTTGAAATAAACCCTATTTGGTACAGAGCAGGCTATGGGTGGGAGGGAGTGGGAGAGACCCACGGAGAGATAGAGGGACAGTCAGGCCAATTTAGCAGAGGTGGAGCCATGGCAAACTTGATGAAGCCTCTCTTAGAAGTAATTGTTGCTGTCGCTATGGAGCCCTCTGGAAAAATAACCAGAAGCTTCAAGAGAAATGAATTTCCCTCTTAGGCCCCTAAGTGAAGAATCCTCAAAATGAAGTTTTCCCTTTTCATTGGTGGGGAAAGAGAGGAGAAATAGAGAAGGGTAGGGAGGGAAAGAGGGAGAGGAAGAAAGAGAGAGGAAGAGAGTCAGAAAGGAGGGAGAGAGAGAGAGACACAGAGAGAGAAAAGATAGAGTATGGGCTGGAAAACATGAGTGAGGGAAATAGAAAAGAGAGGCTCTTTGGCTTTCTTCCGCTAGGAATCTTGAGTGTCGAGGCCCACGGGCTAGAAGGGTCTCCCACAAGAGTCAGGGGGCACAGGGAATAGACACAGGAACTCAGATGGCCATGTATCTGGAGTGATTGTCTTCTCATTTTCTACGTGAGCGAGAATAGAGCACAGGACATCAGTCACAGTCAGAAGTACCTGTGCCCGCTGCCACTGCTGCCTTTCTTATCTCCCCACTCTTAGCTCCCACCTTCTCTAAAAAAAGCAGGTGTGCAGGTACAACTAGAATTTTGACCCACTCCTTTGATGCTGTATAATTTATTATCTTTTGTGTGTGTGTGTGTGTGTGTGTGTGTGTGTGTGTGTGTGTGTGTATGTTCATTGTTTTCTTTATAAACTAGTCCTGTATCATATCTCATCTAGGTATTACTATTTCTTTCTCATGTTGACTTTGAACATTTACAAGCTCTACACATTCACTTAGCAAGAATTTATTGAGCAAGGACTATGGTTTTACATTAAAGCCTGCTTGTAAATCCTCCTCACTGGGGCTGAATAGCTGCTTGCTTAGAATGTCACCTGTTCTCAGAGTGACACTTGGGCAGTGTCTGCACTGCCGAAGAGTCTGAGGACCTCAGATATGGATGAGTGGTTCAGCTGCAGTCTAAAGTAGAGAGAGCTCTCGTGTTCTTTGTTTTGTTTTGCTTCTGGGAAGGTCCACGGGGCCTACAGTATGGCCTGGGGACTAGAAGCTCTATGCTGCCCAGCTGGGTAGATGGGCTCAGGAGGGAGAGAGCAGTTCTGCCTCTTCTTGGCTATGGTGCTGCTACAGTAAGAGTCCGTGGGAATAGGAACGCTTTCTTAGGCAATGCTTTCTTTTGCCCCTTTCCTTCTGTGCCTCTGCCTGGGATCAAGACAGTGCCCTCCCTTCTGATAAAGGTAGAAGGGACACAATACAAGTTCCCTTCCTCCCTACAGGAGGCCTCTGTCCACACTGTAGTGGGGGAGTTTGGGAATAATGAGCCTGTACTGTGGAAAGGAAAACAGATTGCTTATCTGTGACTATTTGAGGATCTTCCTTTTTAATCATTGCTTCATTAGTTACTCTGTCTCCCTGATCTTATATTTCAGTTTCTGGCAGGTTGATCAGGAGGCTGTAGCTAAATCATTCATTGTCTGTGGGACACTGGCCACCCTGGGAAGCATGGCTATGCGTGAGAGCTCTTTGGTGACACTGGTTACTTTTCTACCCAGGTTGCAGCAGCCTGAAGTCCCACAGCTGCTGGTTACCATGTACGCCTGCCTCCCTTGGTTTCATTCTCAGAATGTCACAGTGACCAGCTTGCAGGTGGCATCCTGCTATAGATGCTGGCACAGATTCTCAAACATTATGCAGCCAGTACTGATTTTCTCCATTATTTGTTGACAATAATAGTTGCTTTGAACTCTCTCTCCCTCCTCTCTCCCGCCTTCCCCATGCATTGCCTCCTTCAGAATCACTCAGATTCAGGGATGAGAGAAAGAAGCCCTTCATTTTATGGCCAATCCCAGGATTCTTTTATTTGGACTAAATCCTGCCATAAGCAGCAAGAGCACTATGGACCCTGTAAAACTCCTTCCTCACTCACTGTGTCTCCAGGCTCGCATGCCCTTCCCCACCTCCCCGCACTTCATGCCAAACACAAGCACAGCTTTCTCTTCCATCGCTTTTACTGAACCTGTTAAATATCAAAGCAGTAAGACTCTACCAAAGTCAGACCTTGTAGAGTGCCACCTGAGAGACTACCAACCTCTAAGCACCCCATTGTCCTTGCCTTTCCTGCGGCAATTCATCAGGAAGCAGCTTATTTCATAGGAAATAGATGAGATTTTAGCAGTGCTGCAAATAGCATTTGTTGTCTGTGGAAATATGATTCTGGGATAAAGTTGAAAAGAATTGCTTAGGTTTTAAGGGTCTTGGTGCACTGCAAAGAATGAATACAATTTCCTAGGAAAAATGGTCCAACCAAATGAGTATTATTCAAGTCCAGAGGGGAGTGCTGTAGCCATGTGCAAAGGATGTCACTTCCCCTGTAGGGTGGGAGGGTCAGGAGCTGTAGGTGACTGAGATACAAAGATGCTTTTCTTTTTTAAGTACTGGGGGTTGAACCTAGGGCCTTTCATATAGCAGGCAAACAGTCTACCACTGAACTACACTCCAAACCCTCTTATTACTGTTGATTTTGAGAGTCTCACTAAGATGCTTAGGATGGCCTTATACTCCCTCTGTAGTCCACACAATCCTTGAACTTGAGATCTAGCCTCAGCCTCACATGTAGCTAGGATTACAGGCTTATACCACCAAGTCAGACTATATAGTATTCATCTCAGTGCCTGGATGTGCTAAATGTAACTGACACCTACTGGGTACCTGTTATATCATGTAATGTTCTAACTATTATCCATGCTTTGTGTCTGATACTTAGAGCCATGTCATAGGGAAATATCACCATTATCTTGCCTTGCTATTGTATGCTTCTTAAACAAAAGAAGTTTCTCATTCCACATTGTACATCTGGCAAGTACCAGAGCCAAATTTTGAATCCAGATAATATAGTTTTAGATTTTTATTTTTAACCTATGCTAATTCAATTGAATAACAGTACTTTTAGTACTTTTTTCATTCTACAAATAAAATATACTGTACATATGTGAGCTATATACATGATGTTATAAGATACATATATGGTAAAATGTTTATTATAGTGGAGCAAAATAGCATATCCATCATTTTTCATAATTGTTTTTCCCATGCACAGACTCTGTGAAGCAAGAGTAGTTAACACCTACTCAATCAATACAATTTCTAACTAGAAAACTCCATACCAACTGTAGTCCTTACATTATATAGTATCGTTTTATGTGTGTTCTTTTAAATTCAAAATGGGTCCTTTTATTATTTTTTCTTTATTCTTGAGGATCTCATATATATATACACACACACATATATGGAAATGTGATCATATCCAACTCCATTCCAACTACTTCAACTTCTCTAAGTACTCCCCAACTTCATGTCTTCTGTTTTATTTTTATTTATTTATTTTTTAAATTTTGTTTTTATTTATGTATATGGGTGTGTCTGTGTGGGGATATATGCACCTAAGTGTAGTGGCCTCAGAGGCCAGAAGAGGGCACCAAATCACTGGAGCTGGAGTTACAGGCTATTTTGAGCCCTGTGACTTGGGATCTGAACTTGGGTCCTCTAAAAGAGCAGTATAAATTCTCAACTGCTGAACAGCTCTTCAGCCCTCATTTTTTCTTTATTCCTTGAATAATGATTTGGCGAAAGAAAAAAAAATCATTCAAAAATAAAACCAATTGAATTTCATATGATGATTGAGTGAAGGATACAAGGAATAAAGATGCAGGTATTATCATTAAAGACTGACTTCATAGTACCAGGGAATACCAGGGTGGGAATTTTATAAGATAATGGAAAGATATTAATATATCCCTGACACACATACACACACCATTTCTAAGATGTCAGAATCTCAGAGTAGCATGCAGCTTCTCTATTCCAACAACCTTGAACTGGTAGTCCTGTTATCTGTGCTGTGCCTCATGGTTACCCTCCACGTGTTACCTTGGCTCCATGGTTTGTAATGCATGCTCCTCTTTGGTCTACAGACTAAACTTTTAACATTGTTTAAGGATCACCACCTCTCTATCATTTTCTCCAATCCCTGCTTTAGCCTTTGGATTCATAAGTAGCTGTCCTTTCACATTCCACTTTATATCCAGCTTTACCATTTCCTATATAACTATTTGTTTATCATCTATTTCCTCCACTCAGTACTGAGCTTTTTATAGGCAAGGTCATATTTCACTGGCCTATGTGTCCACAATGCCAAGTCGAGTCATAAGTCCTGGCACAGCTCAGATGCACACTGGTACTTAAGATGCTCACTGGTACTTAGTGGAGCTCCATCAAATTGGATGCTGCGCACTTTGCTCCAGTATTCCAGGAGCTTCATGGGTCTGTGAGTATACATGGGGACAGAATAATTGCAGGAGATGAGATGCCTGTACCTCTTACATTCCTTGACCACAAATCACTTACTCCATGGTAAGGTCAACTTGATTTAAAGGTACAGGACTGAGGAAGAGCACGTCATGAACTTGACTACATGATTCTCTTAACCGGTGTCAGCCCATTGAACTCTCCCTTCGGTGTCAACTCTTTTGCCAGTAAAACAGCTTACTCAGCTTTTCAGAGGACTCTGACTTGATCAGAAAACATTGGCAACATTTTGGCTCCAATCTGACTTTAAGCCTGTTAGAGATAATGCATTTTCTCAGGATTAGGTGGTGCAGAGTGGTATTAGAGAACCATCAGTTATGTTCGTGTCTTGGCTAGTAACAACCAGAATTGGGAGCATGCCAGCTTTCACCTCATTGCTAACAGACTCCTTAATTAACCTGTTAAATCAAGTGCACAATTCACTGTTGTTTTAGGAATGAGATGTATAATATGTGTACACACCTTTTCTTCCTTCGTGCTTTTTATTTATTCTTTTGTATTTGTTCAGGCTACTATGTAGACACATTCTCCTGAGTTGAACATTATGTATTTTCAAAAGAAGTGAGGATTCAAGAAACATCCAATGTGGCTTGGTTTCTTTCTATTTGTGTATGTGTGTGTGTGTGTGTGTGTGTGTGTGTGTGTGTGTGTGTGTGTGCAGGTATGAAAACATGTGCATGTGGATGTGCACAGAGGCAAGAAATTAACCTTGGGAATCTTCCTCAATCACCCTGCACTTTAGTTTTTGAGACAGGGTTGCTCACTGAATCTAGAGCTCATTGATTTCTGGCAAGCCTTAGGGCACCTCCTATCTGTGCCCCCCCCAGCACTGGTTATAGATGTATATTGTCATGCTTAGTTTATTTATTTATTTTTTTAATCTGTGTGTGGGGCTTCCAAACTCAGGTCCTCATGCTTGTGTGCCAAGCACTTTGCTCTAGGGGGTCTTCTTCTCAGTGCAGGCCTGGTTTTCATTATTAGACTTAGTATTGCTGCGTTTACCCTGTGATAATTGACTCTGTCCTCCTCCTAATATTCAAACATGTAAACTCACTTAATCAAAATGTCTCCTTGTCATGTTGTTTCTCTCATAGTCTATTTGTCAAGTTAAAGGCTGGACTAGCCATTTGGAGGTGGTTTCCTTTGCAAGGAGTCTCAGTGAGCCTGGAAGCCAATATCTCTCACACCACCTTTTGAGTTATGCAAATGCATGCTTCCTGTTTGTCACACCTGAAATCAATTTTGTACCTGTTTTTACCCCACATTTTGCACACAGTGCCACAAATTGCTGCTCCTCAGGAGACTAAGCCAAGGACGTTGTGTTCTACTCTCATGATGAAATGCAGATTTCCCATTGAACCTAATCAACCTTCATTTCAAAAGGTTGATAAGGGGGATACTTAAAAAATGCAGTTGGTGAGATTTATGGCACTGAAAAGAGTCCATTTCCAGAATATTCTCTGATTCTAAAGCTATAGAATTTTTATTTCATTGTGTGTTAAATTACGTTTTCATTCACTTCAAGTCCTTGCTTCTCAATTTTGTGTCCCTCGAAGAAAGACAAGCGTGTTGACAGTCACACTGATCTCTGTAACATTCTGTCCCAGGCAGAAAAGATATACAGTCTTCAGCTGCTCCTTTTCCATCAGTTGATTTTTGTACTGGCTGATGTAGCTGCGAGTTTTGCATGAGAAAGCATGGTCTCTTTCTAGTCAGGAAAGAGAAATAACACGGTTTGAGTTACTAATCATATGCCAGAGGCTTCCTGGATTTTAATGTATGTCAAATCACTTCCCTATGACTTTACTGGTTGGATTCTTTTGTCGCTTTCCCACAAATAAGGATGTCAGGACTCAGGTTTATAGGCTCCCCTCACCAAACGTGAAAGGCAAAACTGGCATTCAAACCTGGACTTATCTCACCCTAAATCAGTTGTATTTTACTTACTTGACAAAGCTCTTCCTTATAAGTCTTCATCAGTATGGGCCATCCTACAGGACTTAGAATATCCAGGGAGGCAAAACTCTTGCCTGCTTATTCTCCATGTGCCCTCAGAATCCCTCTCAACATAACACCAAGAAGACATTGTCAGTACGTGATTGGAAGTTAACTGTTCCCATCTCTAAATCTTATCCAAAGCCTGCAATCATGGGCTTTGTTGCTATAGTGTGAGGTCAACTAGGGAAGTAGCTTTACTGAAGCAAAGACATTCATACAGAGACCTAAAGTTTGAATCCCAGTGACCTTGAGAAGCAAGGCTTCTGTCTGAAGCAGGTGAGTAATAAAACAAAGAGACCCCAAACTATCATTGTCATCCAGCTTGCTTGAGTTCCTCCTGGGAAGAGGTTCATTAACTGTAGAACCATTCTGGAAGTGTATACCAACATGATTTCTTTCCTGCTCTGATTCATTCATTCTTTCAGGTCATTTGAAACAATATGTCAATGCCACTTAATGACCCATGCATAATTCCATGCTTGTTCTCATATACTTTCCTAATGGTTCTCAATATCATCATGCCTTTGGCTACCTGCTCACCACCCACTTTTATCTTTCTAGATAATAACAATATTTCCTGTTCACCTTCCCCTCCATCAGTTCCAGCACACCTTGATCATAAATTATGTGCATCAGGTCTTTACCATCATGGTGAGACTTGGTTCAAGAGTCGAGATGTCTTGAACCACAAATGACATGCATAGCTTGGATCCTGAGATCAAACAGTGTGGTTTATCAAAAATATGGACAGATAAAAATACCCAATGCCTTTCTCCTTCATACACACAGTTCTACAATATTTGGCAAGCTACATCTGTGGAACAAGGAAGCATATGTACTATCCATAACCCAGCATAGTTATTGTCATTGATAATGTTAACAGCAAGGATTTTGGGCTTTTCTGCAATAGAGGATAGATTTGGTTTGGTAAAGTTAAGGTGCATCTCTAGAACCAAGAAGACTTGATTTGTAAAGTAAAAGAAGAGGCAAGTTGAAGTTACTGAGGCAAGGGAAGACCTAAGTGTTAACATGGGAAGTGGTGAGCAGTTTGGATATGGTGCGGAAGGTGCTTTGGAGTATAGATGTGTCTAAGAGGAACATTTAAGAGATTAGTCATGAGATGTCATTTATGATACTGCACTGTCCCTTGCTGATGCCAACCTTTGCTTCAGAGAGATTGGATTTCTTTGATGGACTTTGAAGAGGTAATGATTTCTCCATTCAGGATGGTTGGGCAGAAACCAATGGGGTAGGTTATATACAAGGTCCGTAGGGTCTGGGAAGATGACATTGAACATCTTCCTCTATTGCTCTTCACCTTGTTTTTTGAAATAGTGTCTTTCACTAAGCCTAGAGCTCATTGGCCAGACAAGACTAGCTAGCTAGTTAGTGAGTTCTAGCAACCCTCCTGTCTTTACCCAGTGCTGAATCATAAGGACACACCCCTGTACTTGCCTTTTACATCCATTTTGGGGAACCAAACTCAAGGCCTCATGCTGGTGTGGCAAGTCCCTTACCAAGTGAGTCACTTCACCAACTCCTTCTTTAGAGCATTAGATCTTTAGATGTCTAATGGTTTAAGGCAACTCAGCTGAGACACGTGGATCTGGTATCATCTTACAGTAAATAAGCAGCTTAGAATTCAGCTAGTACTATTGGATCATACCAAGAGGGTCAAACATTCAGAGACACACTGTCAGGAAGTGTACTCTCCATGCGGTCTTTGTGTTAGTCATATCTAAAAGGCTATAGACCAAAACAAGGAAACCATTGCAACCTTAGTGGGTCTTGACTTGTTTTATGCCATGGCATGGACTTTAAAATGCTCACATGAAAGCCCACTCATGGCTAGCAACACATCAGATTTAGGAGAAACTAAAAATGTCTTGCAGTCCCCTTTCTCAAGGATATATGACTCTTCTCCACTGAGACATAGTGATGGCTTGTCTCTGCATCAGTCTTATTTGAGATCTCCTACTTGTACATTGTACATATTCGGAATCTTCTAGCTTGTCTTTTTCCACCAAGGCCTTCATATCCAGTCTCTGAAAGCACAACTAAGCATCAGATCCCTTTGGAGGGGGAGGCACACAAGTGTGTGTCATCCCTGTACCTTTATGGCCTACTATTTCTTTTCCTGTGGGGTGCTTTAATCCCAGGGAGTCTGTCTTTTAAGAAGGTTTACCCTTGAGCTCTCCCCACCCCCAAGGGAGAGCTACTCACTCCCCTTGCACTTGGGAGAGATGGCCCCACCCCTCACCAAGGGTGTGGGAAAGCTGCCCCAGTGACATGGGCCTAAGAGCTGGCTCTACCTTTCACCTGAGGATTTGGTCCCAGTGGCTCAGACTGGCCAGCTCAGCGGTAACCCAGAGACCTACATCCTGGGCCTTGGGTTGGCCCACCCTAACATCTACCCCATCTATGACCTGCTGTAGTGAGTGAAGGGACTGGTTGGAGGAGGGACAGAAGAGTAGTGAGGTATTTTTTTAAAATTAATTATAGAGGACATGCTATAGGGGTGAAGGGTAGATGTGGAGGGACTGAGAGGTGAGTGGACTGGGGTGCATGATGTGAAATCAATAAAAAATTATAGTTTTTAAGAGAAGGGTTTACCCTTGATTTGATACCCTTGCTACCAAGATCATTTGCCTCAGGAGACTGAAACAGAAGCCACAGTTAACACTTCTGAAGTCTGTCTCCCCATCCTCCAAGCACATTTGCCATGCGATTCTGATTATCCCTCTGCTTTGGGATGCTCCCAGCCCTGAGTAGCATTTCTTCCTCCCGTATTTATTCCTCAGTCATGGATTCTGATGCTCACACCCTTGCTTGTTCCTCCTTGACTTCTGGAAAGGCTTGGCTGAGATTATGACGTCAGCCACTTCCTTTAGTTCAGGTCTCTCCTTTTTCACCATGACCTTGTGAGGCTAGGAGTATTTGCTGGCTCCAGTGCTCCCCTTCCTCTCTCAGCTTTGGTTTCTGGTTGAGACATGGATGATACTCAAATATTTAGCCAACAATATTAGCAGAGTCACCAGTGAAATCCTGAGGCTGACTGTAAACAGGCAGATGGACATGGCAGTATGTAATGGTACTGAATGTCAGTCCAACCCCATTAGCTATTGAAAAAATTATGCTTGAATAAATTTTTTTTTGTAAAGCCCTTGTTGTGGGCCATGAAGCCAGGAAGTTCTAGTCAATAAGATAACTCATTGACCAGACAAATCTTCTTCAGGTTCTAAACCCTGAGTCAGTAAATCTTACCAATGAGTATTATAAGCACTGACCAACATCTAAATCAGAGCTGGACTCAACATTTTTGCATTTTTCCTCCCAGGTTATCTTTAATATATTTTTTTTTGATCCTCACAGTTTCCTGGAAGAAAAATTGTATAAACTTTCTGTGTCT
Organism: Peromyscus eremicus; assembly: GCF_949786415.1. Classification (NCBI taxonomy): domain Eukaryota; kingdom Metazoa; phylum Chordata; class Mammalia; order Rodentia; family Cricetidae; genus Peromyscus; species Peromyscus eremicus. The sequence goes on along the minus strand of NC_081431.1, from coordinate 36,595,467 downwards.
TCAGTACTGACATTCCAATCAGCAGTGATTGCTGGAGCTGGTTCATACTGGCTCACACAGGCCCAAAAGAGCTGACTGTCCACATCACTTTTCAACTCCATGCTCAGTGTCACCATATTGCAAATTGAAATCACTCATAGAAGGACTATTGCTTGTAGAAATTAGCTAACGTTATAAATTATTTTTCTACAGAATGTGATGTTCAGCATTAACAAACATTATACTATATCCTTAGTCACCATGCAACAGTCCCTAGTGGTCTGTGGCATTGACACTGACCTCTATTAAATTTATCTATACCCCTTTTTCCTATTGAAACACTTTAGTTATTATTTCTTGTTCTTTAGACATTAATTTCATTTTTATTGGTTCTTGAGAACTTATAATTCACGTAATATATAAATTGGCCATATTAACACCCTCATCTATTTCCTCCCAAATCAATCCCCCATTCCCTACCCACCCAAATTTGTGTCTTCTTTTTGAAAAATAATAATAAATTAAAAAAAGCAGCTTCCCACTAGTTCTTCTATGAGTAGACGATCTTCAACTTGAAAAGGAATAGTTGCCTGGATAGACTTTCGCCTAAGGGAACTCTAAACTCTCCTCTGCTTGCTTTGTGTGACTTCTTTCAATTGGAACAACACTATTGCATCTAGTACAATTAAAATCTCCCCTCCCCTCCCCTCCCCTCCCCTTCCTTTTCGTCCTCTTTCTTCCCCTCCTGTGCTCTCTTCTCCACTTTTTCCTTCTCTTCCCCACACCCCTGCTATGACTCTAACTCAGTGGCCTGCACATGCTAAGCATATGTTATACTGAGTTATTCTCCCAGTACCCTGTCTTTTTTTACTTGCTTTTTTTTTTTTTTTTTTTTTGCTGTTTAGCCCAAGGTCATCTTTTTTCCCTTCTTTTTCTGTCTGTTGGCTCAAGAATTTGTGTTTACATTTTTATGGATGTAGGAAAAGATCTAAGGAATGCTTTTTTCTTCTACAATTTCTAAGATGGTCATAAGACAATGCATAGTTTTAAGACAAATTCAGTTTCTTTTCTGAGAAAATCTGATTTACTTGGATGATTCCAGACACAGGCCTTTTTAGCTTTTGAGACTGTAGTAATAATTATTGAGATTAAAAAATAAAATTCCTTAACCTAAGAAGATACCCTATCTTCTATATAATTAGAGTTCAAAAGTCCTTTAGGAAAAAACCCACCATTCTTCTGTGGGTGAATATCCTTTTCAGATCTTTAAAAACTTATAATTTTTTTCAAAACTTATATAATAAATCTGGAGACAACTGAGTATCATGACCCAGGAGTGACCATTAGAGTCACAACAGGGTGCACAATGTAGGAGCCCCCACACACTAACCCCCCAGTAAATAGCATTCAAAATCACATGAAAGAATGGACTCTCAGAACGTAATTTTCTTTCCTTTTATTCTTGTCTTTGGTTTAATCTTAAATACCATGTCTATGAGGATTTCTCTGATTCACTTGGCAGAGTGTTTGATCTTTTCCTATACTCCATTTTCATTGTGTTTTATTGCATATGCATTGCTTAATGATGGTTTCATTCTCCTGCAACACTAGGAAATAATGTTCTTGGACCGGGATATCTATTATTCTTCAGATCTCTAGGACAAAGGACAATGTCTATTGCATAATTAGAACTTAATAATGCTTGATTAGTGATAGCATGCAGTATTCTAAGATTTATCTAGTTTGGATTAAGCAGTTTCTTCTTTAGTATGACCTGGTTATAGCACAAACAATAATATGCTGCCACTGAGATTAGTTCTTCAGTTTTCTTGTTCTTAATGACCCACAAATCTACTTTGTCTTTTACAAGTTAGGATATGATAGTGGAAATATGTAAAATAACATTTTGCATAGGTGGTCCAGTATCTTTTTGGTCTAATAGGGCATCTGTGTTCTATGGTCAATGAAATATGCCTAGAGTTTGAAGCCAGAGACCTCAATGTCTATTGTTGGCTGTATCGATTAGCATTGGTGAGCCTCTGTTACCTTATCTATAAAATGACTTGATAATATCCATATCAAGGAATTGATTTGATGATCAAATTGGAAATCTTAGAAGTGTTCATTCTCTAGTAGTCAATGTTTTGTGAATGCTTTCTCCTTGAGTCATCTGGACCATCCTGGGACACAGAGGAACTCAGCACACATATTATGAATCAACTGCCATTTCTCCTATGACATTTCAGGGAAGTTGTCCTTTTCATCACAGAAGATTTAGCCTAGAAATGGCCATGCTTCATGGCTCAGCTTAAAGTAAGTATTTTTCAAATATATTTTGAAAGTTTGAAGGCCTATGATCTCACTAGTTTCCCTACCTCTAAGTCAGACTGCAGATGCTTTTTCCCCTTCAAATTCCCCTCTCAAAGAAAATACTTCAATCTCGTTCATGTGATTGTATAACTCAGAAATGTCTAAAGTGATAAGCTTCAAACTTGGCAGTATTCTCATCCTAGGGAAGAAAGAAAAATCAAGGAAAGTTTGAAGGAGAAATGTTTTACTGTATTTTTTTCTTGTAGGGCTGTTATTTACATATTTTCATTCTCCTTGGAAATAACATCATTTTATTACCTAAGAAGACTTCAATATCCTTGTCTTATTGATATATGGGAAAGAGAGACATATTCCTGTTCTAATCATGGATGGTATGTGAAGCTTGTTTGAGTTCCTTAAGCAAGAAATGCTTTTCATCTTTTCTTAGAGCAATCTTATAGTCTGTGCCCAAGTCTAATATTGAAGCCATAGTATGGTGAGTACAAGAGGTGATTTTCTTTAGGTTATCTCTATATACATAGCCTGCTTTTTACCACAAATTAAATTCTAATGTCAGGTCTCCCTTTATCTAAATGGCCTTGCTTTTGTAGAAAGACAAATGGTAGTTATTAACTAAATATTTATGAATGAATAAATGTTGGAGGAGAGTAGATGGAGGTTGTGCCTCTGGGCAGGGTGAATGAAATTAACAACAGGGCTCTACAGTAGAATAAAGAGGGTGAAGCAGCCTTTGGGTTTTTTGGTAAGTATGGAGGATTAAAATCAGAGCCTTGCACATGATAGGGACCCCTATACCACTGATTCATATCCCTGGCCTTATTTTCACTTTTTATTTTGAAACAGGGGTTTGATGAGTTACCCTGACTGGCCTTGAACTTACTCTATAGTCTAGGTCCTTGAACTTGAAATCCTCCTGCCTCAATCTCTTGAACACCTGAGTGTATAGACAGACCTATGCTACCAAGAGTACTTAGCTGTTACAATTTCATTAACCCATTTTATACCTAAAGGAAAGCACATAACTGAATCCATGTTCATGAAACAAGGGTTTAAGAGGCCACTTCTGAAATTATAAGCAAGGGGCTGGAGAAGTGGCTCAGTAACTAAGAGCACTTATTGCACTTGCAAAGGACAGGAGTGTAGCCGGGTGGTGGTGGCACACGCCTTTAATCCCAGCACTCGGGAGGCAGAGCCAGGCGGATCTCTGTGAGTTTGAGGCCAGCCTGGGCTACCAAGTGAGTTCCAGGACAGGTGCAAAGCTACACAGAGAAACCCTGTCTCGAAAAACCAAAAAAAAAAAAAAAAAAAAAAAAAAAGGACCCGAGTGAGTTTGGTTCCCAGCACCCATACCATATCCCAGCATCTTACAACTGCTTATAACCCAAGTGCCAGGGTAACTGATGTCCCCTGGACCTGAAGGAACTTGAATGGATGTCATACATATAAACACCACACACACACACACACACACACACACACACACACACACACACACACACATATGCATGTGCATGCAAAAAGTAAACAAATGTCTTTTTTTTAATGGACAAGAAGAAATAAATGTTGGTGAAGAGAAGGGTAGACAAAGCCCATTGAATGGTAAGATGAAGAACAGAGACATAGATGCCCAGAGGACTGCAGCCAAGAATGATAAACATAGGAGTGTGCAGGCTTAGCTGGCTGAGCTCTCTTTCAGAATGACTTCAAAACCCTTTGGTAGGTTTTCTGATCATGACTGACCTTCATGTTCTGAACAGAGATGAGACAATGGCCCAGGCAATCATCATGCCCCAAGTCACTCTTTTTAGGTCTTTTTATCAGGAGTGATCCATATCTCAGAGGGAGAGAGAGAGAGAGAGAGAGAGAGAGAGAGAGAGAGAGAGAGAGAGAGAGAGAGAGAGAGATTCTATAGCCATGTCTCCTTGATCATACTCCAATCACATCTGAGTTCAAATGCTAATCAGAATCGGGTCTCCTTAGTGCTCACCTGGGACACTTAGACACACACACACACACACACACACACACACACACACACATCTATATGCACATAGGAAGGAGAGAAAGTGAGAGGCAGAGAGGCACACACATTTGTACATATAGAGGGGGAGAAAGAATAAAGAAGAGAGATTTTAAAAATAGATATAGTAGTGATGTTGCCAAAGATATAACTTAACAAATTATGGAATCTTAGAATTGTACATATAAAGAACTCATAGTTGAAAAAGAGTATTGGGTTCTTGAGCTGCAAGTAACTTGCTGAAGTTATCTCAGCAGTAAAAAAATGTCTTAAAAGGCTGCAATGGCATCAGAGAAGACTGTGCTCTGGGGAGTCTGAGAACATCCATTCTCTGTGTTCCCAGATGGTCCTAACAGTAGTATCATCTTTGTTGGACCCACAGGAGCCTGCATCAGGAGGCTGCGCTCTGACACCATTTACAAGACTCTACCACTTTCTGGGAGCCCTTCCCTTTGTGTGCTCTCTCATTTCTTCTCCTGTTGTTTGAAAAGGTGACTAAGAGTGTAGATGCGGGTGTTAAATGATCTGGTTTCACCACCAGTGCTTTCCTTATTAGATATACACAGTATATATTAGCGATATATCCTATCACTCCCCCTCCACAGGAGGAACACCCTGAATCAGTATACCACCTCTTGAGTGGAGCTTTTCTTGACAGACTATCAGAAGGACGATGGCCAGCATACAAATTACCCATCATTGGGTGAGATTTCTGTGTCATATCGTCAGCTGACTGCTCTTCGTATATGGAACAACCAAGGGATATTTCTCTTAGAAGTCTGTGAACAATTTTTATTAGCAGGAATGGTTAATGTGGCAAGTTGTATGACTGACAGGCCTGTGTTAGAAAGGATTAGTATGAGAGGATGCCTTATCTAATTAACTAAATCCATCTATCATGCTGCTATTAAAATCTCTGACCCTTCTTTCTTTCTCATTTAACTCATGTAATTACTTCAATTACACATGTCTTCAATTATTATAATTAAGTATTTTTATTTAAGACATTCTTTGGTGGCCTGAGAATGGCAAGATGATGTCTAAGTTTCGGTCCTGTCTTAATATGACAGTTTTTTTTTTTTTTTTACAGTGATTCCTGTTAGTTCTAAGGGCACAAAACTGTCTTCTATGTTTACTGCTGTGTTCCCTGAATGTGGTATGCATGCAATGTTAATTGAATAAAGGAGTCTTGGAGGAGAGAAATGGCCAGGCACAGAGTGGTAACTGGGCATATTCTTAACAGGTCTTCCTTCAATGTTTAATGTCTAATTTTCTACTGTTTTAAGAGGTAATACCCATAGCTGAATTTTCTCTGGTGTGTATTTCTCACTGGATTACATGAAGGCCCTGAAACTCAGAGCAATGAGTTAATCCAAACCTTGAATAGGTAAGGATTGAGGGATAGAGGTGTGTATGCTGAAAGTTGGAGTGACATATTGTAGGTACTCTGAAAAACTATCACCAAAGTTGGTCTGCTGTTTCCATGGATACCATCTTGGGTTCTCTGAGCTATCATTCCACAGTGGACTGAATCATACAGAATGGGGCTCAAATCCTAGGTCTGTCTTCTATTGTATATATCCTTGAGTACTAGCTGTTTAAACTCCCTGGAGCCTCAGTTTACTCATTTTGAAATCACACAGCAGAGTTGGTTTGAGGATGATAATATTAATGGTTACTACATAATAAACATTTTCCTTTCATTATTCAATGCCACTTACTTAATTCTCTTCCATTATTCTGAGAAATAGGTTTTATTATCCCCCCATTTAACAATGAGAAAACCAAGACGTATAGAAGCTAATTTGTCACAGGTGATCCAACTTGTACCAAATAAAGGTAAGATTCAAATTCAAATTTGCTTTGAATTTTATTCCTGGGCTAGACAATTTATATTTAAAAAAGCCTTGTACATAAGCCTTCATTAAATTGAGCTATCAAGATTCCTTCCCAGTGTATAACCCCCTTGGAACTTTCTCATCCTCTCTATTTTTCCTCTCGTCAGAGAGCTTCAAAAGCCCTCCTTTCCACCATCCCTCTCACACACTCACAAACTTCAGGCCCTATTAAATGAAGTAAGATAGTTGCCAATAGAAACAGATGCTTTCCAGAGAGTTTCCAGAAAAAAAAAAAGCCAGTTTCCTAAGTCTGGGGGGTCATTCAGGAGTCAACACACATGATACAGCAGTATGCACAGATCTCCAACATCTGAGGTTCTTTGCTCACGTGAATGCAGAGAAGTGAAGCATAAGAATACTGTTCCTGGTTACCACTGTGCATCGAGACCACCTATTCAAGCATTCTGGGTTATAGATATGAGAGATGCTATACAGAACCAAATTTAATTACGTCCTCTGGATCAAAGAAGTAATTACTCCCTGGGGGAATAAAACTATTATACAAGAAGAAAGGGAAGAAGAAGGCAAACATTGAGAGAGGAAATAATTATTGTGAAGGAGATAGGCTGGAGCATGCTCCCTGTGTAACTGAGGCAAGGCAGATATGAAAAGCCATGCTTGTGTGTAGCTTGTGCATCCAAAAGTCCTTGGTGGCTTGTGTGTTCAGCAGGTGGGGTGCTTAAATGTCTGCTTCTCCTAGGTCTTTGCTTTTATAACCTGCTTTTACCAGACCTATTTAAGGAGTCCGAGATAGTATTGCTGGCAGGGGAGTGAAGCACCATAAACCTATATTTAAAAAACAATCTTCATTATCTTAACTCTCATATGCATTTCCTTGAGTACTGAATCTGCAGTCAAAGGCCACCTGCAGCTTTTTCCTAACATCAAAAGGGGTTTCTGACAGGGGTTGAGTTTCTGAAGATACACTTAGATATTGGGATAAGAATGATGCAACCAGAGACCTGGACCTGGATCCATATTTGTAATATCCCAGCTTGGTGGCTTCTAGGTCTTGTGAGGAGCTGGGCTCTTTTTAACCTTTTAATATCCTAACTCAGGTTAGCCTTCTCTGTGTTAGGAGATCTATGTCCCAGTTAACCAGGTATATTGGGCAAATAATTGAGCAGGGAATGGTTTCAGGTGAGGAAATCTTGCTTAAGGTCTTGGCTTCCTCATCGACTTCCATGTTCTAGGTGTTCTTTTTCCTCTCTAGCATGAGCTCTGGGCTCCATGTGGATGTGGCGTGATTTTGTTAGAGACTGGACCATTCTGCTAGGTGATCGGAGTGCACACCACGGATGCTCCTTACTATCTCCCCTCCTCTCCTTCTTCCTCTGCTTTTCCATTATCTTTATCTTTTCTTCCTTTTCCTCCTCTGTCTTTAATGTTCTTCTTGATGGCACTTTTTTTTGTGTGTGTGTGGTGAAGGGTGTGTGTGGGGGTGGGTGGGTAGGCTGTCACTCTAGCCAGGTTGACCTAGAGCTTAAGTGCTGAGATTACAGGCATGAGCTGCCATGCCTGGCTTACTAGCATTTTAGTTCTTGTCTGTTCTATTTTCTTCACTTCATTTTTCACTTACTTTGTTTGCCTTCCTGTGTGTTTCAAACCTAACCAGCTTTTGCAGTTCCGTCCCCAAAGTGTCTTCTTTCTGCCAAACCAATATTTTCCCCCTTTTCTAAGTGATATTATTTGCTTATCACCTTTTCAAAAGAACTTGCATCTTTAATGGTTTTAAATGCCTCCAGAGGACAGAATGGAGGTAAAAAGCTATACTTTTCAATATACAGATGGGCTGACAGGAGGGGAAATAGAGCACAAAAGACTTGCCCCAGGGCACCAGACAAATTAGTCTAGGCTACCAATAGCCTACTCATCTCTGGATGGCTCTGCTGGCCCCTTTCACCAGGAGACAATTTTGTCAATAGTCTGAAAATTTACATGAAGCTTTGAGTTTATGTATGTATTGTTTTGTTGCCCCTTACCCCCTATAAATCTTTAATTATTTTGCTTTTTGAAGGCAAAAATAAATATTGTTCAAAGCCTTTTTTCTGTAGGTCCTTAGCCACTAACCACGCTCAGTAGCACTATGGGGCTGGCAGCAGAGCTATCACTGGCCAGTGCTCTGCAAGCCAGCCCCAGGGAAAGCTTTGATTCTAAGAGAAGCTGAGAACCAGTGCCGAGGACCAGACACAATAGCCAAGGAAGGAGTGGGCACAAGGCACAGACCTCCTGAAAGGTGCTTTGAAGTGTGCTGTGACCAGAACTGGTATCAAGACAGGAGAAAGGCAGCATGGGTAGTGAAAGAAAACAAAGATGAGTGAGGCAGGATGACAGAGATGGTTGGATAAAGGGACCAAGCTTAGAGGTGGGATGGACTTAGAAATACACTGTCTAGTCCCCTTTCAAAGTAGCTCCTGTCGCTACAGCTCTAGGGAGTGCCATGTGAAGTCTTCAGTTCTCAGCCTACTTACAGTATGCATCAACCATAGAGAGGACTTTGCCTGGAGCTTTGCCTTCCTGAGTGTCCTGCATTGATAGGCTCAGCTCCTTCAGGCCAGCACAGCCTCATTCTGTTGGAAGATTCTCAACTCAGAGTACTTTGTGAGTTTGCTGAGCTAGTATTTGTGCTTGTACTTTAACTCAACTTCTCCCACTACCTACCCATGTTTGCTTATTTTACTTTCCAAAAGGAATTCACTAGTGAGCATCTTCCTCACAAACCCCCACACAGTCTGCTTCCTGGAGAACTCATATGGTAGCAGCTAGCCCCAGGATTGGTCCAATAAAGCAGGAATTGAGGTGGAGTTTTGGAGCAAGATTGCTTACCACCCGATAGTACCCTATATTCATCAGAGCATGAATAGTCACTACAACGAGCAAAAGCTTAGCTTTTATACCAGGGTTAGATGGTATACCAGAGGAAGAAGCGCTCGTATCTCATGATGCTACATAGGATGTGAGAAATATGAAGTTGTAACTGGCATGAAAGCAGGAATGACCATTTGAGAAGAGGAATGGAACTAAAAACAGAGGGGCATGTAGTGGGTAGCCATTCCAGCTTTGATCTGGAAGTTCCAACCCCCAGGAACAGTGGAAGAACACAGTATGGGGACAAGTCAGAACAAAGTAAAATGACAGACATGTCTAAACACATCATGGTGAGGACTGGGGAATATAACATGAATCTTAAAAGGTCTTATTAATTAAAAAAATCTCAGGGCCAAATATTGGAGTGAAAGTTGAAAGATTAGAGAAACAGAACAAGCCAGTCAAGTTCTTACCTCTACGAAATCCTCAGCCTCAAGAGAGACTTCCTGTTTACTTATGCCTTATATACCTTTCTGTGCCCTGCCATCTTACTTCCTTCCTAGTGCTGGGATTAAAGGCATGTGCCACCACACCTGGCTCTGTTCCCCATGTGGTCTTGAACTCACAGAGATCTGGATGGATCTCTGCCTCCCAAATGCTAAGATTAAAGGTGTGTGCTACCACTGCCTGACCTCTATGTTTAATATAGTGTCTGGCTTTGTCCTCTGGTCCCCAGGCAAGCTTTATTGGGGTGCACAATATATCATCACAGGGGAGATATCTCAGTGGGTAAAGTGCTTGCTATGTTCAGTCCTTAGCACCCATGTAACATATCTGCAAGCTCACGGTTAGATGAGGAGGTGGAGGAATAGTAGTATCCCTAGAGTTTTCTGGCCAGCCAGTATAGTTGAATTAATGAGACTCTTTATCAAAAAATTAGGTTGAGAGAGATTGAGAAATACACTACTATCAATCTCCACACATACATGGATATGCACCTGCACACACATGCATATACATGCTTAAATGCACACACTCTCACACATATACATACATCTCACACATATGCAAATGTCATGATGAAACCTATTACTTTTTATTCTAATTAAAAAATATATCCAAAGTAAATATATACCAAGGAAGGGGAAATAAAACATAAGGTTATAAAGAGATAAGTGGAAGCTAGAATAGGAGGATTAAATAGGTAGAGGAAATGCAAGAGCAGGGTAAAGGATGGAATATGTGGAGGGATAAGTAAAAGTAAAGGTTCTTTAAAAGCCTTACATAAACCAACTACTCTAGAAGCTTCCATATCTATCTATCTATCTATCTATCTATCTATCTATCTATCTATCTATGGAATTTAAATGGAGTCACCATGTAGTTGGGGGAGACAGTGCCTTAACTAGACATCTTATATCACTAAGTAAAATATCCAGTGCCAAGAATGGGTTACATCTTATTTAGTCATTGGCCAAAGGGGGTCCCATAAAAAGTGTCCACAAACACCACAGAATATTTCAAAGGCTATTGGTTGCATTCCAAAACCTAATGATAAGGCCCTATTGCCAAAGATACCACTTACTTATGTCATTGAATCCATGACATAAACTGGTGCCCAGACAGAAGCTTCACACCTACTGACTAACATTAATGGTGCTGAAAAGTACTTTGCATACTACCGGAAGAGCAAAAAGAATTATCACTATCACAGCTACAAACCCTAAAACATACAACAGCAACTTGCTTTCAAGATATACTGGTGTAATAGTGGCACTAATGTTATAGGAATAACCAAGCACTTTTTACTTGGATTTAAGACCCACTTCTTGAGATGGAACTCATATCTGATGCTGCTAAAGTGACCAAGAACTGGAAACTAGATAGGTTGTTGCCCTAGGGAAAAACCTCCCAATGTATATATATATTTTGTTAAAGGAACATAGCAATAAAATGACTCCCACTGACATAGCTATATCCACATAACAGAGCATTGCTCAACCCTCATCAGAGAAGCTTCTTTCAGTAGATGGGAGTTAGCACAGAGACCCACAACTGAACAATGTGTAGAGACTTTGGCATGCTCAGCCCTAAATGGGATGTATTTATCAAAAACTCTCCTCAAGGCTCAGGGATCTAAGCAGAAGAGGAAGCAGAAAGACTCTAAGAGCCAGAGGTGGTAGATGACTCCAAGGAAACAATGTTTTCTAGATCAACAAGGTTGATACTCATACAAGCTCATAGAGACTGTGACAGAACATACAAGATCTGCGCAAATTCAACCCAGACAAAATTTCAGTACAGAGAAGGATAAGAGAACACAAAGTCCTACCCTGTTTGTAGGTGGGACTAAGAAGCTATTTGCAATTTATGCCTGCTGAGAAAAGGAAAACAATTTCTTTTTCTAAAGTAGTGTCACAGGATATATCAACCACTCTCCAAGGCAGGTCTCACGCCCAGGAATAGTTGGGTTACACAAAACAGAAGACAGACAGGTAAAGAGTGTAATTAGCAAGCAATTGCAGCATCAAGTGTGAAACTCCAAAACCTTTTTGACAGACCACAAAGGGACTCTCTTCTTTATTGGTGATTTTTTTTTTTTTTTTTTTTTGGTTTTTTGAGACAGGGTTTCTCTGTGTAGCTTTGCACCTTTCCTGGATCTCGCTCTGTAGACCAGGCTGACCTCGAACTCACAAAGATCCACCTGGCTCTTCCCTCCCAAGTGCTGGGATTAAAGGCATGTGCCACCACCGCCCAGCTTATTGGTGAAATTATTAAGGCCACTCTACGTAGTTAAAAGGGAGGTTTATTTAGTGGCGTAACTTACAAATGAAGGGATAGGTAGGTTGCAGGGTCTGGGAAAGATGTAGCTTAGTCCGGCGGTGTTCTCTGGAGAACTCTGCTTGGTCTGCCTCCAGCGTCCAGGGTCCAGGAACCAAGAGAGGCAGTGCATCCAAATCTCAGGTCTTCAGAGTCCTCTCTTGGCCCCGCCTTGTAGGCGTGACAGTTACCGAAGCCTCAATGGGGGTTGGAACTTTCAGATCAAAGCTGGAATGGCTATCCACTACACTTCTTATGTAGTGGAAAGACAAAGAAAGCTGTCAGGAGTAAACCAGCACCTCATTGTGAAGTAAATGAGCTCCTAAAAAAATTGAATTCTCAAACATGGTAAGCTGCCATGCTAAGTTAGGAACTCTGGTTAGAAAAGAACATACAAGATAAGGATATTTACGTTGGCACCACCAGCAATCTTGTTTGGATTTCTAAATTCATATGAACTCTTTTGACCTATACAAGTGGCTCACCTTGTGAAAAGTTAGCATACCTATATTCTTGCTTGAAGGAAATGTAGCATTCTTTTCTGGAAAACAACACGCACTACCCACATTCACCCTTACCCCTTACTATAGCTTCCATCTTACCTCCTGGCTATTAGACTTATATCTAATAGCCAGAAAGTATGATAGGTCTGAAAAGGAAGGAACAAACCTGGTGGGCAGAAATGGGTATGCTGAATAAAGTAGAGAAGAGGATTATGGGACCAGTGGTGCTTCCTCATGGGGACTGAAACACATGGTTGGATAAGTAAAGTTTTCTTGAATTTGGAGTATTCTTTTGACATGTAGGATTTAATGCTATGGAAAAGATCTCACAGATACAGCAGACTTGTTAAAAAAAAGATGACTTCTGGAACTATAGAAAAATAGTGACCCACAGAATAAAAGTGAAATGCCAAATTTTCCAAAAGAGGAGACAGAGGAAATCAATAAGAAAAGACATGGAGAAGTAGATACACTGAACTAGACACTAGAAAGACAGTGTGAAGACCAAACCTTGATAATTATGTTCCATGAGAAAAACCAGACAACGTGGTGGAATTTATCAAGCTGTAAAGTAAAGAAAGCTGATGAGAGAGGATTGCCAGCATAAGAAGTTCGGGGATGGCTGTTGCTTACAGGTCAAGGATAGGTGAAACCATCACCAAACAAAACTCACTGATAGCATTGGCTTGCCAAAGCAATCAAGGCCAGGTGTCAGCACTTAACAGTCAGGTACATGTAATTTTTATAGAGAGCAGCAAGTTCAAGGAATGGCAGCCAAGAAGATTGATCTTCAGAGTTCTGAATTGTTAGGAGATTGATATTCTTAGGGGGCTAAATAGATGTGCAACACAGGTATTTTTCAACCTGTGTCACCAGAAGGAATCTAGGATGGAGCATCAGGAGGCTGAAGCATTCACCCTGGAAGACACTCATTGTTCTTCACTCACTTTCTGTTCCTTAGGGTTTTTTTTTTTAAATCCATAAATTCTTGATTAAAGAAAAGACAGGGCCTTGGAGATGGTAAGAAAAACTCTGCAATGCCACACCCGAGATGCATAGTAATGAGTATTCCAGTCCATCCCCAAAATGTTTGGTGATCTTCTGAGGGATGGTGTGAGGAGGTTATATCCAAATATTTCAAATGATGCAGAACGCAATGTGATAGGACTAACACTGATACTAAAAGATGTGAAGTGTATTGGTCATCTCTCCACAAAGATGGAAATATACTGGGCTTGGGTAAAACTATAGATTCTGATGAAGTCTGGGTTGTAGGTCTTTTGGGTCTTTCCCACAAAATATAAATGAGCTAGATATACTTGAAAATTGCTGTAACCTCTACATTGGGGTTTTGTTCTGTCAGGTCAAAGCATCTATTATAGTGCATGGAATCAAATATAAGGGTCTGACTTTGTTGTATCCCAGAGGAGAGGAGAACAGAATTAGTGCTTCTGTCATAGATCTAAAGGAGTCAGGAGTAGTGGTCCCCATCATACCTCTATTTTCTTAAAGAAAACCCACAATCATCTCATAAATCCCACCAGACTGTAATCACTGTTGCATTTCTTATGTCTGATGAGGTATTTACTTCTCAATAAGGTTGGCATGGCTTCGAGTATGTGATTTGACAAATCTGTAGTTTCTTAGCCTTGCTTATAGTAGGGTAGAAATGGTTTGCTCTGGTATGAATTTGACAATATATATTTTTATTTTCTATCTCCCCCATGGCTATACTAACTTTTCTGTCTGCTGTCATAATATAGTCCAAAGTGATCTAGATCTTTTAAGTATTTCAAAGAACATCAAGTTGATATACAAAATCAAAGATGCTAGACTAATTAAATTGAGAAAAATGAGAAGTGACTAGCATCTTTGAGGCCTTGGTAAAATACATGCTCTCAGGAGGGTAGAGAGAAACTTCATGAAGATGTGGGGGCCTACAATGTCAGTAAATACACAGGAGTCAAATAGCCAGAGCATTTTAGAATATTACCTTCAAATTAAGGACACATTATTGCCTCTTCTTCTTATTTCCCAAAGAAGGAAGAGAAGATCTATAGCCCTTTCAGGACCTAGAAGCAGATTTTTTTCATATCTGAAATTACTACTTCATCTCATATATCAAATGATACAAAAGACTGTCTGGTTTGAATGGAGTTTAGAGCAAAAAATGACTCTAGCAGATTTAGTATGACACTGGTTATCTGAAAAGTAGGTCTTAGGTGATAGGTAATCTTACTAACTTGATCAGATTGAAAAGACCTAGGAGATTAGGAAAGCTCTCCTCTGAATGTGTTTGCAGAAGGAATTAACTCAGAGGAGAAGATCCCTGCCTTGAATGTAATGACACTATTCCATAGGTTGTGGGGGGTGAGCTTGAACAAAAGAAGGAAAGGAGGAAGCCTATGTACTCAATTGCTCTCTCACTCTATTTCTTTGCTTCCTGCCCACCATTAGGTAAGCTGCTCTACTACTCTGCTCCTGCTTTGGCAACCTGAAACCTCTAAAACAGTGAGCCAAAACACTCCTTTCCTTGCTTAAGTTGATTTCTTTAGGTATATTGTCCCAGACTCTGAAATTCTGATTCATGCATAAGTGTAGACAGTGGGAGATGAGAGCTTCTGAAGTTTATGGCAAGCACCAACAGGAGAATTACAAGGTACTTTGCATGTTGAGCAAGACCAAGCTACCTACAGTAAGAGCTGAACTTTTTCTGAAGCAACATCTGACATACTATTGGAATCTTGTAGAGACAGAATTGGCAGAGATCATGAAAGCACCAGTGATCACGCCTCTAGTCCTCATAAGAATGTTGATTTAATTGGGCCCATAAAGTTATTAAGGTTGGGCAGACTCATATGATGCCAAGTAAATCAAAGATAACAGGCATATATAAATAATTTGTACAGGAACCCATTTCTGTAGCATCAATACCACCTCTCAGTTCATATATGTAGACTTTGGGATAGCCTTACATTCAGCATGTATAAGATTAAACTGAATTTGCTTTAATAAAGGATCTGCTCTTTGTGTAGGTATATGCTGAAAATGGATATCAGGAGCATTACATGGCCACACATAGGTAGACATAAAAGACTGCCAAGAAAAAACTTCTTAATAAGTAGAATTAATGCCAAATGTAATCATAAACTATGTGTTGAGAGAAAACTATCATGAGGTTGATCTGTGCAGATTTATAGGGAAGAAAATTACCTGGAGGACTTGTTAAATATCTAAATAATAATATAAAAAAGTGAAGATAGAGACCAAGAAAATGTGGAGTTGAGGTATATGGGTGAGTGTGTAAGAGTGTACACAAAATTTGAAGACTTTCTAAGAAACATTAAATGATGTTAATACTTAACAAAGTATACTCATAATGGAGTAAGTTCTAAGTAACCAACAAGCAAAGATAATTTGGTGAACTGATGTCAAAAAAACTGCTTCGACGGGTGAGTGCAGTGCTGACATAATGGCCACATAATGAAATCATGGTTGTAGAACAGAACCATGCATGGACCTGAACGTTTAAACACAGGCTCTCATTTTCCAAGGCAGATAGAGCTACTTCTACCAGAAGCTACTTACAATGAAACCAAGGCTTAGCAGGACTTCCTAAGAAAACCAATCACACATTTAGTGAACAATGAACTATACCGAATTCATTTTGTTCTGGATGGGTGAGTCATTCAGACAAGAGTAAACTTTCCTTTCTTGCCTTTAGGGCCTCAGCAAATACCACTGTCAGAGGCTTTACAACATTTAATCCATTGGTATAGATCTTACATATCATCATATCACAGCAGGGGGGCCACTATATAGTAATAGAGACCCTTATATGGTATTCTGTTCCCTAGTATTAAGATATGTGAGTTTGTGGATCAAACAGGGAAAGGAGGAACTTGCCATTTATCATCATTCTAGGATGATAAGTGTATGTTTAGAGATTTTTGTTCTTAGATGGGACAGACTTTCATCAAATGATCCAGAAAGAGTCCTGCTGAAATATAAATTATAGTTACCATCTGGGGACGTAGAAACCCTAGTGTCTATCAGCAGGCAAAGGGAAGCATGATCTTGGCAGTATTTACCAAAATTTACCTAAGAGGAAATTCCATTGCTTTTACCCAAATATTGTAATTATCACACAGGTAATCTATTCGATTTCTCCTCTTTCTGTTGCCTAGTTGTGATGGCAAATGGAAAAGCACAGAGAGCAGTCTGAAGAGCATGTGACCAGGAACTCAAATCACTGAAGGATGAGGATCCATGTCACACCACCAGGCCATCACTGGGAACAGCAGAGAAACAGCCTAAGAGTGAAGGGAATCAAGAAAGAATTGTGTAGCAGGAAGGTAATTAGTATTAGCTGTGCTTGTGAGATCAGATGCAATTATTCCTGTAACTAGAGTGAGGTAGCAGGGTACCTCAGGTGTAAAATTTAGGTTGACACCATCATGATCATATGTGTGCTGACTGTGCATTTGCATACTCTTAAAGTTGAATATATATACCTTTGGTGCAAGGAAAGTGATTATGGTCTGTAACTCTATAGAACTACTTTTCTTAAGAGTTCTTTAGTTACTCCTTTCTGTTTTTTCCCTCTCTTTCCTCTTCCACTCATTCCTTTATACTGTATCTGGACTTAAACACACTCTTGTCCTAGAAGCAAGTTGACCTCCCAGCAGATATATAGGGCAGGCTACCTTGTCATGAACTTGGGCACAGCTCTGAGCTAAGCCTGTTTATGGGTAGAAGCTGTTTTTCATGGGCAGATCATAGAGCTCAGGACATGAGCCAAGAAAAACCTTTATTGGCATCCTTATGCAAAGAATTGCCAATCTCTCTCACTTCGTGAACGTTGCTTATAGAATAATTCTCACTAGACATGTGATTAGAGAACCTGGAATCTATCCCTATGCTACTTCTAACCAAACTTGGTCAGCTTTCTTCTTACATTTAAGGTTTTTATTTTTCCATCTAAGCAAAATCTTTTGAAAATTGAACTGGGAAAAATGTAAAAATAATCTGAGTTGACATTTTACTTTTTATTACTTTTATCATTCCAGTAAAATTGAAGAACTTACATAAGCTCAAGTATTGTCAGGTATACAAGGAGATGAGAGTACCCATGTGGATTATCTCCTAGTGGTTGTTAGAGACAAGGAAAGGGAGAATTTCTTAAACAAAACCATTATATAATTAAAGGGTTTATCATTTTCAGCTATTCTCCCTTCATTTTAAAGATATTTTATATTAAATTTTCTCTTGAGTGGTGGGAGCCATGTGACTACATCAGGGGACAAGGCCTGAGGATAGCATGAACAGCTCTCCTTGTGGTAAAGCCCTGGAGACCCTGACCCACTTGGCAAAGACCTGTGGATAGTTCTCTGCATGACTCTGGGCATGAGCCTGGGAGCGTAAGTGTTACCGGCTCTCCTTGCTTTCACCACACTAGCCATATTGCTGGCCTGAATGAGTCATAGTAGGTCATGAAGTTTAATATGACATATTTGCATAACTGTTCTGGAAACAATGATTTTAACCACTAAAGTCTTTGAGAAATGTTATTAAATAGATGATATCAAGAGTTAATAGGAACAGTCTAGCAACAGGGAATGAAGCGGAATCATAGAAACCCATGTCCCCTCATTTCTAATATCTGTGCCAATGCCCCAAGAAGTTAAGGGAAAAGGACACGAGAACAAGGTAACAGTGTCAACTATTAGGAATAAGTTTCCAATTTATGTTGCTTACAGGATAAAAGGAAAAACCTGATATATCCCCAGAGGAGACAGAGTAGGTAGGGAAGGAAAGGAAAAGAGGCAAGAAGAAAACTAGTAATTATTGTACTCATTTTTAGAAACTTAGGAAGTTAAAATTGATTGTAAAACTGTTCATGCAAACCATTAAAACAGTTGTATAAATAAAGACAGCCCATGCTATCCAAGGCCATTTGTTTGAACAACAACAGGTGGTCACAATTTCTTCATGGCACCGACTTCACACATCCATATCAGGTCATTGAACCCATCTGGAGCAAGGCTTACAGCACTCGAGGTTTTGGAAAAATGAGATTTTGAAAGGGAAAAATGGAAGAGATAATTTGAGGAAAGTCACTTGTCAGGGGCAGGTCTGGTTATGTGTCTAAGTTGAAGGTAGAATTTACTGGATGAACCTAAGGAGTGGAGAGTATTGGTAACTGATGGTGACAATAAATTAATCACCTTGTAGATTCCAAGAGAGAGCTCTGGACCACAGTACGAAAGGGGAGTCAAGTGCGGACAACTGTTTCTATTTATCTATTCCATCTGTTCATTAACCAGCGTTTGCTTTGTGTTTAAGATGGTAGTATTGAATACAATGCAGCCTTACGGACTGTAACAGACACTGGCCTCAGAGTACCCATTTCAGCACAATGTAGCAAAGTCATGGGCAGGAGAAGAGCACAGGGGAGGAGCATCTATATTGGATTAGGAAGCTCAAAAAAGGTTTCTTGGAAGAGGTGATGCTTGAGCTGAATATAAAAAGATGAGTAAGTCTTAGATGACATGGGGGTGGGAACAGCATTTTCCTGGAAGAAGGAACAAAATGTACAAGACTTGGATGCCTCAAGCAGCTTGTCACATTTGAAGGAACCACAAGTAGTTTCTAATAACTGTTTCAAAGATATGTGGGAAGGTCTGGAATGTGAAGAAGAGAGCTGTGTAGAAGTGGAGAGGATGGCCGGGCGGTGGTGGCGCACGCCTTTAATCCCAGCACTCGGGAGGCAGAGCCAGGCGGATCTCTGTGAGTTCGAGGCCAACCTGGTCTACCAAGTGAGTTCCAGGAAAGGCGCAAAGCTACACAGAGAAACCCTGTCTCGAAAAACAAAAAAAAAAAACAAAAAAAACAAAAACAAAAAAAACAAAAAAAAAAAAAGAAGTGGAGAGGACAGAGAAATAGGGGAGGGTATCACCAAAATATGTGACCTTGATTCTGACAGCCCTGCCATAGTGACATGGCTGGAACTGCATTTTACAAACTGCCAGGATTGACAGAAAAGAGTGAAGCCTGGAGACAGGAAGCTCACTTGGAGTCGAGCAACAGCAATAGGGCATGAACTAAGGCGGTGACCTGGCCATAAGGATGGAGGCATGGGAGTAGAGCTAATAGAATCTGCAGAAATCAACAGCATGGCTGGGTCTGGGGAATACTGGGATGACAAGCCAGAATGCCTCTCTCAGAAACTGAAAAGCACAGATCATTTGGGTTTGGTCACTGGCTGCTTCTCCTTAACCTTTTCTGTCCCCAACTGGGAGTATAGCTAGCTATCTGCTAATAGCCCAACAGCTTTCAGGTTTGAGGAGGGACATCAAGCATCATTCCCAACTCCATTCGGTTAGAGGACCTTTCCCTCCATCAATCATGCCCTGCCTGTTATTTCCTCAAAGCAGCAGAGCTCATCAGCCTTTCAGAGGGTGGGGGTGTCATTGCCCACTTTCTCCGCAAGGTCCCCTGATGCCTCACCATGCCTCTGTACCAAAACAATGAGTGGTGACCACGAAACAGCCTTCTCTACAGGGTCTTCTGAAGCGTCTGCCCCACCCCTGCCCCCAGAGCACATGCCATCTTCTGTCGGAAGTGACAGATGATATTTTGGTCTTGGGATTTCCTCTTAGGAACGCGTCTGTCACCTCTCCACTGTGTGATGAATGCATTCTAAAGAGCTTAAAGGCTGTTTGACTGAGGCTGAGGCAGCTATTTTAGGTTGAGAATTACTGACATCCAGGAACAATTTTTAAATAGGATTAAAAAAAAAAAGAGCGTTAGAAAGAGTTGCCTTGTTCCCTTTAACATAGCAACACTTGTGTGCTGCCTGGTGAGCGTGGGTGGCATGGCACACTTCAAGATTCACAGCGTGACCCATGCTTGATTACAAAATAGCCACAATTTCCTCCCCTCTCAGTATCCACGTTCTTGTAATGTGGCTTTGCCGTTCTTTCCATCAAGAGGGGAAGACTCTTTTTTTCTCAAGTCCTGAGGAAATGGAATTTGAAAGGGAATGTGTTATTGGGGAGAAATAGTGACTTACTTGGCACAGCATTTAGGGAAAGGTCGGGGTGGGAGTTCTCTGAGCCGGGGAGCAGAATGCACTGGCTTAACCTCAGAGATAAGCAGTGTTTGCTGATAAAATGCTGGGGAAGGAAATTAATTTTTTTTTTTTTTTTACAATTCTTCCCTGGGACCCCCTAAAATCTGAACATGGCTGTCTTTGCCCATTGTTCCATCCATTCACTCTAATTTGTGTCTCTTAGGCATTGGGGAAGTTGAGGGAGGTTGATAGGCCATACATTTGAGTACAAGGTAGCAATCCTGGCTGAGGTTAGCTGACCCTGTTCTAGCCTAGGCTAAAAGAATGACTGGAAAAAAATGATGAGTGAAATAAATGGTTATGTTTTAAACCCACGGGTTTTAGGGTGTTTGATTATACAGCAAAACCTAACTGGTATGTGATCCAAATTTGAGAAGTAATTATTTTGGCCTGTGTTTCCCTAAGAACTTGCTAAAATGTTCCCTAAAAGTGGCCCTGAAGGTGCCAACATTTAGAGTTAAAGTGCTGCATGTGCCAGAGTGTAGGGAGAAAATGCTAGGATCACTGCAGAATGTGAAACACCACCAAGGGTATTTAGTTTTCTAAAGGTATGCAAGGAAGACTAACACCCCAATAACCTTTGGAATTTAGCAACTTACAAATGAAATTAAAGATATTTCTTTATTTTTTATTGCCCTAGCTGATAACTGATTTTGTGAGTTTTCTGTTTACTTTTTAGTAAAATGTTTTGCTCATAAAATCCCTTTTTTTAGCTTATTTATCCTAGAAAAAAAATGACCTGTTTCTTCTTAGTAATCTATAAATTCTATATACTTTACCAAGAAGTGAACCATGGTATCCGACACAGTGAGAAACTTCCAATAGTTATTTTCGAGAATAATAATGTAAAATATAAGAGTAAGATTTAATTAACTATTATTATAAATTTAGTATGCACCAGGCATCATCTCTGGGATCAATGCTTAAAATCATATTCAATCACTTTATGCACTTATATGAGAGGTAGAAACCTCTCTCATTAGTGATTCTACTCATGAAGCAACTGAGGATCAGTGACCTCCCTAGCTCCCAGGGCCCAAGAGGAAGCCATAGTGTTTGTATTAGTGTTTTATGCTCCCTGTCATTACATGCTGCACTGGACTTGGACAGAACCCATACCTTACCATGACTGATCTCAGAGCAGGTATTCAGTGTGTCTGAATTTCAGGGTTTTTATTTTTAATCTATAAAAGAGATGATGATGATAAAGACCTGCAAAGCCGAGAACTGGAAAATGTTGTGGCATGTTACTGTCATTATAAATATGGAAATTCTCTGAGAAAGTCAGAGAGTATTTAGTGCACGGTGAGAGGTTTGCTTTTGCTCTCACAGAGACCAGTGGAGCAAGAAGGGAGATCCTGTATCCCTGGGGATCCCAACATTCTTCTCTCCATCCTAAACTTGGTGGATGTTGTGTGAGGATGTATGTTGAGAACAGTTCTGGGTTCTGACCCACTAGACTGAGCCCCAGCCACTTCCCACCTCAGCAGGAGACCTCTTACCTGTAAGTTCAGGGACACTGAGTGATCTGTTGCTATATTTTGAGAGACGCTTAAATAGCAACAAGATGTTCCGTGAAGGATAGGGTGGTAAAATGTCTGTGAGACTAAATGGTAGTCATTGAGTGGGAAGGATTTGGAACCCCACCAATGAGGCAAATGCACAGAGCAGGCTACAAATGCTCCCTATTTACTTTCTACAGAATGCAAACCTGCTTCAGATTCACAAAGGATATGTTGAATGTTTAGAGGCAATGGTATTTCCCTTTTAAACTTGGCATTAGAATTTTTCCTTGAGTGGTTCCAAGTAGTCAAAACCATGCTGATCTATGATATGCAGGCACACATACAGACCCAACTACATAGGAACACACAGGGACAAATACACACCTACCCACCACAGAAGATGTGCTTAAACAGCATTCCCCTATATTTTAAATGTTTCACAAATGTTGAAGAAGGAAAGAAAAGTCAATAAATAATAGAAGGTAAAATGAATCCTTAACCCCTTAAAAAGGAAGAAAGGAAGATGTGTAAAATGTTGGCATCAGGTGCAGGGCTATTGATGAGTGCTGCCTCTGTAGTCCCATAAATCCTAGGTAACAAGACACAGATTACCAGCCATAAAGCATTTCATTCTCACATGATGTCATTTCCATAAATACAGTATATAAAGAATGCAATGATGAGTGCTAACTCAGGTCACTGGGGAAAAGGCAAGCATCCATAACGGAGCTTTTGTTGTCAGAATGAGGTTTTAAAGCTTGTCTCAAAAGATGTTCCAAACTGCTATAATGATATATATATATATGAATAATTGCTTTTCCTTAGCATTTCCCCATCAGCAGGAATAAAGACTGCTGATCCTTGAGTTCAAACAGGCACCAACTATTCCACTTTTCTCCTCTCTGCTTCTTAAATGATGTCACTGAGATGCTTTTTACAGGGCTCCATCTGGCTCTGCTGGCATGCAGTCAGACTTGCTGGATGATTTTAGTCCTGGTCACCAAAGCCACCATCAGGCTAGTCTGGTTAACTGAGAAAACTTCCATTCATGCTTCATGCCTTTGACTGAGAGTAGACTCTTCTCTCCTCTGAGGAAAAGTATGGCAGGTCTTCTAAGCGTCTCTCTCTCTCTCTCTCTCTCTCTCTCTCTCTCTCTCTCTCTCTTTCTCTCTCTCTCTCGCTTTCTCTCTGTGTGCGTGCGTGCGTGCGTGCGTGCGTGCGTGCGTGTGTGTGTGTGTGTGTGTATGACTATGTGTACATAAGAAGGCCAGAGTTTTGGTATCAAGTGTCTCCCTTGATTGCTCTGTTCTTCACTATTGTTTTTTAAACAGGGTCTCTCACTGAACCTAAAGATCACTGATTGGCTGCTAGACTGGCTGGTGGTTGAGCCCCAAGGATCCTCCTGTTACCTCTTCTCCAGCCAGCATTGAGATTACAGGTACCTGTCTGGCTTTTTATGTTAGTCCTGGAGATCTGAACTCAGGTCCTCATGATTGTGTAGCATGTCCTCTACTGATATCCTGTCTCCCCAGGCTCCTTCTGAATCCATCATTTCTGAGGGATTTTTACCCTCTCCCCCACTCCACCTCAGAAAGCTCCTAGTAGTATCACAATCTCCCTGGTTTTGTGGAACAATTCTTATCCTTAACAAGCTTCTGGTTTTTTCTAACCTGGAAATGTGAAGGAGTGTGGAAATAGTTCACTTGTCTTACTTCTAGGAGGCTGGGCTATCTGCTGAGCCCCATGGATAGCTGCAGAATTGAGCACAGGACACAAAGAAATTCTTTCTGAGGAACAGACACATTAAACAAACAAACAAACAAACAAAAAACCCACACAGGGCTGCTCTTTATAGGGGGGATTCATACCTGTGGTTAGGGAGGTCACAGGCCCTAGGGGTAAACTGCTATTGTTATTTTGCTAAATGATCATGGTGTTAACCTGCCTTCTAATGTTTATACTTTCACCCATGGAGCTGACTGCTCTCAGTTGGGTTAGAGATGCTTCTTTTTGAAATGGGGTAGTGGTTTGTGTGGACACTCCTGACTGTTCAACGTGCTGAAAATAAGCATCCGTGAGCACTCAGCTATAGATGGGGCATCTATCTTAACCCTGCATTACCACAAAGGCTCAGGGAACTTAGGAAATGGGGGCAGAAGGAATGGAGGAGCCAGAGGATAGGAAGGAGCACTATGAAATGTGTGTCTACTGGACATGACCTGAAGAAGACTTTCACAGATCAATACTGTTGAGCATTCCAGCATGGGTGGGGAAGGTCTACTGAGGACTTAGAGATAGCAGGGCATCTCTTGGCAGTTGATGGCTGCTGTGGGAAAGTCACTTTTCTTTGGTGGTGTGGTAGGTTGCCCAAGCACCAGTGGATAGTTCTGCACCCATGAGTACATAGGCAGCACTAACTAGATGCAGCAGATTATACAGTTTTAAAAAGAAGGACATGAAGCTAAGAAAGAGATGTGTTTCATGAGTATTAGGGAGGAGTTGAAAGCAGTGAGTGGAGAGTGGATATGATCAAGGTACATTATATATGTGTATGGAGTTTCCAAAGAATAAATAAATACATTTTTTAATGGATTATGGGGATACCTAGGCAGTAAGAATGCCAGTTAACTGGGATTATACAAATTCATTCATCCATCCATCCATCCATCCATTCATTCATTCATTCACTCACTCATTAGTTTAATGGGCACCTATCCCAGGATCTATACGGGGCCCTTGTGATACCTCAAAAATAAAATATATCTCTGCCTTCAGTGAACTTCAAAAATCTGATAGTGACTTGGGATTTGATTACATCTGAGCTTTCTATGACAGTATTTCAGGGACTCATTAAGGGGAAGAAAACAGGAATTAGTTACTTGAAGGAGGACAGATAAAATGAAGGATTGGAAAATGAGGACTGTTGGGAAGAGTTAGAGGAAGCACTATTATTTAGCTCAGAAGGAAAAGGCTGATGTGTGATGATTTAATAAGAGTATTTAAGTGGAAAGAGGATGGACTCCATTATGGTTCTACCATCCATGAATTTATCTAAGATCCTTTCTGAGCCAAATTATCTTTTTTTAGTCTGTGCTAGCTCCTGGAATAACGAGTCTCTTATGTGGACTTCCTGCTGTGTTAAATAGCATCCTTTTTTGTTTGTTCTGAAAATTCTCCCTCTAATCATATAGGGACTCCTCCTAATTCTGAATTGCCAGGGTTTAGTAAGGTGGTTCTTATATTATATCCTCTACCTGTACCCCACATGACTTTTCAAGCTTCATTTTTATCCCCTGTCAAGCCTACCTGGTTTTCTGTTCTTGCCTCATAGAGAGGACTGTCAAACTTGTTATCAAATTAACTACACATTTCCTGGAGATTTTCCTGCCTCCACTGTGTCTTTTAAGAGATGTGCAAAATACAACAAATCAATCAACCAACACACTGTATTTCAGTGATTCTAAACACACACTGCCTTACATTTTAACATCTCTAAAATCAAGATACTGTATGCAAGGGTTTCAGCACCTCAGGTAAGTAAGGAGGGCAGTAACAAAACTGTTGATGTGACTGCTCCATGGTATGGTTAAGACTTTTATTGTAGCTCTGAGAGAGAGAACAACCAGGGGCGTTTGGAGGAGTCAGAACAAAGGAAGAAAGTCGACTGAACTTGGCCAGTAGGTTGGACACAGCCAGGGTTATCTGTGAGAAAGGGAAGAGTAGCAGGGGAAAGAGAATAGAGAAAATAGGGTGAGAATAGCAGGAGGAGGGAAGAGTGCGATTAGCTGGCTTAAGAGAAGGGTAAGTAGCTATGGGGATGGAAGGCTATGAGCTGGTGGGAGTTTGGGGTGGAGGAGGTGAGAAGAGCTAGGATTCGAGAGTCGACTATGAAATGTGTCCCAGGTACTTGTGATACCTGAGGGAGTCTGGAGGCCACATGCCCTTTAATATGCTGATAGGAACCACAGGTAGCCACATGTCCCTTCTGCTCAAGGTAAGAGAAATGACTCCTTTCAGTAGATGGAAACTGGTTTCACAAGTTCCTGAGGAATGATGGCTTTTATTTGGCCACCAGACATTCTCCTATGGATCAGGTTGAGCTCATTTCTGGATATTTGGACTGATTTTTTGGAGTCTGGAGGATTAGAATTTCCTTTGGACCTGACTGATTGGTCTCATGATCAACTATAATAAAACAATGTGTTAAAATTTAATTTGTAGTAGTATTTTTTTTCTTTGAGTTATGGAAAGAAAATGATGTGTATTCACCCTTCGCTTTCAACTTCTTAAAATCCTGTGCTAATGTATCATTGGTCTTCTCTGGGGAGCAGCAGTTGCCAAAGTGTAATGATGGTTTATGAAATGATTGTGTGGATAGGGTGGAGTTTAGCTAGTTACTCAACACTACCTTTTCAGGCCCTTTGTATTCACCAACATTTTTGCTGTGTTAGAGGCTTCTCTCATATTTATGGACCTTGTTATAATATCATTTACCTATCAGTGCTTAAATGATACCCCAACCTGGGGAAGAAGCAGTTGTTATCTGGCTTTCTTTCCTAACATTGCTCCTTAGCCAAATCCTCTAATGCTCCGCCTACCTCCAATGACTGAAAAATTCAATGAGAAAGGGGAAAACTCTATCCCATAGTCACCACTGGGTTTGAGGACAAAGGCTAAGACCATGTAGGAATGTACTCTGGGAAAAGAAATCTTGGAAAACAGCATGATATCATTATTATTATCATGTTGACCATGCCTCTTGAAATCTAACCCATTCTAGGGAACTGATTTTCAATGACCACACAGCTCTGTAATCGGAGCTTAATTGGAGGCAGAGCCTTGTTCAGCAAGCTTCTCTGCATGATTCTTCTTTCCATGGCAGATTGTATTTTACTTTGCATAATGAGGCAATCTTTCTATTTACTGATTATTTCTTTATGTAACTTGAACACTGAAAGGGAGTCACTCCCAAGACCTCAAACAAACTAATGAACATACTCCCAACTCCTAATGTGCAGAGCACTTCAGATGCTTTGCTTGCTTTCAGATGGAAGGCTTGCAAAATGTATGTCAGAGGTCATGTTTTACCAGAAGGCAAAGTTTACAATCAAGGCATTTTAGTTAGAAAGCAGAGAAAAAAGAAAACAAGTAATGTCTTCATGACAGATGTCTTGAGGGTATGAAACAGGGTGTGAACTTCTTAGAGTTGATCTAATAATAGCGCCAGAAACATTTGCATCCGGCTTTACAATTTCCTCAATTTCCTACTGTTTGCTTCTCATCAGCACTATGATATGATATGAAGAAGTAGAACAGGTACCATCTGATCTTGTGGATGAGAAAAGCAATAATTGGAGCAGGCGCTTGTTCAAAATCACCCACCGTTAATCATTGGCAGAGCCAAGAATGGACTCAGGTAAGGCAGCCACGACAGGCCTGGTGCTGCAATCTCAGCTGCTCTACTTGGAGGCTGAGGTACAAAGACTGCAGGTTCAAGACCAGCCTGGAAAACTTAATGAGACCTTTCTGCAAATTAAAACAGTGAAAGAGGGAAGGACACAGCCTGGTAGTAGAGCACTCACCTAGGATGTGAAAGCCCTAGGTTCAATCCCCAGCACCAAAACAAGTCAAACATCTTGCTCAGTTTCTTCAGATTATCTGAACCATTCCATTTGTACTGGTAGCATGGGCAGGGTGGACTTAGCCACTCTGATGGGGAACTTGGCCATCCAGAAATCCAGCTTTTCCCTATCTCCTTGTTAGCTTTTGTACAGACATCATCTTTACAGATACTTTTTGTTATTTGGGTCTGTTTCCTGTCAGTCTCTGCTATAGAATATGAGGTACACTTTTTGATTTTATATACAGAGGCTCTAGCATGCATCTGGGCATATAGTTGGCATCTATCACGTTCATCAAATGAATGGATGAATAATAAAAGGTGCTCTAAATGACTGAATTTTCCAATCAACACCAAAGTTAACAGCATGAATGGTTATAAGTGAGCCCATTTAACTATGGCTTTTATTTCCCAAATAAGCCTGTGTTCAAGGTATTCATGGCATTATGGAGTATCAACCAAGAGTCCTGAATTGTACTTCCAGGAATAGCCTATCATCTGCGCTTAATTATATATTTACTATATTATAAACTATGGTTATCTCATTACAACTGCAGGCAAATTAAAAGGAATGCCAAATAGTACACCAGGGACCACTATAGTGATATGGTCTAGACTTCAGAATAGCAGCGACCATATTTATACTCGCCTTTCTTGGCTCAAGTACTTTTGTAATTCTTAATATTAACCCAAAGAACGTTCTAATTTTTCCAAATGTATGTAAGTACCTTTGGGAATTGGGTAAAACACAAAGAAATACTGCATTCAATGTAGCATGGACCTTGTATGTGCAACAAATCTGGATTCCTCATCTGTCCATAAACAATCAACTTTAATGCTCAGTAATGCTCTAGGAAAAATCTCTAGCTTTTTTCCTCAATAGAGTCATGTCCCTCTTGGACCTGTCGGTCGATGTGCTTGTTGAATTGACACATAGTGTATGTTTTAGTTGGCACTGACACTGACGTAAGTCAATATTACTTATCACTGACCTTGATCAATCCCCAGGGTAAGAGCTGCATGCATCGGTTTCCAACAGGTTGGATAGATATTGGCAGTAAACAATAAATTATAAATACAGGTCACCTGTCAGACAAGCCTAAATTCAGGATATCTGAACCAATAATAACTCACTGGCTCATCTTTCCAAACTACTCCCTTTTCCAAGTGCATTACTTCCTTTTTTAAAAAATAAATTTTGTATTAACTTAAGAAACCACTCTTAACTCCCATCTCACTATGTGATCCCTAATGCAGAGACACTTTTGGAATGCACCAACTTGTTTCTGCTTAAAAACTAAGAATAAAACCAAAAAAGCTCTCTGGCCATCAAGGTATGTGAATGCATATTCACTTATGTAGTATGTTAATAATTAGCTGAGCCAATAGTTGAACCCAGGTATTTTGGTCAATAAAAATGAAAGAAAATTAAAAAAAAATTGTTGTAATAAACAGGAATGAGAGCATCAGCTGTCTTTAGCATCAGTGTGTTTGAGAGAATCAAGTTCATCTAATCTAGTCATCCCATATCTTCTGAAATGAGAGGAAAGGAAGACTCAGGAAAGTGGCAAGGCTCACCCAAGGTCATGTACTTACTTAGACAGAAATAAATGGTATCATTTTAATGGTGGAATCAGTTCCATCTGCTGATGCTAGAAAAGAGGAATGGTTGCTGTTATGGTTGGTTTTAGTGTTGACTTGCTACCAATTAGAATCTTCTGAGCAGGATCCTCCCCCAAAGAACTGTCCTGATCACTTTGATTGGTGAAGGAAGGTCCACCCCAATTTTGGGTGGCACACTCAGGTGGCAGCCCAGAAAAACAAAAGAGGGGATTCCAGAAAGAAGATTGTCTGCTTTTCTGCTGGCTTGGCCACTCCCTCTTGCTGACTGAATGGATTTACCCTGGACTTGCTGCCACTTCTGAATCAGCCCTTTGAAACTTCCATTTTAGAGTAGGGACTACTAACTCTCTAGCTTCCAGTATCAGAATGGGACTACTGATGTACCCTGTCTTATGGACTGAGTGACTATGGGTCGACACTCCCCCACCTCCAGTGAGAGTCAACTATTCTGGGACTACTTCAACTGTTGAGATACCCAGTCTAAAGTTCTGGGTTCTCAGAGTCTCAGATGTGATTTGGTTATCATTATTTTAAAGTGTACATAATAAATTTGTGTGTGTGTGTGTGTGTGTGTGTGTGTGTGTGTGTGTGTGTGTATGTGTGTATTCATCCCCTTGTTTTTTTTACTCTAGAGAACCTTACTAAAACAGCACAGTTTGTGCTTGTTTAGTAGGGATAAGGATAATATTTCTAATGTATCTTAAGGTGCTTTCTGAGTAGTATATCCTCAACTTTTGGAAGCTGTGGGATTGATTGCAAATATACAGCTTTCTGGGAACAAGGTAACCCTGGGAATCCCTACAGGGTCCTTGTCAGCATAGACTGTGGTTGTCTCAGTGTGTTGCTTGGAGATGGTGAAGGAGGAAATGGGAAAACTGAGAGAGCAAGATCTTGGTGCACCTAGAATGTCAATCATGAGGGGTAGCAGATACCTGCTCCTCATTCCAGCTTCTTATGTCTAGAAGAAGAATCCCTCTGCTTTATCTCATCTAGCGCCCGATCTTAGAATGGAATAGTTTAGAAGGAAACACTGGTTTGTCGTGTTTTAGGAAAGCCTTCTTTTGTTTTAGGTTAATTTCAGATGCCTTACTTGCTAGTCAGTATTTTTTATTTCTAAAAGCAGGTCGTATCTGTGGTAGGAAAAACAGGGATGCATTTCCAACATAACTTGGTTAAGTCCTGGGGTACACTTGAGAATTTAATGAAAAAAATTGTTTGCTCTATTATTAAAAAGTTGCAATAAGGAAAAGGTGGTAATATTTATTGTATTCATATCATAGGTCATCAGAAAAATTAAATTCCTGTCTCTTAGTTAAAGATGACTCCAATTTTTAGCTTTGGGGTCAGGGCACAGGTAGAGTATGTGTGGAGTAGATACACAAGAAAATGGGAGAGATATTCTTAAAATCTTTGGTTCATAAATGCCTAGCTTTAGTTTTCTCATATTCCCTCAGAGAGTTTGCCTCCCATAATTCATGCTTCTGGAATGTTAGTTGTCTGGTTCACATCCTAAGCCCTTTATAGTGCAATGTGTCACTGGACTGGGCTTTATTATCACTGACCCTCTGAAGTTCCTTTATATATGTCTAGTGAGTTGGAGCAAAATTATCTTTGAAGTGCTAGAACTTTGTGCAACCAAGCACTATGTAAGGCTTACTTTAAAAGAAAATCCCAGCCTGCTCCCTTCAATGCAGTGCCTCTCCAAACTGTAATTGCTCTGAGGACCCAAAAGCATGGCCATGTTGAAAGGTTAGTCTGTGTCTGTGACAGAGCCAAGTCTTCTGCCTCAAACTCACTAAGAATTTGCTAGGGGGTTTCAATTCTAGAGGTGAATGTTTAGTAAATGATAAATGTCTAGTGTATGATTACCCTTTACTCTGGAGGTTGAGAATGGTTAGCTTTTAGAGCATGGGCTTTCCTAGTAGACATCCTATATATACATACATACACATATATAGGTATATATGTTTTTGAGGGAAAGTACAGTGAAGTGTGTAAGGGCTTGAACATTGAAACATGATTGCCTGGGTAGGAAATATGAACCACTACCCATCAGGTCTCTGACCTTTGCGCGGGTTGTTTGTATTGTAAACTTCTGACCTATTGTCCATATAAATGAACTAAAATATCACTACCTTATATTCTATGACTTAGAGGGATGTTGGAATAATTAAATGCATTAACTTTTGTAAAGTATTAGAGTAACACCTGGTACATGGTAAGTTTTACAAAATGTTACATTTACAATTAATGATAGGTAGCGAAAACTGTCCAATAGCAATCTTGAGAAGGGATCAAAACAAAAGAATTCCCATTCTTTGTCAGTATGAATCCTGCTGTATTAAGTACAGTGGAAAAACAATCATTGGTTCAGAAACCATTCCTTATGGTGTTACCTTATTTCTCCTGCCATCCAGTTTGTTATATGTAGGATAAAGCAGTGACATCTATTTCATAGAGTTGTTATGAGCTTTAAATAACACCATTGTTTGGCTTCAATCTGTCTATCCAAAGTTCACGTGTTAGAAACTCAACCACCAAATTCATATGTTGATGATATTTGGAGTTGAGGCCTTGGAAAGAATTAGTATTAAAAACTCATAAGGGTGAGATCATGATGTTATTATTGGATTTATAAGAAGAGAGAAAGGAACAAAAGCTAGCATGCTTCTTTTGTCTCACCATGTGATATCCTCTCCATTGCTAGAATACAGAAAAAAGGCCCTCACCAGATGCTGTCTCCACGTAGTTTCATGAATCAGAACTCTAGCTTGAAAATCAACATATAGGCAGGCACCATCTATTGCTTAGAAATTTTTCAGTCCCAGATATTTTGTTACAGTGGTGTGAAAACACTAAGACAGTTATGCAGAGGAAATATTGTACCTGCTACACAGTAGCGGGGGCGGGTCGGGGGAGGGATCCATGTCTTCGCTACCTTTATATTGCTGTGAAAAGACATCATGACCAGGATATCTTATAAAAGGAAGCATGTCATTTGGGGGATCATAGCTCCAGAGGGTTAGAGTCCACGACCATCATGGCAAGGAGCATGGCAATAGGCAGGTAGCCATGGCACCACAGCAGTAGCAGAACATTTACATCTGATCTACAAGCATGAGGCAGAAAGGGAGCTAACTGGGAGTGGGCTTTGGGAACCTCAAAGTCCACTCCCAGTGACACACCCCCTCCAACAAGGCAACAACTCTTAACCCTTCCCAAACAGCTCCACCAACTGGGGGCCAACCAC
This sequence comes from Peromyscus eremicus, assembly GCF_949786415.1. Lineage (NCBI taxonomy): Eukaryota > Metazoa > Chordata > Mammalia > Rodentia > Cricetidae > Peromyscus > Peromyscus eremicus. The sequence continues at coordinate 36,562,976 of NC_081431.1, read as the reverse complement.
TCAAATATAGGAGCCAATGGGGGCCATAAAGTTTAAACTACCACAATCAATACATGTCACTGTCCTTCCCCTCCCATCCCCAGCCAATTGGAGTCAGCTGGAAAAGAATAAAACTTTCTGCATCAGAGTTTACAGAATAACAAAGGAAATTCATTTAGTTATTAATCTGAGGAGTGTTTATTGAGAACCTATAGCATGCTAAACACTTGAGATAGCATGGAGAATGGCTCCGTGAAATAACCTTGCACTGTGTCGAATAAAACAGCTTTAGGGGACAGAGACTCTTACTTGGTATTCGAGAAGATTGAGTAGGGAACATTGGCAGTTATTGTCTCTTGAAAGAGGAGATCCAAGGAAACATTTTTTGAGAAGGAAGTTGCCATTGGCTGCTTCTCTCTGCTTGGGTTGATCTGCCAAGCCCCATCATGCCCCTGCACCCAAGCTGCTGGTTCACTCCCTATGAGGAAGTAGACATCCAAGGGAACTTCCTGCTCTGATTGGGCTAATTTCACTGCCCCATCTGTCTTCATGGCTCAAGATCTCACATGTAGTTCCAGAACCCTTCAGAACTCAATATTAAATAGTGCTTCTCACTAAGAACTTATTGGCTGATTTAGTGAAATTTGCAAAGGCGGCTGCCTGCCAATGTGCTTTTGTGCAGATCAGAATCACGAAGTTCTTCCCTTGGGAGCTTAAAGTTTTACCTTGCCAAAGCTGTCCAAACCCAATAAAGAATTTATGGGGAAAACAACCTAATCTGTGCAAAGAAGACCTGTGGCAGAATTGAGGAAGTCTGTGCTTGGAATTGGGTGAAATCTGGAATCAGGAAAAGAAAGCAGTTATCTCCAGAGTCAGAAAACTGTTGGTTTCATCCACTTACTGGCTGTCTGACTTGGAGGATGCCATCAAACCATTCTGTATCTTTGTTTCTCAAACTGCAACATAGCGAAAATAACATTAACAACTTCACCTAACTGAGTCTAATTCAGGTTGTCCTGAAAGTGTTCTGGGAGAGAGAAAAGTGTTGCTCCAGAACCATGAAGGGTGTGACAAGTGAGAAAAGTGCTATAGGCATGAAAATGACAAAAAAAAGAAATAAAATATGTTATGAGTTTACTGAAGATCACTGTGTGCCCTGCCCTTTGCTGTGTGCAGGGGAAAGCAAAGATGGAGAGGAAACAGAAAAGAGAAAGTATTAATTGCGTATGTGAGTGCCAGACATTTCCCACACATTACCTAATTAAATCTCGACAAAATCCTTAAGAGAAGGAAGCTTACATGCTCCGTGGTTTGCAACTGAAGAAACAAATGGAGACTCCAAAGGTTTATATAGACAATAAAAGATAGGCTTGAAACTCAAGTGTCATCTAGCCTATTCTCCAAATCGACTCTCCATCCCTTCTTCAAAAGAAGAACAAGACCAAACTTTCTTCCAAGAAGCTCACAGTTCAGGGTGAGAGTGGGCCTCCATTATGTAGATGCCATGGCTTTCATAATTATATACTCTACTGTGAAAATAGAATTTTCTGAACTTCTTTATATCTGAGTTTACCTTGATTTTCAAATCTTATGTTCCATCAGTGGGAAGAATTTTGATCACACCTATTTAAGGTAAACATAATGACCTCTACCATCTTCCTGCTCCCATTTCTTTGGATGAATTATAGGTTCAAGAAGTTTTCCTGTCTCTGCCATCAACACTTTCTGGACTATTTCTCATAGTTCTGACCTGTTCTTTCCTGCAAACCCATCCATCTTTTGTATCTTTCTACATATGGCAGGGGCAAACTGAGTAACAAAGGCCAAGATTTTTTCTGTATTTCCTTATTGCTCCATTGCCTCTCTTCTATAAACCTGATTTTACTCCTTAAAAGAGTCCAATGAAATGGATTCAGGGCTTCTCTCTCTCTCTCTCTCTCTCTCTCTCTCTCTCTCTCTCTCTCTCTCTCTCTCTCTCTCTCTCTTCGGTTTTTCGAGACAGGGTTTCTCTGTGTAGCTTTGCACCTTTCCTGGATCTCGCTCTGTAGACCAGGCTGGCCTCTAACTCACAGAGATCCACCTGCTTCTGCCTCCCAAGTGCTGGGATTAAAGGTGTGCGCCACCACCACAGGGCTGCTCTCTTTAAAACAATTTAGGAGGCAGTTGCTGGCCAACTCTTTGTCGCACCCCAATAAAAAAAATGCTTCAAAAATAAAGTTTTCCTTTTCTCCTTTTACACACAGGCAGTCTAAGTTCTAAGCACTAAGGTAATTTTCTGGTATTTCATCTCTGTCTGTCATGTCTTTGATCTTGCTCATCTTGCTGAGAAGAAATACATCCACTTGTATGTCCACTGCTCTTGTGAAGATTTGCATAGTCCCCAGATGGTCCTAGCTCTATCCCACCATCGTACGTCTCGTTCATGACATTCTCTTGAATAGCATTTTCTCATTAGTCACCTAACACACTGAAGCTCTTTAGGACAAGATTAGATTAATAACAAAGATGGATATAAACTATCAGCCTGTGAACCATGGAGTTAACCTGAGACCAGAGACCTCTCCATGCACGTCAGAGATTTATTTTAATGTCGCATTACAGTTACTAAGCAGCATTAAGTTTTTTCCTTGATTTCCTATAGAGTCTTCAAGTTAAGAGCTTTGGATGCCTGGCACATATCATTGCCAGATACCTGGTGAATGCCTAATATATGTCTATTTTAAAGCAATCTAGTAGGCAATGGTTTGGGGACATCTGCCTGTGACAGCCTTGCTGTGGCCAGTTTCCTCTGTGGCCTGAAGTGGGTCTGGATCTCTAAAGTCCCAATGGGTGGCTGATGCAAGCATCAGTAGTGATCGGGGGATAAGGGGCTGAGTCAGTGGCAGGCTGTACAATACTTCTCCCTTGATAATGGGAAGGCAATGTCCATCTTGGATATGCCTCTGCTTCTACAAGCGGTGGGAATACGTAACTCTTGAAACTATGGCTCAACAGATTTTCAAATCTTTTCTCAAGGACCTAAATATTGAGAAACCATTTGATATCTGCTGAAGTGCCTAGGAAGAATGTGGGTGAAGTAGACTCACTTTTCACTAGACTTAGATAGAAAGCCCAACCACAGGACATGGACCTGGTATCTCATGCAGTTATAGCAACATAGACTTATGGTGCAGTTAATACTCACAGGATACAATTTGGCTAATTGGAGATAAGAGAGAACAACTCACATAAATTATACCTTCTCTCCCTTCCATGAAGTGATTAAAAATACTGCTTCTTTCCAACAGCATGGCCTATGGGGAGACCTCCCTAACAAGCATCAAAACCCAATGATTCTCTTCAAGGCTGGAGATGAAGCAGAACCCAGCTTAGAGATTCACCACTTCATATATTGCTTTTTATTCCTTTGTTGCCTTATGCCATGTATTTTTTTAGGTGATTTGGAGGTAAATGAGAATATGACATGAGTTAGGGAGGAAAATCATTCATCAAAGAAGTTTCTCTTTGCAACAGAGACTGTTGCAGAAAACCATACCTGATCAAAATATAGAGAACAAGTGATTCTGTGTATCCCCAACTGTTACATCGACAGTACACTTTCTGCACCTAAGGCTCAGAGAACATCATGGAAGATGTGAAAAAAAATACTGGCAACTTCTTGGGAGAGTCAGGCTGCATGCTTCCACTCACAGACCTTAAGGCCGTGTGGGCTGTACTGAGCAATACGGACACAGCTACAGGATGTGGCGAAGAAGAAAGGGCTTCTTGGAGAGAGGCTCGAGTCACCTGAAAAGTAAATAAGACTAACCCCATCTCCCTCTTCCTAGACATATACCCTTGGTTGTGTTCTGTGATGAACATTAAGAATTCATAGGTCCCTGGAGGCACCCTACTCTACCTTACAGAGCATGAAGATCACGATCAAAATTCTGAGTGCTTCGTGTTACCAAGGAAAAGAGTCAAGACTGCTGCAGGCTCAAATATACTCTGAGCCTTTAAGAAGCCCTACAACTTAGCTGTGTTGGCTTCTACCCTCTAGACTCTGTGCTAGGACCCTGATGCATAGTTGTAGAGCTGTGCTGCTAAGTGCTCCAGCATACCTTGCATAGGTCCTTTACCCAAACTCAGAGTGAGAAATACACACACACATGCACATGCACATGCTGAGAGAGAGAGAGAGAGAGAGAGAGAGAGAGAGAGAGAGAGAGAGAGAGAGAGAGATTCTTTTTTGATTCTGTCACTGACTACACAGACTAGGATCTGTGGTGCTGGAAGTCTTTTTCATCCCCAGTTGGGCAGCAGGTGCCATCCATGGAGCAGACTACTATGGATTCAGTGGGCCAGGATTCATCTCTATCTTTTTCCCCAGCTGCTGAAACACTTCTGTGTAAGTGTGGCCAAGAGGCTAGATTGTTGCTGGTATGCAAAATAATAGGTTTGGTTGATGATCTACTGCTTGTCATGTGTGGGAATGGGGAGAAACAAGAGTAAGAACTTGTGACCAAGTAGGCCCTGTCATCAGACAGTTCACAGTCTAGTGGTGAGGAATGTTACTAGAACTGTTAGGAGAAATGGCTTGCAGTATCCAGGTGTGGTTGTATGCACCTGTAATGCTAGCACTTGAGAAATGGAAGCATGATGATTATAATTTCACAAAGATAAGAGGCAGGGAAGAAGGGTTTTGTTAAGTCACTTTATGTTTATTGTAGTGTCTAGTGATAAAGATAATTATAATTTAGAGAATAATAAATACTCACTCATCCTTTCCATTAACTGGACAACTATAAATATAATGTATCAAAGCCTTCCCACTTGCCACATGTAACCAGTATATTGAATTCTGGAAAATCTTGCCTTTCCAAGTGCAGAAAGATGGTTGATAGAGTATGATAGCAATGACCTAAAGACAGACATTCCTAAACAATAGAATGATTGCTGTTGTGTGGTTGGACTGTGCTTTTTTATTTTCATTTTGTCTGAGGTTCATTTAACTTCTTTAATCTGAAGATTTAGAGTCTTAATAAAATTGAGAGAATTAAAAAAGAAAATAAAACAATATAATAAATGACTTCATGAGCACTGAGCAGAACGCTTAAAAACTAAAGACAAGGCTCCCTGGGAGGAGGCCAGGAAGTGACTTCCACACTTTTCCCTTGAAAAGCTTGGTTTTATTTTGCCCACAGCACAGTTCAGGGACAGAAGAAGAAAATCAAATGGAATCTTCACTGAGAACAGATGAAGCAAATAGTAACTATTAACTATGTCTTGAGAGTTTTGATGTTCCCTCATCTCAGGGTATGGAGAAGAAATGTCGGGTCTGGTTAAGTTACCATTGTTTGGTCAACTGCGATTCCTGTCCTGAAAGGTACCAGGAAGTGAGCATAAGTGACTATGCTTGCACATCCAACAAAATCCAGACATAATAACCAGAAAAGGAGATATGTTTCTCTTTGAGTCCCTGTGAGGTTGTGGGGATCTTAGGGCATGCTATTCCTACAACAGTTTTAGGAGTATTACTACACCCTTGCCACAAAGGAGACAGAGAAAGCTCAGAGAATTTGGAAACATGTTTAATTGGTAAGTGGCAGAGTGTTGCACCTGAGGCCAGGCCTTCTAGGGTATGAGCATGCTGGGGAACACAGACAGCACAGGCTTGAAGCTGGAGCTGGAAAGTCAACCTTGATGTTCACCAGCCCTAAAGGAAGCCCTGGCAGGACCATGAACAAAGCAGACTTTCATATGCAGCATCAGGATCTGGGTGTGGATGAAAGGAAAGGGCAGCATTCAGGCTTTCAGCTTAGAAAGAGTGAGAGTGCTTCAGGGATCAGAGCATCCCATGATAATATCAAGTGCTTAGAGGCTGGTCCTGAGACAGACAGGTCTTAAGCCTGGCTTGATGCTGCCTGCTTGGCATGAACGAGTAAACTGGGAGAGAAGATGAAGTTAGAGTCTACAGATGATTCTCCTCTATGAAGGACTCCTACTCTTGGAGATAACACAAAATAATTTGATAAAATGCTGCAGCTTTAACATTGGAAATGGAGGTTTTGGTGGAAGCTTGTCTTCAAGACAAGAAACAGAGAAGTGGAGATCCAAGTTAGACCAAGACCCAGGAATCTACCTGAAGATAAGGTGATGAGAAGGAATTAGGTCGATGATTAACTTGGTCTGGACTTAGAGATTCAAGGGAGTTTAATATGATTGGGGTAAGAGTTATGATTTATCTATAGCTAATTGATAAAACGAACCATTTATACCCTGAACTTGTAAGTATTGGTACAATTTATAAAAACCAGTAACTCATATTAGTTCTCTAGCACTGGTGGCATGATCAGGTGACTCCTTAGGGTGGGGAGAGCATTGTGATGTGGATTTTTCACTGAAGAGATGCACCTGTAGAAAGGACAAGGAGTTCAGATGCAGAAGTGAGTTCTGCTTTCATTCTTTGTTGCTAGCGTTGGGGAACCTGTCCTAGGAGAGTGACCTAGTTATAGAAATCAGTTCCCCAGTGCTTTCTGTGGCTGCTCTTGTGCTCTCCCACTTGAGAAATTAGATGATTCTACCTCTTCCTTTACCCAGTAAACAGATAAAATACAGGAAGGCCATCCATGACATCATTTTTAAAAGCCCGAGCATAGGAGTTCACAACAGGATGACCCGATGGCTTCCGCACTCAGCCACATTAGCATCTGTCTTCCTTTAATGGTGGCAAAGCCAACTCGTAAAGAACAATACATCGTGGCCTGAGGGTGGGATTTTCAATTTTCTATGAAACATCTAACTCTCATTCAACTATCAGTTTCTTCCTGTTCCCTGGGCTGGAGATATTGGCTGACTGGAGGAGCGGTGTACTCCCGGGGTGGTGTGTAGAGCCGCCGCGCCGCCTTATTGAGCACCAGCCAGAGCCACAAGCCCTCACTCTGGCTCTTTACACATCTACCACCGGCATCAGGTTATATTAACAGGGGAGACAGCTTCCTAATGAAATATGGCCCTTAACTTCCTTTTATATTTGGTAATATCCTGAACTCTTTATCCAAATGAAGCATAAAGCACTTACAACTGTGTTTTGCCATTGCACTGACCGAGGAATATATTCATTTGCAGTAACATGGGATTCAATGGAGTGGAAAATAAGCTCTGAAAATTGCTCTTGCCACGAAATTGTATCAATAAATAGGAAAAGCCCATTTAGATTTCACTGACCAATCTCCCCCCTGTGACAGAAATTAATATGGCCAAGTGGTGTGTACTGAGGGGAAGATGCAGAAGATGCCAGGGGCAGAGCTAGTCCTACGTCAAGGCCTGTCTGGTAGAACTTATTCTACTGTTCATGGAGTGGGTGAAGCTGTCTTTGTGTGAGCATGGGTAGGGGTGCAGGGAGTGTGAGGGAGGGAGTGGTGACACAGGAGAAGAGCTAGAAAGACACATTGATAGGTCATGGCTAGGCTCTCACTGCTCTGTATCTAAGTCGGCGCAGACTGAAACCTTTCCCCAGAGGCATGCAGCCCAAGATAAAAATAAAAAGCAGGCTCATATTGTACTTCGAGTCAGTGTGGCTTCTGGCTGTTAATTTCAATATACAATGCCATATTCTCATAATAAAATTCCAACAGATATATCTGAAAATAAGCCTGTGGCTGATCTGTGGGGTTTTTTCCCTCCTGTGGAGACAAATAAAACATCAAGTTCAGGTGTAAAGTAGTCAATTATGATGTTAGAAATCTGTAGAAACTACAAAGACTTGTGATTTATGATATGGGAATAAAGTTAAGCTAAGAAACGGGGCTGATGGTTTGTGTCTGCATGGTTTCAGGCAAAGTGAATGATCTGTCTGAAATCAGTGGCCAAGTTTGTAAAATGGACATACTTTTTGGCTGTGATGCTTGAAACTCAGAATTGTTTTGAATCAAATGAGGCTGTGTGGGTGGAAGTAATTGTGATGACATATAATGTCTTAGGTACTATTATCATTCTCCACCATTAGTGCTGATGGTGGGAACTACTGTGAAAGTACAATTTACTACCAGAACTGCTTCCTTGGGGCTGGAGATGTGGCTCAGTGGGTAAGAGCATCTGCTGCATAAGCAGGAGGACCTGTGTTCAGATCCTGGCACACATACAAAATTGCTGCCTGGCTATGTATGTACGTGGGGCACAGGGATCACTGTGGGTTTCTGGCTATCAACTTAGATCCAGGTTCATATGAGAGATCCTGATTCAAAGAAATAAGGTTATAAGTGATAAAGCAGAATGTCTGACGTATTTAAGAGTACACACACATACACACACACACACACACACACACACACACACACACACACAGAGGGGGTGGGATATGAGTAGCTGGATTCAGGACATTACCTGCCATGATGTACTAGGAGTCTCTGGACAGTTGACTCTGCATTTCTCTTCTTCACATGGTCAAATGAAATGGCTGCATTGGAGTATCTCTAAAATTCCCTTCCAGCATCAGGTTTTGTGTGTCTTTGATCAAGGAGGCACCATAATAAAAACTAAGTTGTTAAGGATGAAAGAACACATTGCCATTTAAAAACAGAGAGATCACAATTCTCCTGTGACCTGATGGGAAAGGACAAGGTCATGGAGGCAATTTTGGAGCTTTCTTCAGAGAGCAAGAATCCCTAAGGCAAACTCATCTTTAGCTGAAATCACAGCACTTGTGCTGTATCTGAAACCTTCCAATTTCTCCTTTTTATTTCCCTTTTGAATCATCTATTCAATGTCAACAAAGCTTGTTAGAGGTAGTGGAGTCCTCTCCTGTCCAGCTACCCATGGAGATTGACAGGTCTTGGCAAAGATGTAAAAGCTGGTTTTCACGTGCCTGCTGCCATCCTCAAAGAATTTGGTTATGTTACCTCATCCCCTTGCCAAAAGAGGTGCCTTGGGGGATCTTGTTTTTTTATTGTGGACATGCAGAATAACAGCCAGAAGAGGATCATCCCAGGCCTGTTGCTTGTTAGCTGAGCTCCTCCCTTGCCTTCTAAATGTTTGTCAAGAGCCCCTAACAAGTGGTAGCTCCATGTGGTGCTCAGCGCTGCATCTTATCTCTGTGTGTGCTCCTGTCAAACTGCCCCTTCTGCCCTGCAGGGTTTCTGCTGCTCTCATTAGTCAGAGTCTAGCAGATGATCACACAGACTTGTAGCAGGTGGAACATGGAAGGGAACATTGACTTGTCATCAGTGTCCCATTAGCAATGAGGGTAAAAAAGGGTCTGTGCTGTGTTCTGTAGCTCCAATTAGTTGCCAATTATTCTCTTGGAAAAAGTACATATCTCTACTTAGACTTTGAGAGAACTTTATCAGTGCAGTCAGTAGTGTTCACCACAATATGGTGGTCAATGCTGAGACTCCCAACTTCACTTGCCTTGACCAAGATGCTCATGGTATCGCTCTAGAAGCCAGGCAATACACTAAATCAATGAGTGAAATATATGAAAATATTCTTTGTAGAACCCCAAATGGCACAAACAAACTAAAGCCTATTTAACATTGCTCATCATCCCATGACCCTTCCCCAGAGAAAATATCAATAAGTTTTGTTTATAATAGTATGTAATAGGCTGAAGAGGGGCAATTTGGCTGAGGAGTCCTTGGGTACTTTCCTGACAGATTCTCCAAGACACCCTACTACTATCATCCTCTGTCTTCCTCTTCAAATTGTAGAAAGAAGAAGTGATCTTTTTGTTTAGGGAAAGGGTACTGTGGTTTCTCTCTTCCTATCTCCTAGTCATCCAGAAGAAGTACTTCAGCTTAACCCAGTATTCCTCTTTGAATCTGAAATGTTCCCTACAGGCTCAGGTTTCAAATGCCCATTTCTTAGTCTGTGGTGGTGTTTTGTAGGTTGTGGAGTCTTTAAGAGGCAGGGCTTGGCAGGGACAAGTGGCTAAGTAGCAACAGGCCTTTAGAAGTTGTATCCACTCCTCATTCCAGTTTCTTCTTTTTTGACTCTGTTCTCTCCAGTGTGATCGGCAGCCTGCATACACACACTTCCTCTACTCTGGCTGTCTGCCCTATGTTCCCCACTAAGGATCTGAATTTCCGAAACTGTGAGCCAAAGAACACCTTTGCTCCCTTAAGTTGTTCTATCAGGTGTTTGGTCACAGTGACACAAAAGTGCATAACCTGGCAAAATGAGGAAAACTCCAACAAAGCTATATTTATATTTTGGGGGTGTCTGCAAAGAGGGGGAGATGGCTTGCAATGCAGAAGCTGAGCATCTGTTTAGGGAGTAGATTGCTTTACTTAGGGTGCATTTATCAGGATGAGAAATAGATAAAGAAGGTGGAAATAAACTATTAATGTAGGCTTAAGGAAAACAGTTGAGTTTTCTGTGTCTTACATGGACGTAAAAGAAGGTAGCTTGAGCATTCTTGACCAATATGGCTGAACTCCAGGAAAGGAGACTCTTCCCTCAAGAGAATGTGGTTAGGGACTGGAGAGCTGGGTCAGCTATTAAGAGTATTAGCTGCTCTTCCTGAGGCCTGGGTTTGATTTCTAGCACTCACATGGCAGCTCACAATCCTTTGTAACTTTGCACTGCATGGTGCACACACATACATACAGACAAAACACCCATGCACATAAAAATAAATACCTTTAAAAATAGAGTGTGGTTTTGATACCCTAGTGAGGTGAATCAGAAGGAACCAAATCAGAGCCTTTCATCTAGTTGAGAAAGAACCTACAGAAGAAAGGAGCCTGTTCTCTATGTCACATCAAACACCCGAAAGTGCCAGCAAACAAACAGCCCTCTTAATTAGGGATTTTATTGCTGTAAAAAGACACCATGACCATGGCAACTCTTATAAGGAAAGCATTTAATTGTAGGGGGGCTTGCTTTCAGTTTCAGAAGTTCAGTCCATTATAATGGCAGAGAACATGGTGGCATGCAGGCAGACATGGTGCTCAAGGATTAGCTGAGAGTCGTACATCTTGCAGGCAACAGGAAGTCAACGGGAGACACTGGACAGTATCCTGAGCATAGGAAACCTCAAAGCCTGCCCCAACAATGACACACTTCCTCCAACAAGGCCATACCCATTCCAACAAAGCCACACCTCCTAATAACCACTACCTATGAGATTATGGAGGGCAATTACATTCAAACTACCCCATACCCCAACAGTGCTAGTGCTCCAACTCTACCCTTATTCCAGTGCAGTAGAAGCAAGAATACACAGAGAGAAGAGAAATAGAATAGCAGAGCCCTCTCCCTCCTCACTTCAAACTCTTCCAGCTGTGGTGATGCTGAACTCGGTGAGAAGGGAGGTTATGACACTGTTGACCTAACCTGGGATAAATGGATAGGGCCAACCTGAGGGTTTAATGTGTGAGAGAATGTTTGGAAAGCTGTGCCTATGCCCTTTCATCCATAAGGCCTTCGAAAGGGAAATTAAATCAATAAAGGCACTGAATGAAAAGAAGTCAATTCTATATTTGTATCACAATGAGTCAGACTTTTCAATAAACTAGTTATGTAAAGAAAGCTACAGTGCTGTTTGTGTTGTTAACATTAATAATGTCATAATGTGTATATTATACTGTAACTGTTCCATCTTAGGAATGCTTGCTTACTTGTCACTACACTTGGATTTTATTCTTATTTATAACTGCTGCATAGTCTTCCACAGTCCTGTGTTTCTAGAGCACATTTAACCATTTTGTGATGATATGTTTTGAGTCATTGCAGAATAGCATAGATTGGGAAAGGGCACACAGGTTAGAGTATAGTTCAAAGGAGAGCAGTGGTCTCTGAACTGATTGTGAACTTGTCTAGGACTCTAAATCCAGTGGGCTTTCTTGAGCTGGGCTATAAGAATTTGAAGATCAGAGAAAGCTGCAAAAAAATGGCTTACAACTGTCTTCCTCATGTTCTCCCTTACTGCTCTCCAAAGTGCTGTCTCACTGAGCTGGAAGCAAAGCCATAGTTTGGGGTCAGCCCTCTGTTTCCAGATTAAGGGCTGGAATCTGTTCATTCTATTTTCTAAGTGTTGGTTCTATGATAGTTAAACATAATATCAGAAAAGTATATTGAAAATCTGAACTGGAGACAAACTGAAAGATTAATTAAAACAATCCACTGCCTTACCAGTTAGATGTAATATATGCATTTGTCAAATACATACATTTTGACTTCTAATTTATATTTTTAAAGCAATATATTCTCAGAACAGCGGGATATTTTGCTAGTGATACTTTGCCTCATTGCCAGTAATTACGGAACAGATGTAAGGGCATCCAAACAAATGTATGCAGTATTAAACATACAATGCTGCATGCAGAATATATTAATAATTTCACATTCTGCAGGACTCTCATTATCATGGTCAAATATCCATAAACTCATCTCAGAGTTTGGTGAGCTAATTGAATGAATTCCATTAGTTTACTGTTCCTTTGCTCCCCCACCCCCTGCCGCCCCTGCCCAACTTTTGAAATCAAGAGCATTCACTCCAAGGAACTCTCTGAATGGTACTCTTCTTCATTTTCTCCCTAGAATAGAAAATCTTGACATTGTCCTTTCTCTCATTATGAGTTTGAAAAGATCTCAATGGTTTTCTTGTTGTAGTTGATATCTTGTTTTACCTGCTTTCTAAACTCTTACTATTTTAAAGACAGTTGTTGTGCATTCTCAGCTGGTTCCATACTCTGGGTTCTCTTGCCTTGGCATCTCAATATTGGGATTTACTGTAAACTTTTAGCAACAAGTACCTCATAGCTATCTCTAAGCATGGGCACAGGATGGCTATGAAAGCATCAGTGTGCATTCCTAGTCAAGGTTGGCAGAAATAGTCACTCTACACATGCCTTTCTGATTTCTATTTTAGGCTCTGTTTTCAGGCATCAATCAAGTGCCATGGGATGGTTACAGAGTACTATACATATTCCTAAATGGCCCAATTCCCCCTGAAAATTTAGCAGCCAGATGAACCACCTACCAGAGATTTTCTTTTTAACTCAGAAGAAAAGTAATGGCGAATCCCTTTATGTATTTGACACATTTTATTAGGGATATTTCTAGAATCACAGAACCAGATGCATAAGAAGCTAGGCCCACAGAGTGCAGCCCCTTTGCCTCAACAGGTGATGTCCAAATAAATGGTTCTCTTTTCTTATTGTTTGTTTCAATAATAGAAAGCCTATTCCTCATTCTGAGCAGTTCTAATACTTAATAACCCTCACTGTCTGGGTATTTTTCATTTAACAGCTCCAAGAATTAGAGTTGGAATCTGTATATCTCCACAGTCCCTGGTCAAGTTTTTTCATTGTTTAAGTGGCTTCATTTGCTACATTTGAAGATGCTATATATTTTTTTAGACAAATAAGTTTGTGCTTTTATTATTTTGGTGGGTGTTTCTGTTAGTGCTTTCTGTAGATACTCTCAACCAGATCTAGAATGACTCCACTCCACCTTTGCTGTGGGCGAATGGGACAAATGTTAAGAGAACCGTTATGGTTTCCTAAGAATAGGTATGTATTGAAAAGATAGATCGCCTCCTATGTAGCTGAGAGAGCCCCATTGAGTACATATCTGTGACAGGAATGGGTAGTGTTTGCTTTGAGGTCCTATTTGTGTCCATGAGAAATCAAATATAAACGTGAGTACCTTCCACAGGGTGAAGGCAGGGGTTCTGGAAATCCGCTGATGACTTTGGCCCTGGAGATACTGTTTCCTTCATTGCTCCAAAGCAAGCAGGGCTTACTCTGTGGTTACATCCTTTGTGATTCCAGCCACTTAAAGCTCTTCAAACCAACAACACATTCTGGAGGGCATGTGTGACCTATTGGGATAGGCTAAAATTCTTGGACATTTTAATCCATGGTGCTTTTTTTTTCTCCCATTCAACTGCAAAAAAAGAAAGAAAGAAAGAAAGAAAGAAAGAAAGAAAGAAAGAAAGAAAGAAAGAAAGAAATCCTAGAATTGATACATGATAGGAGATCTAGGAGATCAGGTGTAGAGTTTGAGAGTCAGATGGACAACCCAGATTCCAGCTCTTTGTTAACAAAGAAAAACATGTATGGCTAGCATCAAAGACATTTGACTACTCAGTATATGTTTCAACAAAAGACAATGAGCATATAACCAGGCATCTGAAAGTGGCTGAAAGATCAGAAAAGAGGGCTTAAGCTTTTTATGAGAAGTGTTTTATTCCATAAATGATTAGAATTTTAGAAGTGTTTTTCTACTGAGCTGAATTCATGTGCTACTCAAGTCAATCATAGTTAAGATTTGCACCTGCAATGTCCCTCAGAGGTTCTGAAGTCTTGTTCTACAGCTGGTGGCACCATTCCAGAAGGTTGTTGACCCTTCAAAGTGTGAGACCTAGCTAGTAGAATTGGCAAGTAAAGTTGGTAACTAGAGGTAGGTCTCAAAGATAACATCTGTTTATGGTTCTGCCTCTAGCTCTCTGCCTCCCAAGCCACCAAGATGTAAACTAGCTACACCCCAAACTTTTTGCCATCATAAACCAAGTTGCCCTAGTTGATAAGCATTTCCCCATCACAAAGAACAGTTCTTCTGACCTGTGAGCCAATGTGTATCTTTTCTTCCTTCTAGTAATAGTTCTATTGAGCATTTGATCACAGTGGCAAGAAAAGTACTTATGCAGACACATTACCTGTTATCAAGAGCTTGGGCTTGCCAGAGAAGACCTTTACAATGTATGATAGGTGATGTTTGACAATGCTACGAGGAGATGATCCAAACCAGGTGCTAACTGAGTAGAAGATCCAGTTAGGGAACAGGGGAGAAAAAGGAGGGCCTGGGGAAGATGTCCAAGTAAGAGTGAGTAAGAGTGAGTACCTCTGCCAGGGAGCTTTACGTTGTCCCATATGGTGGAACATGTTAGTTCAAGGCCATGATAGGATGTGAGGCTGGATGGGTATGACAAAGGTCAGTTCTATTACAGGTGAATGTGAAGCTGAAGGCAATAGGAAACTACTGCAGAACAAAGACATCATTGATGGGTTATTTGAAAAGTCATCTGGGTAGCAGAAAGAGAGGTGTGAAACAGAATGAAGATAAAGTTGGAGGCAGAGTGATCATCTGAAGGATTATTGAAGTAACTCATAAAATAGGTTGAGTGGTGTGAACCCAAATGGCAACATGGGAAACAGAAAGAGAGGGGAGAGTTTGAAGCACGTTATGGAGGAAGAATATATACAGCCTCACTGCTGCAGTTTAGGAGGAAGGGATTTAGGAAGCAAGAGCGCCAAAGAGGTGAGAGAGGTGTCCTGTACATATTACATTTGTATCTAGATTATTAACTTTGAGATGTTTCTATCTATATACACACACAAGTCTCTCTCTTGTAGTTGATATATTGTGCACCCCAATAAACTTATCTGGGGGTCAAAGAACAGAACAGCCATAATATTAAACATAGAGGTTAGGCAGTGGTAGCACACACCTTTAATCCTAGCATTCCAGAGGCAGAGATCCAGATGGATCTCTATGAATTCAAAGCCACAATGGAAACATCCAGGCATGATGACACATGCCTTTAGGAAGTGACGACAGGAAGCAAAAGGGCATATAAGGCGTGAGGACCAGGAACTAGAGCCTGGTTAAGCTTTTAGGCTTCTAGCAGCAGTTCAGCTGAGATCCATTCAGGTGAGGACTCAGAGGCTTCCAGTCTGAGGAAACAGGATCAGCTGAGGAATTAGCAAGATGAGGTGGCTGTGGCTTGTGCTGTTTCTCTGATCTTTCAGTGTTCACCCCAATACCTGGCACTGGGTTTGTTTTTATTAATAAGACCTTTTAAGATTCGTGCTTCTCTCTCTCTCTCTCTCTCTCTCTCTCTCTCTCTCTCTCTCTCTCTGTGCGTGCATGCGTGCATGTGTGTGTCCGTGCATGCATGTGTGTGTGTGTGTATAAAAAAATGAAAGTTGAGTAGAAAATATGCAGAGAAACATTTAATATATACACATTACCCTTCTTCTGCCCTCCAGCACAGATCTTCAGGTTCTAAGTCTAATGACCAGCATTTATGATATCTTTCTCTCCTGGACGTTGGTGGGTAAATACCCTGATGTTATTACTCTGCTTTCTGCCTAGCCTGGATATTATGCCATCTCTCTATAGCTACATCATCCATTATTACAGCCTCGACAATACTTCATAATCCATTTTGTTTTCAGAAAAAAATGTAGACAAATATTCTTTTTCTGGCAGCATAAACACATGCCTTAATTTGGGTTTTAGCAATGCTCACATACCAAAGTAAAACGAGGTTAAAGAAAAGCCCTTTCGCTATATGTTGATGCCTCTGATGTGGCTTCAACAAGTGACAATTCCCTGTCTGGGTAGCAAATGTGGAGGTGGATTATTTTGCTTTTAATTTAGTTCCTTGACTACCAGAGCTCGAGTCTGATATTGTTGTCATTGTGTTGGCTTCCGCAGAACAGTCTGTACGTCTGTTCATGCCTGACCACTTGTGAATTGTTGTGAGTGTTTTTAGGATGGGTGTGCAGAGAAGGGGGGGCTTTTAAAACTTGATTTTCTAAGGCCTGACAAAAGGGTAAATATTTTTAGATTTTGAAGAAACACAATTCAGAGCAGCAAGTAAGTGTGTCTTAGCATTCTGAGGCATCCGGATGCTCTAAATGAGGCTGTTCTCAAGTGGCATCTGTGCCTGCCTCTCCTCCATGTCCCTGGTCCCCTTGGAGACACTGGGAGGGAAGATGAGGTTGGAAACAAATTGCTTGAAAATTTCTTCTTTTCTGAAAGAAAAACAAAAGTAGTGCTAGCAGGCCTCCCCATTTGCAGATGCTGCCTAGTTGAGTTAAAGAATATTCTGACTACGGATATGTGCATCCTGGGGACTACATTTTGTATTTCTAAAATAGGACTCTATGGAGAAGCTGCCATGCTTCCAAAAACCTATTAGAATGGATAGTATACAATTTGTGACCAGTTTAATGTTGTTTTATTTTTCATCTAATTTGAGACTCTGTGGGGTACAGATGCCTACCTGTGCCATATGTGCATCACTCAGGTCATCTGCACACGTGTGTGTTTGTTTCATTGCCTTCGCTAGTGAAGACTGGATATGGTTTTGTCTGCATAGGTGGAGATGAGTTGACAAGATATAGTTGCTGATGCGCCCTGGACTTTTGTGACCTACCTCTGGCAAGTTTGTCTTTAGGGATATATCTAGTGTACTTGTAATAAGTGCTGCCAGTCAGAGTACTGTATTGTTTTGAATACTTTTCATCGAGATGCCAAAAATGTCAGAAAAAGGCAAGACCCAAGGCTAGGACCTGGAACTCAGGAGAGATGTTGCTGACTGGAAGTAGGTGGGAGGAAAAGGCAAAAACAATTCCTCAGTAGATATATAACAGCCAAAATGAATGCTGGGTAAGACATGTGACCTAGAAAGGAAGAACCTATGAACTCATTTTGGAGTTCTGGGGTGGGTGGGTATTATAACAGAAATTAAATAGCTTTAAAAATTACTAAAAATTTGTGTTAAAAAGTGCCTGGTTTTGTTTTGTGCCCGAGCAGTCCACTGCATAATTCAGTGGCATCTTTAAACCAAAGCATGAGCTGATTAATACGGAACCAGCAGCCTAGCATTCCTGATGGCGTAAGGAGAAGTGAAAGTGGCAGGCAGCTTGCCAGGCATTGCCATCGCCAGGGGCGTTGATGCTATGTATCTGCATAAATTTTTGTCTAAGTTGGGGTAGCAACAGGTAACCAGGGATCTAAAAGCTAAGAGCACTTTCAGTGAATCACTGTATTTTCTGACATCTTTCTGCACACACATAGCCTGAGAAAGAATTTTTTACTTTAAGTTGTGATAGTCTCTCTGTCTCTCTCTCTGTGTTTCTCTCTCTCTCTCACACACACACTCACACATACACACACACACTCACTCACACATACACACATTCTCTCTCACACACACATTCTCTCTTTCTCTCTCTCTCTCTCACTCTCACTCTCACGCACGTGTGTGTGCGCGCGCACACACACACACACACACACACACACACACACACACACCTGAAACTCATCTGGCTTTGTTGACATGTCAACTTCCCAGATAGTAGTACCTTCCAGAATGCACTGGTGCTGGGAAATAGGACTTGAAAACAAGGAAAGGAGAGAGAGAACAAGCAGAAGGGTGTTGCAGACTCCCTCCTTCCTTTACAGATGGGTCAGCAGAGACTCAAAGACAAGTCTGACAGCAACTATTTAAGTAGTCAATGCAAATGTGAATGGAGTCACTGAGCAGAAGTTAGAACAGGGGAGTTGACCAGTATTTGCCATGTAGTACTCTGTCTATGTGAGAGACTCCAGATCCACAGGTAGTGTTAGTTCTCAAAACTAAATTATAGGTCTAAATGCGTCTTGGCTCCGAATAAGCCCAGCATAGAAGAGGGGAATTATTTTTGCATCATTTAGACACAATTCTCCACAGATTTCTTGTGTCTCACGAGAAAAAGCATTGTTGATCCTCCTGACCATCTCTTCGATGTGGTTTTTCTGTACTACAGAGCCACAAACTAAGTCTGTCAGTGTCCCCTGGCGCCTACATTTTTTTTAAAGTGCTGCCTTTTGAGAATTAGGCTCAAGGAACCTGTGTAAAAGAAGAGTTCTCTGGCTATTATATAAACTCTGAAAAATAAATTGTCCCTGTTTCAGACCCCAAAATCCAATGTTTTTTTCCCCCAGTATCTATTAAATTGTGGAAGGCTCATTTGTTGTGAGCATGCGAATGGGGTGAAGTCCTAGACTCATTATACATCCAGGTTTAGAAAGTGGCTTAACTTTGTGAATGGTGATTTGAATTTCTAAGAAAGCCTCGGAGTATTTTTTTTTCTCAAAACTAAATATGTGTTTCTGTGTCACATAATGGTCCAACTGGGAGATGCTTTTAAACATTTGTTTGCTCTCATAGGGATGAAGAGCCCCTTCATTAGGTTAATCAGGTAGATTAATGCAAGTGGTAGATCTCATTAATGGTCTTGATGTTTTACCCCTTTGGTCAAGGGGACATTAAAAGATGTAACTCAAACAGAGCCTTGAAAACGCTTGGTTGATTGGGGTTTTGCTTGTTCTCTACCATCACTACAGAAAGAGCAGTCCCTGGCCCTGACCATATTCAACTTAGGTCAGTGACAATCAGCTGGCCAGGCATGTTAGGGCACTAGGCAAAGACTAGCCAGACACTTCTGTTCAGCCCAGTCTCAATCAACCAAACATAATCGTTTTGGCTGGATAACTGCATATTGATGTTTTATGCTCTTAAGTTTTGTTACACAGCAATTGATAACTGTGAGCTTCCCAATTGAATATGCAGATTTCTTTTCTTTCTTTTTTCATTCTTACAGACTGGATAGCAGGACACTTAAAGTCAGCATCTATGCTTCCTGACTCCTCTCCTAAGCCTTAGAGCTCTACTAACTCCAATTTCATGTACTCAAGCTAGAAGCTTACCTCTGTCCTTCCTTACTGTTCTTGTCTCTTTGCATCTTCCATATGTTGGCCAATTTATTAAAGACTGATGTGCTCTCATTCAGTGACTAAGTACTAGGAATATACAGATGAGAAACTCGTAGAGATATACATGCAAGAAAAAATTGAGGTAGGTGTAAGTGCTAATGAATATGTATACAGACTGAGTAGAACACAATGATACAGATTTACCTGGGAGGCAAAGGCACAGGAGCTCACTTTCAGAGATGGCTTTAGGGGTATTGATAGGCATTGCCACAGGTATCCCCAAGCTCCCTTGCTGGTGCATTCAACATGGTCTTTTATATCCAGGAAAGATGTTTTTAGTATATTCTAACCTTGCTAGGCATGAAGGGCTCTAAATACTAATTAAATTCAGTCCTTTCAAGAATTTTATACATTGAGCTTAATTACAGTAGCTTGGCAATTTCCCTGTTTGCAGCACAGCTATTTCTGAGAGGAGGTTCACTCTAGCCTAACATCAATACTGTGGTATTATTGTGATTGATATCATCTCCTTCTCTCCCTTCCTTCTTCCTGAAAGGTTAGGATTCAGTCTTTGCTCCATTCCCCAGGATCTATTTCTGGTTCTTTGGCAAAGGCCATATACACCCACAGGCATTTCCCCTCACCTTCAGGGCCAGATCCTCCTGAGGGGCAATGTGTTTTTGTAAGTGGTCCCCTTAGAGGAGATGCTCACCTTCTAACCCACCTGCTCACCCTTTGCTCTTCTATTTTCATGAGTGCCTCATTGAAGAACGGATGTGAAGGGGATTCTCATATCATAAGCATGTTTGCAGGCCTGGCCTCACCAGCTACCAAATGTGATGATTGACTTGGTATTGGTGCTACTGTCATCCACAGGCACAAGATCTTCCTTAAGCCTAGTTTAGATGGTTAATGTGATCTCATGAAAGACATATCAGAAAATTGTAGGAATGGAGAGACATATGTATTGCAATTGCAAACCAGAACCTTTGTAAAAGAATTTGATTTTCATCAGAGGGACTGGGGCACAGAAATGATGCTGACTAGAAGGCAAATCAGAGAGATAACTTGAGAAGCTCTCAAAAAAACGTGCAAAAGGAATAAGTAAAAAAATGAGAGTGAGGATGAGGGATACTGAAGACAAAAGCTTTACAGACAATTAGACATTTCACTCTTTGAAAAATATCCCCCAAGATGGTTGCCAGTTGGGAACAGAAGATTTATCGAAAATATCACTTGGTTTAAGAAAAGCTCTCATACTGCAGTGACCAAAATTTCTTGCTTTTATGGGGAGCATTAATAAAATGATACCTATACGTACATATAATCAGACACGACTTTTGAATTATAAAGTTTTTAGAAGATCCTGTGAGTCCCCCGACAGTAGGAGGAAAATGAAGAGCTTGTTTACAGAGACATTAATGTTAGAATAGTGAGAAATTTATTTTATTTCCTTGACTAAGAAACACTAGAGGACAATAGAATTACATCTGAATTTGTGTAACTGTAAAAGGAAAGGATTTTACCTCAAATTTTATACCCAACCTAGCAATTATTCATTCATATATATATTTGTAGAATGAATGGATTAGTATATACTGAAACACTGATTTTGAAAAAAAATAATTGAAGCCACTCTGCAATGGAATAAGAAGTTTTTAATGCTGACATGGGGAAAACGTTACTAAAACACATACAGAACTCCATGCATGGGTAGATTTCCCATTTATGTTTTTGATTATGGTTAAGTGATCCAAAAATCTATTGACATGTAGCAGTTTTTAATTTTATTGAAGAAGGTGTAAGGTAGAACTTAGAGCTGGGGAGCTATTCTCCCAGTACTCAAACATTAACATCTTCATGTATAGGGTTGTTTTCCTTCCCTGAAAACCTAATAAATTCTCCTAGAGTGATTAAACATGAAATTATTCATCAAAAGTGTCTATCATGTCAGAGAAAAATATTGATCAAATTCAAAAAGGCAATAAAATAATGCTGTGAGGTCATGGTCAGCAAACATACACCAGAAATGTGCATATTGTGTTACTATAAAATATTTACTGAGTATTTCACCAGTGTATTGGTCTTGGTTCCAATGCTAAGAAAATAATGATTATGTGTGAAACAGGTATGATATCTGCACTTACATAATTTATGCAGCAATTAACTAAACAAGCAAATTATATAATTAACATTTGTGATGGTGCTTAGTTGAAGAATAAGAATACCACTTGCTTTGAAAAGATGCTAAAGACATATGCTCAAAAAAAAAAGATCATTTTCAAAAGGATCTTGAAGGATGTGGCATCGGTATTAAGATACTTGAGGGTCTTTCATGTTATAAGTATTAGGCATCATTTTGTTTATTATAGGAGAATATAGCATAGGTGGGTAAAGGATGGAGAAAGGAAAATCTGTGTTCCAGGTAAAGGTGCTGATATCCATATGGCAGGCAGAATGGCACAGAAAACTTGAGCCGAGATAGAGAACAGAGTGTTCTAATCTTTGACATAATGAATGCGAGATGTCCATCTGACATTCAGAGATGTTAAGTAAGTAGTTGAGGGTGTAATTCCTAAGGCCAGCAAGGCCGAAGGCACAAGTCTAATGTGTACTGGAGAACCAGCAGCATAGAGATGACATTTAAAACAATGAAGTTTGCAATGAAGATTGATGATATCAAGGGAGAGAGTATGGAGAGAGAAAACTATCAGAACTTAGTCCTGAGCACAATACATGAGGCAAACAGCAGGAGAACACACACACACACACACACACACACACACACACACACACACACACACACGCACACTAGAAAACACTTTTAGACATGTATTTTAGCATTCATTCAAGTTCCCTTTTGCTTGCATTGTTACAGGTCAAGGCCCAGAATTTAACAGGAACAGGTATTGGATTGCCATTCTGAGACTGTGGGACTTTTAAGGGCCTGACTAGAAAAGCATCAACTGTTCCCTGGGAGAGCCAGTACCTTGATTTAGTAACATCGTGGCAGGAGGACTTGGCTCTAAACTTACTCTGCCAGCCATGTTTATGGCTGATAAGTGAAACACCAAATCCATTTGTGATGTGAACAAGGAACTGAGATCTAAGACTCGAAACTGCAAATGTCTAACATGATGATTTACTAGAAAGGCATCCTGTATCAGCATTGTTAGTTGGAAAAGCATCAGATCTTCCTACGATGTGATCAGTGTTTTGGGGTCCATGACTTCTAGTTGGCTGCCATTGACTGACTGAAGCCCTGGGCTATAGTCAGTTTCCATGGAGCTTTCCTGCACCCTTGCAAAAGTCTAAAACATGTTTATTTCTTAACTCTCAATTGACCTTCTGATTCCAAAAGATGGTGCCTGTGAGCCATATGCTGTTCTCACAAACCAAAGTCATTTTAAGTCTAAGAACTGTGAGATTAATCACTGCAATCACTTTAAGAAATGTGGGTGAACAGTTAATAATGGTCAGTTGATTAACTAAATCCCTATAGGCAGGTCATTTTTACCCAAGACATAGAAAGAAGTACATTTGTGGTAACAGCTGAAAAGGGCATAGTGTCCAGTGCAAACAGTATAAACCATGTTGCTGCAACAGACCACAGTTTGAAAACTACCTACAGCATTTGAAGTCTTACTCTAAGTCCTCCCTTAGTGAGTCTTGAAGAAGAGAATCATCCGGTATGTTTGTTCAGGTTCTAGTTCTGTGATAATTTTGTCGGTGAGATAGATACTAAGTGTCATAACTCATTGGAGTTTCCCAAAAGGCATGTGAGTAAGAAAAGCATTAGTGTTATCAGGACACACAAATCAGCAGCCATTTTCTTCCAGCACACCTAGTACCAAACTATAAGCTCAGATCAGTGACATATTAGCTGAGAAGGTCATCACTGGTAAGACACTCACCAATGAACTTAGAATGTCCTAGGTGGCCATTATTTTGGAAGTATTCAAATTCAATTGTCATATATTCATATTTGTTATTGCATACATTGCATTCTTTGAAATAGAAGGGTTTCTCTTTTTCCTGAACATTCCCTTGCTGACTCTCACAGTTGGATTTTTCAGAAACCTTGTTGAACCCATCACCTCTATCAGTTCTAAACCTAGAGTTCTGCCATCTTAAATTTCACATATTTACTCTCAAGCACAGTGGCATGATATCAGTTACTGGAAACAGATGGGAAGATGCCTGAGCTCTGAAGTTCAGTAGCATATAGGACGACATAAAAGGAATATGGGTTTCCTTGAAGCACATGACTACCTGGACTAACAGTAATTGATTGGGAAACAGCAAGGAATGTAGAGTGATATTTTTCACTGTTCTTGTCATAGGATGTAGACAGGATTTTTAAGGAACACAAATTCACTGTTCATAGTTCTAGAGGCTGGCAAGTCCAAGATCAAAGGGCTGGCATACTCTTATTTGGTAAGTGCCTTTTTCCTGGCCAGAGGTGATGCCTTCTTGTAGTATTCTCACAAGGTCAAGATAACAAATGAATTCTTTGAGGTTTCTTTTTTAAGGGCATGGTGAGCTCCCTTGATCTAATCATCTCTCCATACCCCCTCCTCCAAACAGCACCACATTGCAAGGTATACCTCAACATGTAAAGAAGACACAAGTATTCCATCTATAACATCACCTCAAGGAGATTGAGAGGAGGAGTACAAACCAGAGACCTGGTGAAGTCTGTCATAGGAAGAGCAGTTAGAGCCTCACAACGGAGGGTTGCAGAGGGTGAGTTTATAATTAAAACAAAGAGAAAAAATAAAGTCTACATTCTGTAAAGTGCACTCTACCCTCTCCTATATTTATTTCCCAGAACATTAGCTACTCTGGAGAAGAATTGGGTAGTCTTTCTTGGAGAATTAAATGAATTCAGAGAAAAGGCTTGCAAACAACATCCATTTGGAACTATGTGGAGGCACGTGGCAAATGAAGTAAAAATTTACTAGCAAATATTGCATACATCATTACATATTATGTATGTGTATATGTATCACATATACATATGCATTTTATAGTTATACACATATGACGTGTGTGTGTGTGTGTGTGTGTGTGTGTGTGTGTGTGTGTGTGTGTGTGTGTGTTGGTTAATATTGATTGTCAACTTGATTTAGAATCACCATGAAAACAAATCTCTAGACATGGCTTTAAAAGTTTCTAGAGTGGATTAAATTAATCAGAAAGACCTATCCTAAATGGGGGTGGTGTCATTTCATGTGTTGGGGTTCCAAACTGAATACAAAGGGAAAAATTATCTGAGCCTCAGTGTTTCATGTTCTCTGCTTTCTAACTTCAGACACCAGGCTCCTGTTGCCATCCATGTCTTCCCTTCCATGAATAACCATACCCTGGAACTGTGAGCCAAAAAAACTCTCCTCTTTTCTTCTCCCTCTCCCTCCCCCTTGCCCCAGAATGACCACAGCAGAGTTCAAGAGGATTCAGAAGTTCCCTAAATCAGGGAGCTGATAGAAATGCAAATCCGGTCAGTGTGGATAAGATGACACACTGAGACACTGAGGTGAGCTGCAGGAGAAGCTGCTGCTGTCTCTGTCAGGCCACTGAGAGCACCAAGTCTGAGAGCAAAGTGCAGAGTTGAGTCCAGCTGCCAATGCAGAAGGGTGAGAGCAGTCCAGAATGAGTGGATGGATGGATGGATGGATGGATGACAGGTCCAGACAGGAAAACAAGAGGACAGGAAGAGAAGAATACAAGTAGGTCATATTGATAGTGTGATCTAAGCTGAGTAGGGCCTGGGACAGTTGGCAGTTCTCTGCCTGTCAGTTTTTGATGCACAGTCTGGTGGTCAGGCAACAGCTTGAGGTCATTGCCACTGCAGTGTGTTAGGTGGCCTTTTCTTTATGGGGCACAGATATGGGGGTTGTATCCTTTCCTTAGCCTGATGTCTGATAAGTTATCAGGCCCAGTTTTCCTAGAATGATTTTTAATAAACCTATTGTTATATAGTCCTAATTTATACTCCAATAAACTTATAGGATGGCATTCTCTCTATTTCCAGGAGTAAATTACCCATCAGTCTGTGCTGTGTGGCTGGTGCTGCATAGATGATGCCAATCACAAAGCCACTCATGTGCTGAGTTATCTTTCATCCTCAAAATGGAGTCAAAAGTTGTTTATAAAATGGGGTCTCTCATATATAAAGATTTGGCACTAGGGTCCACAAATATGAGAACATTCAGTGTTTATCTTTCCAGATCTGGGTTACCCTCACTTAGTATAACATTTTCTGGCACGATTCACCTGGCTTCTAAGGAGAGAAAATCAATTTTCTTCAAGGATAGCACTCCTGATATGTTATCCCATCCCTAATGGTCAAGTCTAAACACATAAGCAGATAGCAAACACTAAATGACTCAGCAGTGTGTGTGTGTGTGTGTGTGTGTGTGTGTGTGTGTGTGTGTGTGCATGCATATGTGTGTGGCTTAACACTAATAATTAAAAGAGAAGAGATCAAGAATCTGGTTAGGATGAGAGAGAGAGGCACAGGAGGAAATGGAGGTGGGAAAAGGATAGAACTTATGCACATAAATGCAGTACTCATATATAAAGTTCTCCATAAATGTTTAAAATATTGAGTCTCTCAGGGCAAGATAAACCCTGAGAAACCACTGTTTTATACAATATGGAATAAGTTAGGGTAGAGCATCACCTGGTCTTAACCCCCCAAGTGATGACAACAGCAATAAGGACTTCAGTAGATTTCTTGGAAGTCTGGAGCTCAGACACTAAACGGGTGAAACTGCGCCTTGACTCAACTAGAACTATTTAATTGTACACACCACTTGCCCCTAATTTCTAACTCTTCCCTAGTCAAACCTAAAGCTCATGTTGCACTCCAAAGACCGACTTGGAGTCACTGGACCCCTTTATTTGTTCCTGTTCCCATTGTAGTCACATTAAATAAGTCATCTTTCTCTTGTTTTCATAATTGCTCATGTCATTATTATTTGGCATATTAAAGATGAGTAGCCAAGTCTAGCTTATGGAGGCTTCCAAAGCCTAGGCTTATTCCCCAAATATGTCAACACAATTTTAGTTCATAAAAACAATTCCCTCAAGAGGTAGAGATAAGGATGAGAATGACATGGTAAATGGGGGATACATGGGCTTGATAATTTTAAAATGTTTTAAAATTCATATGTATATATGAATACCTACTTGTCTGAAGGTAGACCACATATGTGTAAATGCCCATGGAAGTCAGAAGAAGGCATTAAATCCCCTGCAACTGGAGTTACAGAAGGTTGTGGGCTACCAGTGTGAGTCCTGGGACCTGAACCTGGGTCCTCTGCAAGAACAGCAAGAGCTCTAGGCTACTAAGTCATCTCTTCAGCCCCTTAAGAAATATTTTAAGATTTTAGATTGCAGGAGAGATAAGGCATAAGGCAAACTTCAGTCTTTGAAAATACAAGGATTCTGGAAACCTCACACGTCCCAGCAACATATATATTTTGCTTAGAAAGTTGGAGAATTTTTTTTCCGTTACTTTGAAAATTCATGAATGGGGATGTTTGTGTGTGTGTGTGTGTGTGTGTGTGTGTGTGTGTGTGTGTGTGTGTGTGTGTGTATTACTTATATAACACAAAATCTATGTATATGAATGCTGAAAATACTTATATCTATGAAACAGAATGAGTGATTTTGGTCATTAGACTTTCTGTACATTTCAAATTTTACATAATACTTTAATTTAAAATCTAGAGCAAAGTGTTATCATTCTGTCCATTCATTGATGGATTGATTGATTATTTTCTTTCAGATAATGGATATTTCTGCAGGGACAGATAGTCTACCAAATGAATGGTACTTTAACTAAGTTGGCATAATTTAAAACACTTTGCCTTTTGGGGAATGATTTTTGCCTTGGGGGATGAATGGTTGAACAGAATCTTGAAAAAAAAATCATGCTATGTCTTCCCTTCTCTCTGCATAGTGCCCTCTGCTTGCTAATCTTGGTTCTCTCAGCCTGCCTCTCACTGTTTCCCAGGCTTGTCTCTCACTCCCTCAGGCTATTTTCAGTTCACCTCCTCCCACTGCCTGATCTAGTTTCATGTAAAGAACATGATTTCTAAGAGCCCTACTTCATTTTTCCTGGTTTCTCTGTACACTGGCCTGAAAGCACATTGTCAAGGAATTATGTTACACCAACTGGAATGAAGTAAGTTATGAAGGGATTATTCTCTGTCTGGATACTTGAAAAATTAAAAGTAAACTGACAGCATTGTTCCTTCTGTAGGACTCTGCCCCAGTGCACTGGGACTCTAGCTTAACTATGGATCTCTGGCACCCACACCGGGTCTAGAATGAAATGGTCATGGATTAGAAACTCAGAACCCAGCTAATTGAGCAGCTTTAGGGAGTATCCCCTAAGCTCGAGTGTTCTGATTTGTAACAAAGGGCAGTAATATACACCTCACTAACATAAAGACTAGAAAAACACCGCCCCAAATAGAAGAGGCATCCAGGAAATAGATATTTCCATTACTTTTTTTCCATCTTGAGCTTCCTACTTCTTTTCTTCTGGTTTATTTTCTTAACTAGGAAATTATAATGCTCTTGTTGCAACATGGAGGCAGCTCACCTTCATCTCCACAGCTGTATGTAGGCTACATTCAGACACCGGCGGAGACAGAAATCGACGATTTCAACCGCCAGGGAATGACAGCTGAGAGCTGCTCTCTTAAGGAAAAGCTTTCTCAATTAAAATGAACAAAATATAACAACCTGCTTATCTCCTACACCTCCCTGCATGATCTTAGTCATTTATTCTGACCCAGGTACTGCGAGAGCTAATTTTGATGTTCAGCCTTGTTTAAGCCTTAAACAACCTGCTGAGATATTATCATCCCCATATCACAGAGAAGAAAAAAATGAAGCTCGGAGAGTTTGCTCAAGGTCAAATTACTGGTAAGCTTTGGAAGCAAGACTTGAAACTAAAAGACATTTGGGGACTCTATGCCTGACGGATGCGGAGTCACTTCCTTCAGTTTTGCTGTGGATCTCGTCTCTGTTGTCAGTAGAGGTGCAATAAGAAGTGCAGTTTGACGACACTAATTAATCCTAACATTGATATGCTTTAGTTATTAGCCTTGTCCTCTTTGAAAAGGATTTCCTTCTTTTTGTTTCTTTTCTGTTGCCTTCCCTTTTATGATTTGTAATTCATACAAAAGAATCAAAATCATTTCCTTTCTTATCAAGATGAGAGTGGAATAAAACTAGATATCAATAGCAACAGAAACTGCACAAATACTCAGAAAACTGAACAATGCATTCTTGAACCGACTGCAGGTCTTTGAAGAAATAAGGGAGAGCACTCATTTTCTTTCCTTAGGAAAACCACTGTCTTCCAGGGACTCCATAGCGACCACATTTTGCACTGACCCAGGTCGGCTATCTCTTTCCCCGCCTCCATTTTTGTTTCATTAGACCATCCTTAGACCTGTTGTTGCTTCATGCCTCAGCTGGCTTCCCAGGCCATTTCCACCCCTTTGGGACACCACCATGACATGTGCCACAGACCAAGTCCAACCTCTCCTCAGCTCCTCACCAGTTCTGTTGCTATCTTTCTAAGCTGTTTCTCCCAACTCATCTCCATTCATTTGTGACTCCACACTAACCACAGTCTTCTCTCTTCAACAACCCCACAGCCACCATACTTGGTGGGGACCCAGGTAGGCTACCTGTTTTCTCCTTCCCCTCCTCCATTCTGATTACTCAAGGGTACACTCAATCTTGCCATCTCAACCTTTCCTTCAGCCCATCTCTAGTCTCTTAAGACTCACTGTCATCTGTGGCCAGACCCAGGATGCCCCTGATTCTGCCTTTGCCACCTTTTTGGAGCTGGACCTGAACTCTGCTTGGGAGATTTCCAGAGTCAGTCAGCTTGACCCACCTGTTAACATGTCTCCCATCCCACCAATTGCACTCATCTGGAACTGCTTAAAGTCTAAGCTCAAGGAAAAAATTGGGATCAGGAATCAGCCAGAGTATGAACACTGAAGCCTACAATGGTACTGAGACTGAGAGCCATGCATCCCTCTGCTGACCCACAACCTGTCCACACAGCAATCAAAGAACCTGATAACCACCCAACTGAGCTAAGACCAGATATCCACACAAAGAAACACCACAGACGTGATCATTTCAGGTCCTAGATCCCAGTGCAAACCACAAATATGAACAACCAAAACAATATGTTTCCTATAGGAACCAGTGTACCTGTTGCAATATTCTCCAAGAAAAGCAATTTACCTGAAGCGCAAGAAAAGGACTTCAAAATTGCAATTAATGAACATGTGACTCAATGATGACCATGAAAACACATTTGAATGAAACAATAAAAACAAGTCAGCATTTAGGCTGCAGTTACAGTACCTCAAAAAGGAAAGTATACAGCTGTTAGTGCTTACATTAAAAATTAAGAGACACTGAAATAAACAACCTAATGATGCAACTCAAGGCTTTAGAAAAAAAAGAAGCCAAACTCCAAAAAAGATGGAAAGAAATAATAACAATGAAACAGAAATTAATAAAGTGGAGGCTAAAAGCCAATTAAACTTTAGATTCTACACACACACACACACACACACACACACACACACACACGAAAGCTATAACCAATATACCTAAAGAATATAGACATAAAAATTCTCAATAAACTACAAAGAACATCAATTTCACTGCAGGGACCTAAGGATAGTTCAGTGTATGCAACCCAATAAATGTAAGACAGTACATAAATAGACTTCAGGGCAGAAATCACATTACTTCTCAACAGGTACAGAAAAGACTTTTGAGAAAATGAAATATCCCTTTAGGATAAAAGCCCTGAAAAAAATAGGAATATAAGGACCATTTATTAGCACAGTAAAGAGTGCATATATACATGCATACATATACATATATATGTATATATATCCAGCTTTATAATAAATAAAGAAAATCTAGAATACTATACCTCTGAAATCAATAATAGGACAAGGGTTCTCACTCTTTGTGCTCATATTCAATACAGTGCTCAAGATCTTAGAGACATACAAGTAAGAAATAAAAGGTAAACAAATAGGAAAGGAAAGGGATTTATCCTTATTCACAAATGACTAATATACATGCTTAAAAGACCTAAACACTCATACTTGTTACTTTTCTCAATGCTTTGACAAAATGCCTAACCAAACCAACTTATGAAAAAAAGGTTTTATTTTGACACATGGTTTAAGGGAATACTGTTCATCATGTTGGGGAAGACCTAGGGCATGAAGTGAGTGGGTGGGCACATCGTATACACACTCAGGAAGCAGAGAGACTGAATACTACGGTTCCACTTGCTATCTCCTTTCTTTTTATTCAGTTCAGGACCCAAGCCAAGGAGATAGTACTGCTCACATTCATAGAGGACCTTAAATTAATTCTCTCTTTATGTCCTCTCAAAGATATGCTCAGAATTGTGTCTATTCAATGATTAAAAATCAAGTCCAGCAGGTGGATCTCCGTGAGTTTGAGGCCAACCTGGGCTATAGAGTAAGTTCCAGGAAAGGCTCCAAAGCTACACAGAGAATCCATGTCTCAAACAAACAAACAAATAAACAAACAAACAAACAAACAAAAAATCAAGTCCAATTGACAATAAAATCCACCCCTTGTCTACTTGACACCCTAACTATAACTCTTTACCCTTTATCATGTCCAAAGGCTTATATCCATCTCATGATGCAAAACTCATTTAGTTCAACTTTAAGAGTTTTAATAATCACAGGAAAATAAATGTAATTAGATATAATTATATTGAGTGAAATAAGACAGACTCAGAAAGACAATATGCTTTCTCTCATATGCAGAATCTTATTTAAATCTATACATTTAAATCTATCTAGTGGTTTATCTATTATCTATCTATCATCTATCTATATATCAATTTGTCCATCCATTTTCATCTATCTATCTGTAGAACATGAAAGGTAAAAGGGGATTATGAGGAGTAAGAAATGGTCTAAAGGAACAGAAAATGTAAAGAATTTTAGATAAATATATCTTTATTTCAGTGGATTGGATTTTCTGAGGATTAGTAAGGACTCATGTGTCTAGTGGGCTGTGTACAAGGTATTGAAGACAAATGATGAGCTCACAGCCTTTGGTGGAAAGAGGGATGTAAGTGCATGGTGACCAGGTCTTGTGTGAAGGAAGCATTGAGGAACACTCTTTCTTCTCAGTTGAGAATAGGTGTACTAAGTGAAAAGGAGGCATTTAGCATCACGTATAAAACCCATCTCAAATTGACTTAAATAGTCAGGAAATGTATTATCTCACAAAACATGGTAAGCAGAAGTTACGGTATAGCCAGCGCTCCAATCATCCCACTCTGCTTCTCCCAGCTCTGTCCCTTTTAATGGGCTGAATGTGACCTCATCATCCCTGGTGGATGCAAGACAATGGCCAGTAGTATGTTTCTCCTCTCCTTTGCTGACAGACTCCTGACCTTCCTGGAGGCTATTTCTGTACTTGCTGATATCCAGGATTGATCTGAGACCTGAGTAAACAATTAGAACATTTTTCAGGCCAGACCCACTGGCAATGGTTAACAGAGGAGAGGCCTCTCTTTTTCTTTTGGCTCACGGTGTGGAGATGCAGGGACTGGGATGTGCTTTCCTTGGTGGCCTTTTAGTTTTAAGAATTTGAATTCTTCTGGATCTTATTTCTCCCAGTCCAATAGATCACTAAGGCTTTTTTTTCAACTCTAGGGTGGGAATCTGCTATATGGAGTGGCAGAGGTGTCCTCGCATGGCATAGCATCAGGGGTGGATGCTCTCCATTCCTCATTAATTCATCCTTTCTGATAGGTCATTCCTGACAGCATCAAAACATGCTATGTAAGGCTGAAGTGATGGTTTAGCAGTTGAGAACACTTGCTGCTCTTCCAGAGGACTCTAGTTCAGTTCCTAGCACCCATGTCTGACAGCACACAAACCCACCTGTAACTCCAGCTTCAAAGAATCTGACACCCATGATCTCCTTGACCAACTGTACTCATATGCACATACCCAGACAGACGTACCAGCACACACATATACCACATCACACAATAAAAAGAATAAAAGTAAAGACCTCTTTGATCCCTTTTGTTCTTCAGTTACCATTATATTCCATGCTTTTCTCAATTAGTGGCCCAAACTGTCCCTGAGTCTCTCTTCAACTCTCTCTCCTCACAGTGTTGTATGGGAACCACCTTGACAAAAGCGTCAGCAGCTTCAACCTGGTAAACACAGTGTTCGTTCCTCAATCCTCACTTCGTACTTTCTCAGATAATTTGACATGTTTGGTTAATCTCCCCTTTTGAGATCCTTATTCCCCCAGATCTTTTCCTCTGTAACTAGATACTCCTTGATTTCATAGGCTATATCCACACCCTTTAACTTCCTCCTAAGATTGACGTGTCCCAGGTCACTATCCTTGAGTCTCTCTCCTTCTCATCTAGTTCCATAGCTTTACATTTCATTCAGATCCTGAGGACTCAAGACTGTCCTCTTGTAGTCCTGAGTATCATCCCTGTATATCCAGGGACTGACAAGATGCCCCTGTGTGGCTGCATGTTAGGCAACATGCATATTTACCATGGCTTTATCAAATGGAGCAGGGCATGCTCCAAGGTGTGTATTTGTTACTTTTAGCTGCAGACAGTTGCTCTAATCAAGACTTGGCACTACAGCTGGCTTCCTTGCAGAAAGGCCTTCCTCCAGAGGCAGCTACCACAAGCACTTCAGCTATCTTTAACTCTGATCAACACCAGACATTTTGCTAATTAGCATGCTGAATCAAAACTGGGTTTCCATTTGTGAAATTAGTGGCTTGTTAATCAGCATAATGGATGTTAGAAATGGGCTTTTGTAGATTGAATTAGAGGTAACTAAGATAGGGAGAAAATGTTTTTAAGGATATTACCTGATCATATAAAAATAGGTTATAAGAATCCCTCAAGGCCTATGGGGTTGGTGTAGGGATAGTATGTACAGCTTGTTCCATTAAAGAACCCTCTTTCTAGCCAGCAGAGCAAAGCACGTCTGGCTAGCTGATGCTGCTTTAGGGACGTTACCTTCTGCTGAGTGCAGCGGTTGGCACACCTGGCAGTACTGTGATTTGGGACAACATCAAGCTTCCAGAGCAGGTGCACATACTGCCCTGTCCCTCTGTGTTAAAGACATTATCTCTACATGTTTTGCAAGATCCGATCTGAGATTTGCTGTCATTAAAACTTGGTAATGAGTTTGTCTGGACAGTAACTGATCCACAAACTTAACTCCTTCCATAACTACCGTGGATCGCAATGAGCCTAAGAGTGGCACACTGTCAAATGAGCTGCATCAGCTTTCAGAACAGTTCAAGCCTAGCGAAAATAGAACTCTTTATTTCCCCCACCACCCCCACTTCCGGGAAACCACTTTTTCAGGCCTAAGTGTGGAAGTTTGCCTGCGTCCCTCTCTACAGCCGATGTACCAACAGTTTTGATCCCACCTTCAAAGAGTGTCTTCCATCTGTGCCCTTCTCCCCTACCCACAGTCCACCTTTCATCTCCACCACTACAATAGCCTCCTGGCTGACCCTCCTATTTCCAGGTGCCTCTGGGCCAGTTCCTACAAAGATGCTAGAGAAAGTCTGTCTGAAGTATCAATGAGATCATGCCATTCTCCTGCTTTAATCCCTATGACCTTTCCTATCACATTTAGGAGAAAATTTCAACACTGTGCACCATCCTCTGCAGCCTCCTACACTTGAACCCTGACAATCCTCCAACCTCATTGTCTCCTGTTCTCTCATCTCGGTCTTGTAGGTTTATCTTCTGTTAGTTCCACTTTTCCAAACCCTTTCCTGCCTAAGGGCCTTCCCAATTGCTGTTCTCTCATGAGGACCGCTCTCTCCCATATCCATCATATCCATATCCTGCATGCATGTGCCCCTAGAGAGGACATTCCTTCTAGCCACCCAGTCTAAAGGGCCCTCGCCACTTCCGTTCTTTGTCCTCTGACCTGTTTCATTTTTCATAGCATGTGTCTTGTGGAATCACACCACACCATCTTTTTATCTATTAAATATATTGTGGTCCATTTGCATGAGCGGACAAGAGCTCTCTGAAGTTAGAGACTTTACATTTATTGTGGATTGTATATCTCCAGAGAGGACAATGGCGTTCAATCTATAGTAAATAAAAATCTCTTTGATCTTATAGGAAGAAAGGCTCCAGTGTTCCATTCCATTTCCATTTCTCCTGGAAATACTGTTCAAGTGGAGTGTGATTAGAAAGGCCATGGGTGGGTGGGATGTCCCTTATGGACTTCTTGCATGCCTTCTTTCAGTCAGACCCTGAAACAGGTGGTGAGAATGCTGCTGTTGGCAAGTGAGGCTTGACACTTGTCCCCAAAGGTCTTATTTATAAACCAGTCTGAGTGACAAGGATTTAATAACAAACAAATCATCATCATTGCAAGTAAGAAGAAACAATATATAGAAAGGCAGAGAATGGCAAGGAAAAACCAAGTATGGTGGCTTGTGCTTGTACAAGGAGACTGAGGTAGGAGGATTGCCTTAAGTTTGAGGCCAGACTGGGTTACATAATAGTCTAGTCTAGTTTAGGCTACAGACTGGGACTTTTTCAAAAAATTAAACAAAACAAAGCAAAAATATTAAAATTGTCGCATGTTACAACTTGTTCTGAAGGTGGGATAGAAAGAGGAAGGGGTATGAGTGAGGTCAGAGTGAATGTGAGAGACAGGTGGGATGTCAGAGAAATGGTGAACCTTTGAACTAATGTCCTAGCCTGTGAGAGGAAAAATGGAGCCAGATTGGTGCTGTATTTTGATGGTAAGGTGGGGCAAGATGAGTACAGCCAGAGCTGGATACATGAAAGCCCTGAACATATGTGTGATTTTGTCATAAACATTGAGAAGAGGGAGAAATGAGACTATTACCCCGGTTCCTGGCTTTTGTAGCAGGCAAGGGAGGTTCATTGCTTCCTAAGATGAAGAGAATTATTAACACCACAATTTCAAGAGAAAAATTTACTTCTGATTTCAATTCCTGTCCAATAGCTACAGAACACTACATTAAGTAGACAGTTGGGTGGGCAAGGCTACAGGCATGGCCAGTCTGGATTACATCGCCAAGTTGTGATATGTTAGACTAGATGGAAGGTGGAGCATGGCAAAGAGGGGTGGAAAACATGCTGAATTGAACGAGGCCCCGGGGAAGCCCAGGAGTTTGGCTCCATTAGAAACAGACAGGATAAAGGGCAATAAGAAAATGGTGAGAGAAGAGGAAATTCAGGACACTGTGGTGTCCTGGGGACTGTGGAAGAAAGTGATTGGAGTAGAAAGTTTGTCAGTCTGCTGGCGAGGCACTCAGAAAGGTGAGGAAGGAACAGCATCAATTGCATCTGGCAACATGAGGTTGTTAACTTTGACAACGGCTGTTTCTGATGAGTGATGGTGGCAGAAGTCAAGCAGCACTGGCTGAAGAGTAAATTGGAAATGTGGAAAGTGGAGACAGTTTGTGTAGAAAAACCTTTTAGGAAATCTGACTGTGGAGAGGAGCAGAAAAATTGTTGCAATAACTGGAGGTTTGTATGGGGTCAAGGGAGAACTTACCAGATTTTTTTTTTTTTTTTGCCGATGGGAGATTATAGAATTTATTTGATTCTGATGGGACTGTTTCAGCTGAGTTGGAGAGGATACAAAGAAGAGAAAGGAAGGGTTGACTTTAAAAATCCATAGACAACAGGCTCTGAAGCAGAAGTGAAGATTGATCGGCAGTTGGTAGGTGAGGTTTTGTTCTATGGAACTTAGAGTAGAAAGATCACATATTTTTCCTGTTCTATTGCTGAGACCCTGCAGTTGATCTCTGTGTACCGATATGACATATTGTATCATCCATGTAGAATTTGGAAAGAGATGGGCCAAACCATGCTTTGCCTTCTTCTCCCATCTCCTGACTGCAGGCAGGTGAAGGAATGCTGAGGGCATGTGAAGAAGCTGGTAAAGAGTGAAACTTTGGGGGTGTCCATCTGACCTGTGTAAGCATGGGTATGTTGTGGAATATCACTTTAACTGTGTAGAGATGTGTTACATTTGTTTATGTTGCATTTGTTCAACGATGTAAAGATATGTTGCTTTGCCTGCCTAAGGCACCTGACTGGTCTAATAAAAAACTGAATGGCCAATAGCTAGGCAGTAGAGGGATAGGTGAGGCTGGTGGGCAGGGAGAATAAGTAGGAGGAGGAATCTAGGCTTAAGAGAGAAGAGAAAAGAGAGGGAGAATAAGAGAGAAAAAGAGAAAGATGCCCAGGGCCAACTAGCCAGGCAGCCATAAGACAGACAGATATGGAGTAGGATATACAGAATGAAAGAAATGTAAAAATCCCTGAGGCAAAACATAGTTAAAGAGAAACAGGTTAAATTAAGCTATAAGAGCTAGCAAGAAATAAGCCTAAGCTTAAGGCTGAGCATTCATAATTAATAATAAGTCTCCATGTCATGATTTGGGAGCTGGTTGGCAGTCCAAAGTACCCTGTTACACTGGTGTTTCCTCCTACCTAAAGCCCACGAGGAAGGGCTTGATATGTATTCTCTGGACAACTGGAGAAATTGAGCCAGTGTCTACCAGCAGGGGCTGAAGATGTCTACAGAGCAAAAGCAAAGGGCTGGACAGCTCCATTGAAAGTGGCCTACATTCCCCAAATCTATAGCATCAGAATACTCTTTTCCTTGCAACTGTACCTCACAAAAGGTAAAGGATTTCAGGAATCTTAGAAGGAATTTTTCCAGTAGGATACTTGGGTGAGATGAGGTACTCCAAGTTCTGTTGATACGTCAGGGAACCATAAGTGTCCTGAGGGAGAGGATGTGTCTCACATGGAGGAACAACTAGTGGGAAGCCTCCAGGTGAGACACAAGAAACAACTTACCAAGCAACCCAATAGGGAAGGAGCTGCTTCCTTCTGACACCC
Organism: Peromyscus eremicus; assembly: GCF_949786415.1. Classification (NCBI taxonomy): domain Eukaryota; kingdom Metazoa; phylum Chordata; class Mammalia; order Rodentia; family Cricetidae; genus Peromyscus; species Peromyscus eremicus. Next base: position 36,525,499 of record NC_081431.1, on the reverse strand, counting down.
AGGTATCCCAGGGACCTGGTCTAAACTCACCAGCCAAAGAATACAGTAGCCTTTTTCTCATCATTCTTACAAGCATAGCCATAGAGGTGGCCATGAGCATCATTGATACAGTGATCAAGGAAGTGGGCAGGCTGACTATCTCACCCTCCTTCTTCCTTAGACCTGGACCTTAGTCAGTAGCCATCTGGAGAGTGGGTAGAGCCTTGGGGCATTTACATTGGGTAAGAGATGGACACTTGGATAAAAAGCTGGTTTTGACTCTTAAGTATTTGAAAAGTCAGATTTTTTTTTCCAGAAATGCATGGGAGTAACAGAAAAAAATAACGTTAAGAGCAAGAATTATCCCTTGGTGGGAAAAGCAGCACCATATAGAAAGTGTGAAAGGAAAAGGAGCCTTGGTGAAGAAGGATAAAGTTGCTTTCAGCCTGCTTTTTTCTCTTTCTAGCTTCTTCAATAAAGTGATTACAGTTGCATTGGTTTCTGTCTTAAAAGTTTGTGATGTTTGCACTGATGTAGGCCAAATAAAACTTGTGTATGACAATTTCTAAGCACTGCTGTGCTTCCCATTCTATCAGAGTTTAGAGTGGGTTTACACACTTAAAAGCATCTAAAACCCTAGCAGGTAGCAAAAATGAATGAAGCAGGTCCCATACAATGTAACAAAAAGAATGAAGATCAGAGAATGAATGCCTCTGAAACAGTTTAGAATCCTGCCTGGGTCTAACAGGACAAGCATGCAGACTACCAGCCTTGGGCTTTTGTGTTAGTTCAGTTCTCTCCCACCCTGGGCCACTGCAAGTCCATATCCCAGTAAGAGTGACCTTGGGACAAGGATAGAGGACAAGGCAGTGTCATGTGTCCCTACCTTATACTAATACCAAGTCAATGTAATTTTCTAGGATGGTGTCTATTTCAAAAAGTCAAGAATCTAATTCCAGTTGTTTTTATTTATTTAGTGTGTGTGTGTGTGTGTGTGTATGTGTGTTCTTGTGTGTAAGTGTGGGCACACACGCAAAGCAAAGGCAGCATGTATGTGGAGATCAGAGGACAAACCCTGGTGCTGATCTTTGCCTTTCCCTTTGCTTGTTTGTTTCTCTTATTGTTTACTGCTGCAGATGCCATGGTGTATACCTTCCTACTTCCACCTCTGAACTCACCATAGATGCTCTAGGAGTATAGATGTGAGCTACTGTGTCCAATATTGCATGGGTTCTTAGTATCTGAACTCAGGTCCTCATGCTTGTGGGTTAAATGGTTTAGTCACTGAGAAAACTCCCTGTCTCCATATCATTTATAAGTTTGCTCAGGACTCTTGTTACAAATATAAATGCATTAACCTATCCTCTTATCATTAGCAAGTGAGTAGTTGAGGGAGGAAACAGAGTATGGCTCAAAAACTCCTTTTTTTCTGTCCTTTACCCAATCCTGATAATGAAAGCTAACACAAGCCATAGCTTTATCAAGGAAAACACATTTTTAAAGGCCTCAGTTCAACTCGTTAAATGTTTTCTGAGTGCTCACTACATGCAAAGAAATTGAGAAGGTCAGTTTTGACCAGAAGAAACTGTACACTCCAGTGTATAATCTTGTCATTTGGAATTATGCCTGAGTAGCAATATGTGAGCCTCAAGCAAAATATCTTGTCGGCAAAACAAGAGCTCCCTCAACCTAAAACAAAACATATGAGAGGAATGTAAAAGCAGAATTTCAGAATGAGAAGAGTCATATGCTAGAGAAAAAGAAATGTACTTGTATTCAAAAAATGTTCACTCTACAAATGATTCCATAAAGGAGAACTTGAGATTCATGTCTTTATGGCACATCTGAAAGCACTCCAGTATCTTATGCTGAAAGTATCCTGAAAGACCATCCATTCCACATCCCATACATGAAACAGGTGCCTTCTTTATGGTAGGTATCTGTTCATGTGGTTCATCCTACTGAAGCTTGGACATTCATGACTCTCTCCGCCGGGTTATGGTGCTACAAGTTGTTATAGTCCAGATCCATTTTGGTGTTTAAAATCTCAAAAGATCTGTAGTACTAGGCAAAGTTTAATGCAGTAGTTAGATGAGACACAGGACTGTGTGTGTTCATAACTGGGAATTAACCATGGCTATAACAGGAGAAAAACAAGAGAAGCTGGAATATAATGGGAAAAAAAAACAACCAAAACTTGAAAGTGAGAGTTTGTTTATCCTAGCAAGGCCAAAGCCATCACTAATGGACTCACATGGGTCTGAGGGTGGGATCTGACACAGATGATTGGAATGGAATAAAGAGGAGAAGAACATTCAAAATGCAAGAAAAATTTCAGGAAAACCCAAGAATAAAGCAAGGCCCTCACCTTAAAGGAAGGAGTCTACAGATGTGTCTAAGACAAGAGGATGGAGGCCTGGAGCAGCTAATAACTATCTCTCTGTCTTTTCCTGGGTCTAGCCTGATCTGGCTCATTTGTCTTCTGGTCACCAGGGTTAGTTTTCAGCATTCAGAAGAGGTACGCAGACCAAGATTATCGTGTCTTCTTGGAAGAGACTAGGAGGCCCCATCAGCAATAGGAAAAAATATATTTTTCAACACAATTTTGCTTAAATGAAAATATTTCCTCTTCTTTAAGTATGTTTTCCTTTGGTTTTCATTATGTAGTCTTCTGTTGGTGTGTACAATTCCATCAGTCATACTTTAAGGAGTTCTGCTTCCTCTTCCCGTTTCTACATGTTAGAAATCCCCAAGACCCAGTGTGAGGTCTCTTATTTCCTTCCATTCTCCAATCAACACCTCTCACCCATCCATGTTCTAAGGATTGCTCTTCTCTTGTTTCTTCAGCCATGACCTCTTCCCTGAGACCTGGCTTCTTATGTCTAATTCCTGCACAATATAACAACTTGTGGGTCTGAAATAAATCAAAACCATTACCCTTAACCTGTCTGCTCTCCACAATCTGCTCTTGTACCTCCCGAGCATCTCCCCTCCTAATTGAGGGCAGCACCGTACATTGAACATTCATGCCAAAAGTCATACTTAATTCTCCATTTCCCTGCTTCCTTATTATCCACATCATGAAATCTTGTCATTTCTATCTATGAAATGTTTCTGTATATGCTTTTTTCATCTACAATGTTATCACTTTACTTCAAGATATAATCCTTTTCCCTTTGTGATTGTTCCATAGTGTTAACACCTCACATTCCATTCATTATAGAATGATATCTCATTTAGGAGCTGGGGAGAAGGTTCTCTTGGAAAACACTTGTCCTAGAAAAAGAGACAAGAGGATCCCTTACTAGGCACTCTAGCCAATCTGTGAGGCACAGGTTCAGTGAGAGACCTAGTCTCAAAAACCTAAGATGGAGAGCTTTTGAGAAAGACTCCTGACAACAACTGTTGGCTTCCATGTTCACACACACACACACACACACACACACACACACACACACTCTCTCTCTTACACATATGCACACATACACAATGTACACAAACATATACACATGATCACACACTTTTACACATACACATGCATATACAATGTATACAAACATATACACATGAACACACACACACACACACACACACACACACACACACACACCAGTATAATTTAGATAATTCACTACTAGAATAATTCCTGTTTCTTCAGAAATCATACAGTAGTCTCCAATAACACTTCAAAGGAGTAGGCCCCTGGAGGCCTTGTGTAAATTTGCTCTGTGTACCTAGCCGACTTTATCTGGCATGGCCTTCCCCATTCAATTTCCTTAGGCCAGGGTTCTTGCCTTACCATCCCAGGTTCACACCTGAGTTTTGGACTCTTTGCTTCACTTTTACATTGCACAAAAATCTCTTGCTTAGATTTTTCTTGTCATCTTTAGGAAGTCTTTCTGGTCCCCATTCTAAAGAGTTCCTGCTGCCTTTGCGTACGTCTCCTTGGTCTCTGGGACATTTTCTGCCTCTTTATGCTCCTCTCAGTGCTCGTCAGTACATAAAGTCATTTATCTTGTTGATTATCCGTCTCCCCATCACTAAAACATGAACTGCGAGAGAAGAGGGACCTTATCTATCTTGTGCTTCATCAGATCTCCCTATCTAGAACAAAAGCTGCTAAACATGGGCATTTAACAATTATTTATTGAGTAAAGCTGAACTCTATTTGCATATAATTTCTACTCACTGATCTACTGTGGCTGTGTTCAGTAAGTCTATTATTTCTTTGGTTGATGGTCCCTAAGATATATGGATGAAGTGACTATTACACCAGTGTGTATGTGTGTGTGTGTGTGTGTGTGTGTGTGTGTGTGTGTGTATGTATGTATGTACATGCATGTGTCTATCTACAAGTATTTAAATTAATTCTCCTATGAGATATTTCCCAGATTCTTCACTATCCAGGTCACCTGCCCCTGGATAAACTCCAAAAGAAGATTCTACAGAGTTAATTCTAATAGCATCTAATAAGTAGAATGCCACCAAAAGTAGGTAGTGGAAAAACTACTTTTGGGCTGGGATTAACAGCCAACTCCTGCCTTGGTCAAAAGTGTTTTAATGTATTTCAGAATTTAAGGAATCTTAAAAGATTTTCTTTTCTCTTCTAGAGCAAGTAGTTCTCCCGTGCCTGCCAAGCAATCACCTTAAATATGCATTATTTACTTCTTGCTTACTACTTCCTGGCTCTGATCTAAGAGATGTGAGCAAGGACATAGGGATTCTGCTTGTATCTCCAGTACTAGTTTCTCCTCCAAACTTCAGATGTATCTGTTTTCTTACTCAGTGCCTTCAGACTTATCTCCTAGTCATCTTGAGCTCAGCACATATCCCAAACTGGCCTTTCTTCCTTTTGTCCCCAAGATTCTCATGGTTCCAGTAACTGTAAATGATGCATGGTCTATCTGTCTATCCAAGCTCCAAATCTCCGAGTCATTTTATTTTCCTTCTACTCCAATGATCACTTTGGATCTGTCTCACCCTTCTCTCATAATGCCTGAACAAGTCCTGGCATTCCACCCTGATGGTTAGATAGATGCTTCTTCTCACAAACTCTTTCTTGTTAACTTGGGAATGGAGTCTTCACAGTGTTAGCACAGGCTTTAAGAGCCTCTAGGCTGGAATCATAAACTGAGATTCTCACTCAACACCTTGTTCCTCTCTAATCCATTCAAGAATGCAGTCATGGTGGCTCATCCTGGCTTGTATCGTGCTGAAGACCAAATCTGGCCTGGTACTGGATGACTCCAGCAGCATCTACCCTTCCTCGACCCCACTAACACCACTGTCCCCTAGCACTGCCCCCTAACACCACATACATTTGTCCTCTGTGTCTTTTCCTTTCTTTCTTCCTGCCCTTTCCTTCACAACTTTCTTCATGGACCCAGTGTTCACTTTCAAGGCCTAGAAGGTCAGCAGTTTCTCAGGGAGGCTTTCTGAACCCTCTGCCTAGGCTAAAGAAACCTCATTTCTGCTACAATGGCTCCCTGTGTGGTTCCCTGTGTAAATGCCCAACATCATTTCTTTAAATTACTTGGCTGCAAGCTTCTAAAACACAGAAAATATCTCTTTATTTTCCTGCCGTCTCCTAGCTCTGAGCCAAGAGGGTAGCATGTTTTAGCTATTCCATAAATGTTTGCTAGTCTTCAAGACTCATTATTGAAGCTGAAAGTTCAATCTACATGTGGTGATAGATTGAATAATATCAAAATATTCCTACGTGACAACATGAAAGTGCCTGTAATTTCTTGCCATTAAGTTCCTGAAGTTTTAAATCTTGAATTGAGAAACGTCTCTAGCATAATTTCTCATGTACCCACAGCAATGTGCAGAGGACTTAGTGTGGACTGAATATATATGCAATTATATGCTAGCTCTCAACTGTTTACTCTGTGGTTAAACAGATACTAAATAAGATAGATGATAATACAGGTCTCCCAGGCCAAGGTAAACTTCCCATAGTGTCACACCTATAGTTAGTAAGTAGCAGAGACTCCTTCGTGCTGTTGCTACCATAGGATATCCACTTGGAAGCAAGACTTGGCTCTTATTTATCCCCCAAACTGCGAGTTTTGTTTTTTGTTTTTTGTTTTTTGTTTGTTTTGTTTTTTTTTGCTACAGTGTCCCACAAAGCATGTGGCCTCCATAGATGTACACTGAGTGGAATTGAGGCTATGAAGTAGAGAGAAGCTACTTTGAGATGCCACTTTTATTTGTGCTAACCACGGAAAAGTGGGTAATGACCATTTTTTTTTTCTCTTTACCGCGGAACTCTTGTCAAACGCCTCTTTAAAAAGCAAGTGAAGATAATTGCAAGTCAGCTGTAAGTGCTGCCAAGATAGGACCTCCAAGAAGAGTGGGAAGACAAATGATATGCAGACTGCTACTGCGCAGCGTCTCCAGGATTCAAAATAAAGATCCAATTTGAAATTAAGATGAGCAAAGCCATCAAACACCTGTAGTCATAGCACAAAGTATTGTCATCAAAGTCCCGGGAGAGATGAAGACACCTCCTCCTTTTCCAGTCTCCCTGCTTGTCCTGTCAGTCTCTAGCTCCCAAGCTCTGTCTTTTCTTGAGGATAGTCCCTAAGCAAAGCACAGTGTCTCCACTACACTTTGTGTTCCAGTGCTAATCTTTTCCAAGTCATTCATTCATTTGGTCAAACGGTAGCCATCAAATGCAAAGCATAAATGTGAAGTTGAAAAATTTGTGGCCAGTAATCCTTAGGAACTTTCCCATGGATTGTTGACAAGCACCAAAAGCACACAATGAGGATGTTAATCTAGAAAACACGACAAGCAATTAAACTGGGGAGAAAGTGATTCTGAGTTCAGAAGTTCTCATTTTCCCATAGTCTGCAGAGTGCTCTAAAGACCTCTGGAAATTTTATGTGTAGAGAATGAGTTAATTTACTCTCACCTTTGAGTAAGAGATTCTCTCCATATTTTAGAAGAGATTATTGTGTAAAATAAAGAAAGAATTCCGAAACAACAAAAACCACATTTCTATACATAGCAAAGACAACTTGTGGGCATATGCCTCTCAAGGACTTGGAAACCAGGCCCACCATTACAGCCTTGCTATTGAAGGCAAAAGGAGTTCTTTTATTCTTGTAGTAAAATTAAAAAGGAGCTTCATATGAAACCAGAAGGCTGATTTCATTGATCCCTGTTACCTAAATGCTGACATTAGACAATTACTTAACTTCTCCTAGCCCCAGGTTCTCATCTGTAAAATAGGGTTCTAAAATGTATCTCATGAAGTAATTATGAAGATTGAACAAAGTAAAAAGAAATTGTTGTTGTTTAATGCTATAATGAGCTTGTTTTTGCTTCCTTAAATTCATGTGCCAGAGACCTAGTCCCCAGTATACCAGTGTTGAAAAGTGATGAGACCTCTAGGAGTTAATTAGGTCATTGCAGGTCTAACCTAACAAAAGCCTGTGGTCTTTGGGGAGCTCTGACCTTCCTGGGACTGGATTGGTTTCCAGGAGAGCAGGGGGCTATGAGACAGCACCTCCCTTTTCTTATCCCCTTTCTTCCTCATGTGGCAGCTGTCACTCTAGTCCACAGTCCTGTCTTCAATATTATGACAGCATATAACACTCATAGGATGCAGCCGTCTGCTTGAACTTTCCAGTCTTCAGAACAGCAGCTAAGTTGAGCATTTCTTCTTTGGTTATGGCCACTATGGCAATAAAAATTAAAGTTGAATTTTAAAAAAGAAAAGAAATAATCCAATATCAAATATTCTGTTGTAGCCGTGTAAAATGGACTAAGACATTTGGTACCAAAAACTCATTTGGTCTGGTTATCAATAAAACTCATTAAGATGCAGTGTTCAGAGATCTTCAGCATTGTTATTGTTGCCAATTACTGATGATTGCATTGTGGAATGGAGGAAAATATCTATAGATCTTCAGCACAACTGTTCACATGAAAGGCAAGGAAAGACCTGTGCTGTCAAAGACCCTAGGGCTTCTCATAGCAAACAACAAAAACACCTACCACCGACAGCAGACATTCTGGGCCCTACATTGGAGCATATTTTTTTTATCATCATCCTCTTCCCTGCTATGAAGCATGATCTGTAGAAGGTGAGGCTTCCCTGCACAACACCACAGCCCCCAGTAGAGGTTACACATATGGACCCAACAGGCCATGGCAGCCTTCTCTCCAAACCTAAGTGTGCTATCCTAAGTCTGGACCCAGAAGAATGCTAATTAACAAGCAATCTGGGTTCCTATATACTTATTTTCCTTTAATTTTTAAATTTTATTTTCTCTCTCTCTCTGTCTCTGTCTCTCTGTCTCTGTCTGTCTGTCTCTGTCTCTTTCTCTCTCTGTCTCTCTGTCTGTCTGTCTCTGTCTCTGTCTCTGTCTCTGTCTCTTTCTCTCTCTGTCTCTCTGTCTATCTCTCTCTCTGGATCTGCCAAGTGACAAAAGGAGCCCCTCTATCATCAATCTTTCCTATGGCTCCTTTGCAGTTTCCTGGATAATTTTCTGAACTCAGGCTGGTTTTCCTCAGAAGGTCTCAGCTCCAGGCCTTTGGTTCCTCTATCCCCAGTGCAAACAGCACCATAGCTGCTCTGATGCCTCTTCTTTCTGGAGAAGAGCTCTTGGAAGGCAGGGGAATTAGTTCTGCTGTATTCTACCATGATAACAGCTGCTGCAGGGTGAGGGGACGCAGCTCCTTTCCCCTCACTTTTGTTAAGATAGTGATTCCCAGTCCAGGAGTCACATTTGGAATCTCAAATGCCTTTTCCCAATCCCTTCAGTGAAATCTGAATTTGTGGGAACAGGAACAAAGCCCGAGTCTGCTAAAATCCCCAAGTGACCCTAATATATAGATCTGCAGCGTTTGTGCATATGTCCCCATTCCTCTTTGTCACACCCTTGTTCTAATGAGTTCTCAGTAGCTGAGCCTTCTTCTCTGTCTCCTGCCTGGAACAGCTAGCCTGCAGGAAGCCTACTAGTCTGCTAGCTAGACCTTACGAGAAGTGTCTGAGCTGTGTGTCCCACAGTCCTCAAGTGCTCTCTGTCTGGGTAAGGGGACATGCTTAATGCTAGATTTCATCCTTAAAAAAAAATTCTTACTGAAACCAAACCTCATTCTCCAGTAGTTGTTTTCAATAAGCAAGTTGACATTTATATCTCCATAGACCTGACACCCCTCCAGTTGATTTAGAGTTTGGATAGAGGGAGACTTATTATCTTCCCCAAACTCAACAGCATCCTTCTTGTGTGCCCAGGCCATGAGAGGTGCTCAGTAAATATTTGTTGAGTAATGAATTCCCAATCCACTTCATAGAATACCTTTTCTCTACTGCAGCCTCTCTCTCTCCCTGTCTCTCTTCCTTCACGGGCTACAGATGGTTTAAGTGTTGCAGTCCTTGTGAAGACTGAAAAAGCAGCCAGACAGATGTGTTGTTCATAGCTCCCTAGCCAGGCATAACTAAACATTTACATTTATTACCAATTAGAGGGGAAACAGACTGTAGTTTTATGCACTGTATGTGGTTGGATATATTTCTTTTTGAGATCTCACTAAAATTTTCAAAATGTATCATTGGATCTCACTCTCTCACCAGCTTGACTCTCATTGGAAATGTCACTTATATGGAGGGCTACCAGTGACAGGGTAGATTTCCTTGTTATTCTTCTGCCTAAGCCCAGAATACCATGAAGGTGGGGAAAAAATGTCACAGAAGAGAAATGAACCAAGTGCAATTGATTTGAACCCACTTCTCTCAGACTTTTAGCACATGAAGGATTGATGGAGTCATGGAGGGCTTTGCTGAAGGCTAGGCACAAAGATCTGTGAAGCTGTTGATGAAACTAGGTATACGGCAATGCATGTGAACACAGAGCTTTATTTTGCTAGGTCCCCTTTTCCATCCAAAGTAAAGAAGAATGAATAAAGTTAGTTCTAAAGTGACTTTGAAATCACTGGCCCTGCACAGCATCAGATGCATGCTTTCCCATTTGCTGAGTTTCAATCACTCTTCTATACATCTGCCATGTAAACACTGATTCAAATTTATCAAAACAACAAAGAAAATGACTGGCTGAGGTTTAGACAACCTGAGTCCTGGCCCCAGCTCTTGATAACTCAGTATCTTCCCCTGTAGAATCAGACCTCAGCTTTCAGAAACTTTTGACAAAGAACAATGAAATTTAATTAATGATTTATATATTGTATAAAGATTTCATCCCATGGTTATTTATAGTTGAAACTATTTCAAAGCAACCTGAATGCTGACAATAGGGTACAGATTGATTAGCACATTGTAGGAAAACTAGATGAATCATACATAACCATAAAAAAAATCACAGCTTGGGGGGCTGGAGAGATTGCTCAATCATTAAGAGTACTTGTTGCTCTTGCAGAGGACCCATGTTCAGTCTCTAATACTCACATGACTGACAGCCATCCATAACTTCAGTTCCAGGGGATCCAATGTCCCCTTCTGACCTTTGTGGTCACCAAGCACATACATGCAGGCAAAATACTCATATACATAAAAAAAATCTAAACAGAAAATGTGATTTAATCACAATGCAGTACCACTTCTCACTCATCATAGTAGATGAAATGGGCATCTATAATGGATGAAAACAAGCCAAAGTTAACAAGTGGTTGTGAGGATGTGGAAAAATCAGAACCATCACACACTGTTTGTGGGGATGGAAATGACCCAGCAGCCATGGAACAGCTTGGCCGTGCCTCCAAATGTTAAACAGGGAACCACTGCAGGATTCTACAGCCCCACTCTGGGTACACACTCAAACAGACTGAAAGCAGGCACTCAAACACTTCATACTTAGCAAATGGAAAAGCATGCATCTGATGCTGTGCAGGGACAGTTCATACTTAAAAAGGAAGAAACAGCCCAAAGTCCACTAAGGGATGATTAGAGAAAAATGGTGGTATACACAAATGATGAAGTGCTCTTCAGCCATAAAGAGTAAAGTTCTAACACTTGCAACAATGAAGAAGAAGCTCAAAAAGCACGCTAAGATAACATTATCAGGCACAAGAGACCACGTATTCTGTGATTTCATCACATGAAATATGCAGAATAAGTAAATGCAGAGATAGGATACAAATTGGTCATTTCTAGCTGTTCAGTGGTGGTGGGGGGTGGGGGTGGAGAATGAAGAAAGTCTGCTGAATAGATTTTGGGTTTTCTCTGAAAGTTACAGAATTGTTTGAAACTGGATAAAGATGGAGGCTGACAATATCATGAATATATTAACTGCAACTGATTGGTCACTTTAAAATGATTAACCTGATGCTATGTGAATTTCAATTTACAGTCTTTTCTTCTGTGTGGTTTTTAAAGGCTATTTATCTAAATAAGAAATTTCACAACCTGTACCTATTGTTACAAGCTGAGCTCACCTTATAATCTGAATTGTATAAAATAAAAATGTGTGGCATCATATGCACATTCATTCTTATGCACACATGTATGAATTATTTATATGCATATTCATCATCCTCCCTTCCAAAAACACTGAACAGAAATTCTGAACTCTTGCAATGATGTTACAGATTGTGAAATTCCATGTTTTTTTTTTTTAAGGAAACACAGGTTAATTTTATAATATCAGGGGTGAAATAATCCTATTAAATAATAGGCCATAAGGGATTGTGAGACGCAGATTAAATCTATAGGGCAGGCATGGTAGAAATTATCAGACATCAGGTGGGCACTACCAGAGCACAGAGACTATACAGTCGAAGCAGTTGCACAGCCCTCATCACACTGCTCATAGGTGAAGACTGCAGGCAACACAGAGTCATCACCAAACTCACAGCCAGCTCCCATGGCTCCTTGAAGAATGAGACCTCCCCCACACCACTCTTGGTTCCTCTGCAGACTCTGTCCATACTACCTGCACCCCACAATCTAACAAATGCCTCCATCCTAGCTGACTTCCTGCCAGTTAAAAGAAATTGAATTGCTCCGTTTTGCCCTTCTTTCTTTTTAAAAAACAACGTTCTTCATTTCATGTAATCCAGCAGGTGGCTTCCTGAAATGATCGTCTCCCGTTTGGCCTAGAGAGGCCTGAAGGTTTTGCTCTCCTTGACGCTACTTCCTTCTCCCACTTTCCACTCAATCAGTGTGACTGACGGAAAAACTGAGAGTTTAGAAAGAGAGTTTGATTTAATGTCTACCAGTCTGATCATCTGAAACTTCAATCACAGATATCTTTTATTTGTTTTTTTTTATTTTATTTTTTAACCATTTTATCATCTTTGGGGATTGGTTTGCAACCTCTACGTTCATGGATCAAGAATACCCATGCTTTTCCTCACTATTTAGATAAGCAGATATCAAAATGACCTGGATTATTCAAACATGTGTGCTGAAAGGATCATGAAGGAATTATTTCCACTAGTGGAAAGTCCCCAAAATGTGGAGAAAGCATGCTTCTGGATCTATAAGAAGTGCAAAGCCTCATTCAAGGTTTTCAACAAAGAGAAGATTCATAAAGAAAACAAACTCAGGTGCTGTTTCAGAAAAACTGTGAGTCAAATGCACAAAGTCACCCCGAGCAGACGATGCAGAAGGGTGAACAACAGAATACATAGACGTGGTAGGCATTAACTGTTCTTACGCCCAGGAAGGAGGAGGTTCTGAGAAATTTCAGGGACAGAATTCAGGGACATGTGCAAGCTGAGTTTAAAGAGGATGAGAGGTGAGCCATCTTAATCTGAAATAAGCACAGGCTCTATAAAGATAAGACAGAGGAGCTGGTCCCTTCTATCACTAAGAAGACTGAGGATCACAGCTCTTACATCTTCCTATAGAAAAGCATGGAATGAGAAATGGAGACGTTATCACAAGCCTGACTTAGGTGTCAGCTTCCTGGGTACCAAACTCAAACAAATAAACCTACCGTTATTGACCTGGATATAGTTGCACCTCAAATGAGCTCCACACAGAAGGATAGCCTGTGCCCTGCAAATGTCTCAGTATGTGTATTTTCTAAAGCTGGGAGCCAGTGCTTCTGGGTTAAAAGCATGTCTGGGGATTTTAGAAAAGACTGCCTCCCTATCTAAGTCCTCCCTTGGGTGAAAGCTTTGTGTTGAATTGTAAAGCTCTGAGCCCTCAATTGATAACCTGACACACTGATTACTGTTTTTCTGTCTCTTTCTTTGAAAGGACACTAATCCAGCCTCAGGGGAAATAAACAGCCCTGGGATTAAAGAACAAAAAGATACTCCCTCCTCTACCTTGACCTAGATGTCCAGAGGAGGTCAGCATGTGTCAGGATGCTGCATCTCTTAGCCAGCAGGGCAGAGAACTGGCATGATTTGCCTGGTCCCACTCCAAAGCTGTTAGTGTTCCCATGCACTGTTTTCTCTGGATTTTTTTTTTTTGCCCTAAAATAATACCTTACAGTTGTCTGCATTCAATTGTGCTTTCCTGTGTCCAGTTTTAAGTCATCAAAAAGTAAAATAATAATAATAATCCCTCGGATCCAACACATGGGACCTAATTAGCTGCTCTATTGGCAAGTTTAGTTTACCAAGAGAAAGATTTAATGCATTTTAACTAATGTTCGTCCAGCATCATTTCCATGTGCAGGTTTGCAAGCACCTGTAAGAATGACATTTTGAGAGCTTTAAGCAACATGAATATGGGCCTGTATTGTCACTTGCAGCATAACAGATGGTCTGCTTTGGTTGCATTACTCATAAATCTTCACTGATATATGGAATATCATTATCAGGTAAGGAGAAAGGACTCAGCGTCAGTCATGACAGTCTGGAACGGACATTGTCTCTGTGTTAACAAAACCTCCCACTTCCCATTATTTCTCTCAGTTAATAATGCCAGGATATATTCCCCTCATGTGTTGTCTTTACATTTCAAATAATTAGCTAAGGGTAAAGAACAAGAAAGATATGAGATATTTGCCTGTTTCAAAGAGTGTTGGTATGAGAGGACAAATGGGTCTGCCCCACATAGGAACATGACACTCCACCCCACTCTTCAGAGTATATGTTCTGTTTTGTTCTTAGTAGTTAGAATTGGTTTAAGTTAGAGCCAAACACACACTGTCCCATTAGGAACACCATGACCAGTGTTCTTAGAAGGTTGGCTGGAATAAGAATGATATCACTAGAAGAAATAGCTGCTGTCAAACCCAGTATTATAGAGAACTGAGATCTAATATTGATAGTGTAGGAGCACCAGGGTGCATTCTAAAGAATCTGAAGACTTTGAGTTCTGTAAATGATACAGAAGACAAAGTCAATAAACAACATTGGATATATGCCTGAAGTCAAGGTGCTCCTAGGCTACATCTCAAAAAGAAGAAGAAGAAGAGGAGGAGGAGGAGGAGGAGGAGGAGGAGGAGGAGCAAACAAACAAGCAAGGAAGAAAGAAAGAAAGAAAGAAAGAAAGAAAGAAAGAAAGAAAGAAAGAAAGGTAAAGAAAGAAAGGTAAGAAAAGGAGGGAAAGAAAAGGGGAAAAGGAGAAAAGAGGGAAAATAAAAAATATAATTAAGTAGTGAATGGGTGCGGAGGGGGGGGCAAGGTACACTGCGAGTTAAATCAAATGAGTTTCCAGAAATTAATAGGAGCAAAATTCAGGAGTGAGAATCGAGAGATAGAATTGGGAGCATAAAGGAAGAAAAACAACAGGGACTCTGGCAAACAGGAACAAAGCTCCAAGTAGTTCTATTCCACCATGTCTTCTTTGTGCAGAGCTGTTTTTGATAGGAATGATCCAATCTGGCTACTTCTAAGTTTTAAAATAATTTTTATTTATTCTTTGTTTCCTCCATGTATATAACACGTTTTTTTTTTTTTTATCAGAATTATTCCCCACTTCCCTCTCTTATCCCCTACTAAGTCTCTCTGGAAACTCCTTCCCGTAGCTCCTCATTCCTACTTCCATGCCTTTTATTTTTTAAACCCACTGAGCATTATTAGGGTTGCTGGCATGTGTATGAGTGTGGGTTATTTACTGGATCCTGAGCAACTTACCAGTGGCTATACTTCTGAAGAAAAAGAATTCCTTCTTCCTCAGCAGCCATGAGCTGCTAATAAGTCTTCATCCAGGGCTAGAGCTCATGCCCCTCTTCCATGTGGAAATGTTGATGGCTGGATCTTTTGTGGGTCATGTGTAGGTAACCACATCTTTTGTGAGTTCATGAATGCAGGGTCTCTATCATGTCAGAAGACAACATTTCATAACGCTCCTCTTCTTTCTCCAGCTCATACAATCTTCTCCCCTTTCTTCTGCAGTGCTTCCTGAGGTGTGGTTAGGGAGGTGATATAGATAGCCTGTCTAGAGCTGAGCACTTATTGTCACTTGGCCTCAACATTTTGACAAGTTGTGAGTCTCTGCCTTAACTGATGTCCAGGGCAAAAAGAAGCTTCTATGACAACAGAGCACCAATCTATGGATATAAGCATAAATATTTAGAAGGCATGAGACAGTTTGACAATATTTAGCAAAACAACAGTAGTAAGTTCCCCCTAGGACCTATGATTTCTCCAGCTCTGGGCTTTGACTGTATTTACAACATGAGGCATGAATTCCCTTCTGTAATTAGGTTTCAAATCCAACTAGAAAGTAGTCTATTATCCTCTATAACATTCGTACCACTAATGCACCATTGCACATACCTTACCTATCAGGCTGGTATGTAGAATACAATGCTGAGTAAGACCATTGATGACTCTTCTCCTTTAGTGATCTACATATCATCTTTCCATACTATGAAACCAGGAGTGAGGAAGTTTTCAGGTCAGTTGTAATTTAATTTCTCTGTGTCCTACAACCAGGGTTTGTAGTGTGTTTGATAGTCAAGGTTTTCTAGAGGAAGAAAATTGATTGATTGAACACACACACACACACACACACACACACACATATTCACACACCTATCTATTATCTATATATTTCTATCTTCCATCTATCTATCTATCTATCTATCTATCTATCTATCTATCTATCTATCTATCTATCTATCATCTATCTATATGGATTTATTATTTAGTAAATATGGAATACAGTTGAAAAAGTCTGACAACAGCTGCCTCCTGTACCCAAAAGCCCAAGAACTCATTAGTTGTTTGGTCCATGAGGCTGGCTACCAAAACAGTTTCAGTTTGGCACCAAAGGTTTGGAAAGTTCTTGGAGAGCCATTGGTACTCAATACACACTGAAAATCCAGAAAAGCTGGTTCTAATATCCCCAAAGGAATCAACAGCAGCCACAGGGTAAATTAACTTGACAACATGAGGGTAAGCCACACAATCTTCCTTCTTCCCTGTCTTTTTTTAAAATCTAAGATGCTGCCTCCAAATGAAGCTGCAAACATTTGGGGTGGACTTTCTCACATCAGTTAAGGCAATCAGGAGAATCCCCATATACACATCCACAGGCCAACCTACTGTAGAAAATTTCTCAATGAGGCTTCCTGTTAAAAGGATTCTAAGTCATAAGAACGGCAACTTCCACCCATGCAGGGTACCTCCATTCAAACACCATCTTTAAATTATATTTTTAATTAGCTTACAAAGTAGTGGGTTTTCATAAGGCTTCCTCTAATCCTTAGTTTTAGTTAATTATCTTCCATACCCCTCTCTTGGCCTATCTGTTATTTATTTGTAATTAGAGGTACTGTGGCTACACTTGGTCCTGTGAGCTGTTTGGGAAGGTTGTGGAACCATTAAGAGGTAGTGTCTTATGGAAGAAGTGAGTCATTTGGGGTGGGCCTTGAGGACTTATAGCCTTGCCCACTTCTTCTTTCTCTTCCTGACAGCAGATGCCATGTGACTGGGTGACCCCTCCTCCCACTGCCATGCCTTCCTCAATAGACTGGTCCTCTTGAACTGTAAGCCAGAACAAACCTTCCTTTAACGTGATTTAGTTGGTCATTTTGTTGCCATCATGGGGGAAAGTAACTGGTAAAAGGGGCAACAGTGAAAGTCACAGTAGGGGATCATGGAAGTCACCCCTCCTTCATGATCCATATTGGATACCAGGCCCCAGCATTCTTTTACAGAGCTGATGAGCATCCTAGAGTGGAAACAGAGAAGAGAGACATTATCAAAATTCTTGGTATTTGCAGGAACTGAGAGGGTTAATTATGTCTTACCCTTATCTAAAGGATCTATGTAGATGAATAGTCTTATTAAATAAGAAACACAGAGCCAAATGAAGAGTTAAAAGCCCAAGAGGTCAGAGCAGTAGCTGAGAGCTGAGACTTAAAACCGCCTTCTTACCCTTCCTGCCACTGCTGTTCCTCCTCTCAGCGAGAGACCTACTTCTTATGTATCTGTCTTTTTATTGACTTTCTGTTCTGACTTCTCTTTTCGTTGGTTGTAAACCCAACCACATGACCTCTTCATCACTGCCTGTCTATACAGACTTCCTGGTCTTCTATGGTTGGTATTGAGATTAAAGGCGTGTCTCTCCATGCTGACTGTATCCTTGAACACACAGAGATCTGCCTGTCATGTGATTGGGATTAAAGGTGTGCACCACCACCGCCCAGCTTCTGCTATGGCTTGCTATTAGCTCTGACCCCCAGGCAACTTTATTTGTTAACATACAAATAAAATCACATTTCAGTACAAATAAAATATCACCATATTTCCCCTTTTCTACTTAAATAAAAAGAAAAAAGGAAAAAAGTTATTACTAACATAATAAAAACTATATACAAAAGTACAATAACTATATACCATATATACAAGCAATAAATACCTAAACAATGTCTAGTCCTTTTCCCATCCTAGGTAAAGTGAAAACTGAACCTGATATTGTGACAGAATTATCCATATACATTCTGCAGGGCCAATGTAGACACAGCAGCATATATCAGGAGATTTCATCTGTACTGTATAGAGGAAAACACTGTGGCCCTCACAGGCCAGTGTTCAGAAGCCAGGGTTCACTCGGTCTGTCAGACCTTCTCCTCTTATCTCTCTCCTGTACAGTCTTGCTCTTTCTGCTGAGTCTTCACCCTGTTTCTCAAAAACTCTAAGTTTATATTCAAGTTTGAGCTTTATCATAATCTTATATCTTTCATCTTCTATGTTTTAATCTTACCTTGATAGCTCTGATCATTTTGTTTTCTAATTAGTTGTACTCTTCTGCCTCCTTTTTCTTTATTCCTACCTATTTCTGAAATGGTATTTGAGATGTTAAGCCCCTGTTTTAACCCTTTCCTTGTCCAGTTCTTCTTAGTATCTGCAACTCATTTTAAAGCTTTCTGGCTGTGTGTTTATTTTCAACTCTGTTATTATTTTTAAAAGCTCTCTTTGATCTCCTGCTGTCTTTTTGTGTTTTAGTTGTCTTGGTATTTGATATGCTGTGTCATGACTGAACAGCATGGAATACTGGAGGAATGGATACATAGTACAGGGAGAACCCATCTCCAAAGGGAAAATAGAGGTCTTCTCACACCCAGCTGCCCTATCTATATATGTTTTCCGTTTCTCTCAATGGATTCCTTAGCTGGGTTGAAGATGAGTTTGCAAAGAATCTTGCTCCAGGAGACTTGGGAAATGACTTATGGGTAGAATCTCCCAAGAACCTGCGTCCTGCTGTTCAGACAGCCTGGTTTATTTTAGTGAGTGTTAGTTGGAGCTTACACTTCATGCATACGTTTGGAAAAGCTGTGTTTTGAAATATACACTCTCCAAAGTTTACATTGGTCTGTGACCAAATCATCCATCCAGTGTTCTTCCCTGGGCAGGTTGAATAAGGAGCAAAGAGGTATATCCCAAGAAGTTCTTGGGCCTGTCTAGATAAGGAGTCTGGCAGGCAGAGTGGAGAGGGCTGGGGAAGGGGTCTGGTAGCTATATCTCTTTGTTTCTCTCCTTCCTGGAGGGGCTTGTGGGAAGAACCTATCTGAACATGAATATTGCAGCCCCTCCTCTTTCCTTGTCATGAGAACCAAGACATGCTGTCAATGGTAGAGATGATTATAGATATAGTTTCTTAATGGGACCAAATATACTCCTAGAGAGGTTCTTTTTATTCAAGCTTTTTTTTTTTCAGGTCTACACTCCTCCAAGAGGCCTGCCAGAAGCTGTTGTCTCTGGGTCCCTTCTTTTTAGTATTTGATAGATTTCACAGCTTTCACTCCCTCCCAATCTCCTGAAATCTACAGAGTGTAATAACAGTATGGTTGAGGGTAGAAAGGTTTAATTCTCTGCTTGAATATCCCCTAACAAGTGCACACTAGTACTACCTTCTTGTCACCTAAGTCAGTGGAACAGTGACATACCCAACCTGAGGGACACTATTTTTCTTTTAGTTTGACAACTGCAACACATCAAAATGGGATTCTCTCTAGCAGCAGCTGGTGGAATTTTAGTATCCATTATATGCAGGCTTTAGCTATTGAGGTACAAGGAGGCCATAGAATATGTGAAGTTTAATGTCTGTCTTTTGGGAACATTATAATATAGCTAGTAATACAAGAACTATGAATAAAATAGTAACACAATTCACAAGATCCTTGCCTCCCAAGACACCTCCACTCTCTCCTTCATTTCGCTGAAGAACCACTCATCCTCAAGCAATGCTTCTAGGTGACTTTATCTCAAGGCAATCTGCCTTTCCTGGATTAGCTGTCCCCTTCACTGAAGTTCCAGCCTTTCTTGGCCATCATTTTTGTCTTTTGCAATTGCTTCTTATTCTACTTCCCTCATTAGATATCAAGCAATTGAAGAAGAGAAATGTGGTAAGTTCCTTGCTTTATTGCCAGAGAGAGGTCATGGATGCTTAACAAATCTTTAATTAATGGCTCAGTGCACAATAGAGCTAACATATGTTACATGCTAAAAGCATAAAAGCTAATTCTGAAGGCATTTAAGAGGAAATAATGTGAATGCTTCCTGACCATGCAGTAGAACTGTGAAACTGGCAATGTAGGAATGACCTGGCAACCTTCGGTATCTGGTTTATACACGTCTACATTTCTTTCAGTATTATGTCGTCATGGAAAGTATGGGGTGTCTTGATCATAGGAAGTTGATATGGGCTCACTAATGTTCCTCTGAAAGAGGCAGTGCTGGAGTTCTCTCTCATCTGTATCTCTGTCTGTCTCTGTCCCTGTCTCTCTCTCTTTCTGCACGTCTGTGTGTCAGTGTGACAGTAGTAGTTGACCAGTTTTCAGCCCATCTCTACTGCCATTTCCTGAAAGCAACTTCAGGCAGCTGCCTATGAGCAACAGACAGGAGCTAATTATCACAAATCCTCAGTTTATGTCTGGTGAAAGAGCTCTGACATACCTACAGATATGTGTGTGGAAATATTGAGTGTCAGTGACATAGAGAAACCTTCATAAACAAACACGGTACAAAAGAGGAACAATAAAAACAGTGGACAGCTAATTCAGACTGTATAAACAGAACACACTGAAGGGAGAGAGAGAAGTCCCGAGAGGTAGCAGGACTCAGTGAGCCACAGTACTAGTCTATGCATATTACTTTTTAAAATTTTTTTATTTAAGAAAAATTTTTCACTCATTCTGTGTATCAACCACAGATCCCCCTCCCAGCCTTCCTCCTACTCCCCCTGTACCCCACACAGTCCAGTCGAAGAGAGGGAAGAGTGAATACATGAGCATGGGGGGGGGGGTCAAGATCATGATGGGGAAGTCTACAGAGAGAACTGAACCAAGCTCATGGGAATTCACAAACTTTAGACCAACAGCTGTGGAACCTGCTTGGGACCAAACTAGGCCCTCTGCATATGGGAGACAGTTGTGCAGTTTGGTCTGTTTGAGGGGCCCCTGGCAATGGGATCAGGATCTATCCATGGTGCATGAGCTGGCTTTTTGGAGCCCATTACCTATGGTGGGATGCCTTGCTCAGCCTTGATGCAGTGGGGAGGGGCTTGGTCCTGCCTCAACTGAATGTACCGGGCTTTGTTGACTCCCCATGGGGACCCTTACCCTTTTGGAGGAGGGCATATTACTTTTTATGATGAACTATATTGAAACACATACCATGTAGGTCCTTTGGAATCTAAAACAAGCACTGCTATAGTTTGGGTGTTGAATGTCTCCTAGGAGCCCAGTGTAGAAGGCTTTGTCTCCAGAGTGATGCCCCTGGGAAGTGGTCGACCCTTCAAGGGAAGAGGCACTGCAGGAGGTCAGTCCTTGTACCACTGAGGACTTGCCCTTGAAGGCCTGTCCTCTTCCTCTTTTTTGTTTTTTGTTTTTTTTTTTTTTTTTTTTTTTTTTTTTTTTTTTTTTTTTTTAAGCTATGAGGTTACAAGTCTGCTTCACAGTATACTCTCTGCCATTGCTAACAGGCACCCTCTCACTGGCCAGTCATGAACAGGAAACTAAAACCATGGGCCAGCATAAACCTTCTCTCTTGATAAATTAATTCCCTCAGGCATTGCATGATAATGACAGATATCTGTCTAGCATTGACACACAATATGCTTACCTCTGAAAAGAACCCATTTGTGAATTTTCCACATGGAAAAGGGACAACAGGAGCATCTGGTGGGGCTCATGCCGAAGAAGACTCCAGGCACCGTCCCAAGTAGAAGGACGTTTTAGTGTGTGTGTGGTGAAAAGGATTGAATGACCGCTTCTTGCAGGTCAGGCAGCTGCTCTGACACTGAGCTATCCCTCAGCGTAAGATCTGGGTTTTGAGGAAGGCTGGGGACTGTGATTCCGTGGAAGTAGGGAAGAGCTCAGGGGGAAGGCAGCTGTACTGTTTCCATCCCAGACTCATCTCCTAGGGACCTTTAGGAGCCATCAGTAGAAGGGGCACAGAATAAAAGCAGTGCATATGGCCCCACTCCCAGCTGCTGGACCTTGGGAAAAATCACTTTACTTCTACCTTAGCTTATTCATCTTAAGAGGCTATTCCAGCCCTAATTGGCCTATGATTTTCAATAGTACGTTGATAAGAAAATGTGTAATGGAAGACATAAATTAATGATATGCTAAATTATACTATTGATGGCAATAATAGTTGAGATTTGTACATCGCTTTATACTTCTTGAAGTGTTTTTGCATGCATTATTTAATTTGATCCTTACTAAAGCCACTGAGATAAATATAATTAATTTATTCATATTTTATGAATGAGGAAACAGCGACTTAGAGCCTTGTCCCGAAGCCAGCAGGGGAGTATGTGGCACAGCAAACACTCAGCCCTCCCCCAGCATTCTTGGCTTCTTCGCTATGTGAGGACTTAAGGACTCATTTACTTATTATCAGCTCTGAATTCTTGTTGTATCTGAGACAGGATTAGAGTTTCTGTTACTCAGCTATTATTGTTCAGGACATTTCTTTAGTATGCGGTCTGTGGTGATATATTGTGTACCCTAATAAAATTTGCCTGAAGGTCACAGAACAGAACAAGCTACTAGATTAAACATAGAGGCCAGGCAGTGGTGCCACACACCTTTAATCCTAGCACTCCAGATGGATCTCTGTGAGTTCAAAGCCACCCTGGACTACATGAGATTGACTCGGTCTAGGAGAGAAAACAGAGCCAGGCAGTGGTAGCACACACCTTTAATCCTAGTACTGGGAAGCACACATGCCTTTAATCCCAGGAAGTAATGGCTGGGTAGAGAAAGGTATATAAGGCATGAGGAGACAAGAACTAAAGGCTTTTCAGCTGAGGAACCCCTTTCTGCTAGAGGCCTTTTGGCTAGAAAGCCTTTTCAGACTGAGGAGTTGGTGAGGTAAGAGATGGTGGCTGTGGCGTGTTTTGTCTCTCAGCATTTACCCCAATATGCTGAGATTTTTTTTTTATTAAAAGACCTATTAGAATTCGTGTTACAGCGGTCTACTCCTTCATCCCATATTAGTGATTGCTCACCCACCATGTGCAAGCATACAGCCAAGCACAGGGATGAAGACCATATGGATTTTACTAAGAACACAGTGTAAAGAAGCAAGAACCATATACAACAGATTGGCCTGTGATGGTTACTCTCAGCTGTCAGTTTGATGAGATCCAGAATCTCATGGCACCATCCTCTGAGCCTCAGGGTCCTAGACTGAATAAGAAGGAGAACAGGCATCACAGCTCTTCCGGATTCCTGAGTGGAGATGTGATGTGACCAGGCTCTTCAACACCCCATTGCCTTGAGTCCCCCACCATCATGGACTATAACTTTGATCTATGAGGCAAAAGGAATCTGTACCCTTTATCAGGGTTTCTTATCATAGCACCAGGAAAAGAAACTAACACTTGCCAAGTCCTATCTCTGAAGCATAAAGGCAGGGATATTGTGAAATCTTAAGTGTCTGAGGTTGGCATCAGCTCTTTCTATTCCCATATCTAACCTCTGTCAAGCAGGCCAAAGACAATCCTGAGCCAAAGGCTCCAACTTCATGGCACCGTACCCTCAGAATCAGAACCCACCCTCCCCCATCAGCATCTATGGTGACTTAACTTTCATTTTCTGCTCATTCACTGATTGTGTACTGCATGCATTTTATACGCGTCTTCTGCTGAAGCACTGTAATGGATACACAATCTTATCAAGCGAGTACCACAGGCAACATTTGTTATTCATTTGCAGCACTAGATCTCAACATGGTAGGCAGTCAATAAACATTTGTTTGATTGATTAAGATTCCCAGATGGAGAACCCACATGGTTGGGAGGTACCAGAATGAATCTCCTACAAGTTCTTCCATTAAACAAGGAAAGCAAATTTAAGAGCACTGTCAGTAGTACTTCCTTCGTGTTTCCATTTGATAAATGCAGCCAGTCTTCAGGCTTACCCTGTGTCCCCTCAGTAACAGGATCTTATGGCTTTAGCAACTGTGTGCCAAGTGTCCCTGCCCACTGTTCTTGGGGTAAACAGAATAATTTGACTCTTTAAAGTTGTTTTGTGCAATATATCTAGATCCAGTGGAGAAGATGTTAAGGTGCAATGTTTTTTTTTTAAAAGATAGACATTCATTGTCGTTATTTTTACCTGCATCCTGTTTCTGGCTGTATGACTTCCTTCTAAAGGGGCCTTGGCACATATGTTGCTTGTGAGTGCCAGTTTTCCCATCTGTAAAATAATCCCATGCTTGATCCTCCACTCACTGGGGTGTTTGGAAACCCAGAGAGATAATGTCTGTGCTGTGCATGCTGCGTCTGGACAAAAAGCATTGTACAAATAAAGGCAGTACCTCCTATTTATAGTGTACACAGTATCAGAAGCGTGTTTCATGCCCTGTCCCCTTTCTTGTCGCTCCTAACCCCAAAGTCTCCCCTCTACTTGGACCCAGAAGCACAATGGTTCAGATCTACCTGTAGTTGGAATAATTGCCCAGACCCCTGTGAAATCTCATCTAGTTTTGCAGCCTGCCTGTCTTTTAGGGCTTTTGCAAGCTCTTCTCTTTATTGAGAAAAAGACATCACTCGGAATGGCAATTCGTGGGCTCTTTTATTAGGTCAGCCGTTTCCTGAAGGGTCTCCTTGTCCCTTAAGCCATCTCCTCATCTGAAACTCACTTCACACTGTGATAGCTGGATGCAGAGACTCTCTTGCTCAGTTGCCTTGGCAACAATTTCTGTTTGCTTAGAGTGAAGTTTACTGTTTGGTTGTCATTGTTTCCCCCGCTGCCTTGTAGTCTAAGAGAGGCGAATAAACTCTGAGGACGAGGCAAAAGAAAGGCAATGATCCAGAGTGACAGGAGGAGAATGGGAACAGAGCATAGGAAACCTCTGGGAAGGCTGCTGTTGGGTCTTTGGGACCTACAAAACAATTATATACGTTAAGAAAGCTCTGAAAATCTAGACACAATTCTTCTATAATGATTGACAGGCAAATAAGTAGAGATGTTGGCATGACAAACCACTCCCTATAAGTGACACAGTACCCGAGGACTACCTAGGCTCCCGGTGTTTCCTTAGCTAGGCCAAAGAGCCACACCCAGCCCATTTCCCTTATCCTCAGTGAACATAGATGTTATGTAGTCACTGACATTTTCCGAGGACTCACAGCACATTCTGGAACAAACTGTCCCAGGTGTTGTATGTATCATGTATATCCTTAAAGAGTCAACATGATTCAAATGACTTTGTGTAATTATAGTATGCTTTTATTTCTGTTTTTTTTTTCCCCTTTGAGTTTGAAAGATTGAAGTGTTCTGACCTCTTTCAACTCCTAGGCCACAACTCCTATACATGTGACTGTTTGTTCTTTGTGTTGCATCCTAGTATAACTCTCACACCACAGTAAGAGAACTACAGTGGGGATGATTTTGTTGGCACATCAACTGCATTTCTAAAAGATTACATCATAGTTTTCCATTGCCACTTCATTCATCAAGTCTTTGTTGGACTCTGATTATTTTTTGAGTGTTGCGATAGACACTAGGGTTCACTAGTGAAGAAAGCAATAGGCAATTTCTGCCTCATGGATGCTGGCTTCTCTTTGTCCTGTGGTCAATGTAGTGCTTACATGAGTGCTTCTCCTATTAGCAGAAACGAGATGGAGGCTACAGTTACCACATCCAAGCTTTACTATAAATCACCCTACTGTCAGATAGGGCCTTTAGAAGCCGTTATATTCAGCCATTCATTTAAAGTGCCAGTTTCTCTTTTAAACTTTCCTTAAGGTAGTCACTACCTGCCATTGATTCTTCAGCCGTCCCTTGTGATCTAGCAACAGCTTTACTTCCAGAACATTCTTCAAATCTACCCACCACGTCTCTCACCTGTCTCACTCCATAATGGTCTCTTAGCTGTTCTTTCCACTTCCATTCTTTCCCCCTTTTCTAATCCATTCTCCACTCTACTGACAGAGTGATCTTTTAAAAATGCAAATTGGATGATGTCTTCTCCACTTAACACCCTCCAAAGGCTACTCTGCACTTGGATTAAAATCATAACTCTTCACCCTCTCCAATAAATCCCTGACAAGTTTTAGCCCCCTCCCACCTCTCTGGCCTCACTCCTTGACTTCACAGAGACAAAAACATTTGCTTATTCCCATCGATGCTCCAACTCCCACAAGCACACTAAGAACTAAGCTCCTTGGTAACCACCCTTTGTCCATTTTGTTAGCTTTTTCTTATAAAAGTATCTTGCAGAGTAGGCATGTGTAATCATTAATTGAATTTTTAAAAACTAACAGAGGTCAGGGATGTAATGGTAGAGCACTTATGTAGCTCGTGCAAAGTCCCGGGTTCAATTCACAGGGCAGACAAAAAAAAAAAATAATCAGCATTCTCTACCTCTTTGAATGAAAATCATCTGTACTATGAAGGTCTCTATTGTACATAGTATTTTAAGCATTTGTTTACAGTCTTTTGATGTTGTGCAAGCTTTCCTTTCCCTTCATACCTACTCACTAGACTTGGTTCTGTCTCGTGACATTGACCCATCTCCTCCTGTTGTAAGCTCTTCAGTGCTGCATGGAGCTCTTACATCTCACCACTTCTGTCTCTAGGCGAGAACACACAACTCGTTTAACCATTTGACCTATGCTGGTTTTCAAATTCTTTTCTCTCTTGCTTTCTTCTCTCTCTCAAAAAAAAACTACCTGTTTATCTAATTTGCTCTTAAAACATAGTGATTGGTTTAGTTATATATCACAGCCAGCTAGGAAAGACAGGATGGGTCAATTAACAGAAAACATTTGGCTGGTGAGAAGAAAACTTGATCCAATGTTATAAAATGTTCATTGACCCCTTACAGGAAACTAGTTTAATGTCTGACCAATTAAACCTAATTAAAAGCTCTGTTTGGCCAAGCCAAAAACACCTTTCCCCTGGATTGTAGGGAATGAACCCATGTACATATTAGTGAAAGGAGTTTTCAATGGAGTCTGTGTTCTTGACTGTTCCTAGTGTGAGCTGGTGCTCAATAAATATGGCATCAAAAATAATTATAATAAAATTATGCAAAAATATAAGATCAGGTAATTAATGAAGAAGTATTTGAACTGTCAGTCGTGTCTTGAGCCCTAAAGGGAAAAAATAATAACCTGACAATATAAGTGAAATATGAGATCAACCAATTAATTAGCAGAATAATTTAATCTGATGCTCTGAAAGTAGGCCAATTAAAATGCACTGTTGCTATTTAACATTGATTAAGCAAGGTGCTAGATTCTGAACACAGTTTGAAAATAGACCTTATCCCTACCCTCAGGGAACTTAAAGCTAATTTGAGCAGCTGGATATAAAAGGACAAAGGAACAGAAGGTGCGGTGTTGATTCGTTTTCTGAAGCTCCTCTCTGAGGGCCCGAAAAGAGTAGGGAAGGGCTGTTCCCACCACTGTTCCATTCCAACAACCTTCTCAGCTCATTTGTGAGCCTTGTCTCTCTCAACTTTAGTAGAGGAGGATGGGTCAAGTAAGGGGAGAAGAAATGACTAGAAAAAGAAAAAAAAAAACTTTCCTGAAATATGAACTTTTCTACATTTGAGCTACTTAATGGGAAGGAAAATCCCAGTTATCATTAGTATCATCAATAATTTGTTAGGAATAATTCATCATTTGCAAATGAAACAACAATAACAATAATAAACACAAAACCAAGCAAAGCTGTCTTGCTTTCTAGCACACTTAAGGGAATGACTGTACCCACTCTCAAACTTAATGATGATATAAGGATAAATCTCAATGTAGCCCATTAGCTGCTCATTTGGCTTGAAGGAATTCTGACCCCAGACATAAATAATAATAATAATTTAAATGTAGTTATAGTTTCAAAAAATGTTCCTTAACCTCTCACCAGCCTTCTCCTCGTGAAATAATTAAGTTTTGTGGTCTCTCTTTCATTACCCATATTCTCAGTGCTTCCTGGCTTTTTGATCAATGTGCTGATGCCTTTGCTCTGCCCCCGAAAAGAACCCATGTTCACTAGAGTGAAATGCAAGACAGAGACCTCCCTTTTTCTTCTGGATTTGATGTAAGCTGTTGGGATGACTTTTGAGCTATGTGGCTAAAAGTTTGAATAGGCTGCACTGAGATTTCCTTTCTCTGTTCTTCAAAGGGACCCTTAGAGCTCATAAAGAAGATGCTAGGGAGAACTGATTCTTCTCAGGCACCAAGACATTTCACAAGAGACTTTAAAGTCTTAGCACAGTTAAACATCATGCTTTCATTAGTACACTTGGTCATCTAAAAGGCCAAGTTAAGGATGGAGAGGTGGCTCAGCATTTAAAAGTACTTACTACTCTTGATGAGGACCCTGGTTCAGTTCTCGGCACACACATGGTAGCTTATAACTGTCTATAATTCTAGCTCCATGGGATTTGATGTTCTTTTCTGGCCTCTGCCAGCACCAGGGAAGATAAGATACATATACATACATGTAAAAAAATACTTGTATACATAAGAAAGAAAATAACTTTTTTTAAATGACAAAATAGATTATCATTTGTCAAAACATATTGTGGGATGTACTGACACACTAAAGTGCTGGGTATGGTAGTACACACCTGTAATCACAACATTAGGGAGGTTGAGGCATGAAGATCCTGAATTTGAGAGGTTAGTCTGAGCTACATAGTAAGAGACTGTCTCACAAAACTAAATAGAGTAAAATAAAATACTACTTCTGTTAATAATAAAATAATAAATTATTGTGTGTAAGCTCAAAACAGTGTTAAACTCATCTACCAAAACTATTATTTACTTCAAAGCAACATACAGCAATATTTGTCTTCTACTTGTGTGTCCATGAGTCTAAGTTTAGAAATGTATTTGCCTAAACCAACGACTCATCCTGTAGTTTGACTTGATGATGGCACTAATAAAAACTGCAAGTGTGGTTGTTCTCCTTCTCCATGGAGGATGCCTTCCTTTTCAGCCCCTCGGTGGATGCTTTAAACTGCACTCTAAATGTACTCCAGTGCAGTGCTTTGCCTATTTGTCTTACATCATTGCCACATTGTACAGAGAGAGCTCCTCTGTCCTTCCAGGGTTTATGTCCTAATATGACCTTTGCAGCTCTACTGTGTTTGATCACTATTCAGTAAAAGAAGAGTGGGTTTGAACACAAGCATTCCAATAGCCATAGTAATATATCTGATTACCATAACTGAGAATAAGTGACTAAAGAGTAGGGAACCAGTACAGTGTAGACATGGTAGACAAAGGGATGAGTTATTTCCTAGGCTGGTAAAGTGGGATGATGTGAGATTTTTATCATGTTGGTCATAACAACCCTAAATTGAAAATGTATTGTTTCTTTTACAAATGTTCCATTTAATATTTTCAGACCTTATTTGACTATGTATACTTAAAACCACGATTAAAGAGTATCACTGTAATTAAGCTCTTACAAAGCTAAATTTTTCCTATGTGCATTATTTCCTTTTATTGTTGTGACCAAATCCATGACAAGAGCAACTGAAAAGTGGCAGAATTGATTTTGGCTTTCAGTTGGAGGGGATACAGTCTATCATGGAGGGGAAGCATGGCAGCAAAAGCATGGAGCAGCTGGTCACATGGTATCTAAAATCAGGAAGCAGACAGAAATGAATGCTGGTGCTCAGAGTGCTTCCTCCTCATCTTTAATTAATAGTGTATAGGCACGGGTGAAGAGATGCACACATGTGTGTACACGTGCATGTGGAGGTGAGAGGTAAATATTGGAAGTCTTAATTCACTGACATATTTGTTGAGATAGAGTCTCTCACTGAACCTGGAGCTCACCAATTCATCAAGACTAGCTTGCCACCAAACCTTAGAAATCCAGCCATCTCTAATTGCCCAGCACTGAGATTAAGGTACTTTTTGTGTTGATTCCAGACATCCTTAACTCAGCTCTTCATACCTGCACAGCAGGTATATTGCTGGCTTCACCAGCCCCCTGTTTGCTCTGTTGTTTTATTCAGTCCTTTACCCCAGCTAATGAAGGTTGCCACCCACATTCAAGGTTGATCTCCTTTCCAGGGATGTATTTCCTGGGTGATTATGATCCAGCCAAGTTGACAGTGAAAACAAACCATCACACCATGTGTTATTTCACGAAATGCTCACAATCTACAGGGTCGGCCTTAAATTTACACTTTATAGTGATAAATTGAACCCTAAAAATTAAGTAACAAAGTAATTGGCTCAGGTCTGGTTTGAACTTGCTGGTATGGTTCCTCTATCCTCTACTGTCTCCTTGGTGATAATGTCAGGGTATAAAGACTACAATGGTTGCTTGGACATCTTCCTAAAGTCACATTAGTCCACATAGCCCTTATGTGCATGGGCTTTATCTTTCTTTTCACATATTGTATGTATTTATGATGTTATAACAATTTGCTGAAACTTGGGTATTAGTATTTCCATGGTGACCACTCTTCCCTGTCTGTGCTCACATCTGCACTATTATAGTCACCTAATTAACTGGGTTTACATATTTACCATTTTGTATTATTTTCCTTGTCAACTCAGTCTGAATAACAGTGTGTGTTCCCCACCTCTTCTGGGAAAGAAGAAATATAGGGAAAAATGGAGTAGGGTTTTTTTTTTCTTTTTTGACAGTTGCAATGTATCACTTTCTTTGTCCTGAGGGCTAAAACAATATTTGAAATTGCAGCAAATTGGGATCCCTGGGCCAAATCAATCTTTCTCTGTAGAGCCTTCTCCTGTTTCTTAGAATTCCTTAGGGTCTCTCATTATTTAGTGTTGCTAATACAATGCCTGGTTCCTTCAAGTAAACCATATAGCAATCTCTCTTGAACTCAGATCCATAGCCCAGCAATTGTGGACCAAACAGCATTAGGGAAACTTACGTTGGTTAAATTTTTATTTACCACTTCTGATTTTAATATTTACTACTTGAATAGGAAGGTCTAAGGCACAAATGACAAGGAACGTGAATGTAATGTTCTCTGTCCCTTGGGCTAGGATGATGACATTGTTTTGAGATGTTAGTGAGGAAGTAGTTTTGCATACATTGACCAAGACCTTTTCTCTGGGGTTTAACCTTGGTTCCTTTGGCCATTTTAACCTGGGATTTTTCAGGGGTTGAAGACAAGGCCTGCTTAATTATCATGGCACAGCTGATTACCCACAAGAGTCAGGTCAGAAACACGTCCTACTGACTCCTGCTCATCCTCTCTTGTTCTTCTCAGTATACTTACACTCTGAGCTAAATGACTGAGCTCAACAACTTTAAAATGTAATATTCTTTCTAATTCTATCTTTTCCTAACCTAAACAAATACCAGAGGGAGATAGGTGATGATCTAGAACAGCTGGCACATCTGTCCACAGAGCAGTTGATAGACAACTCAAGAGGAAAGGGCACCTGGCTTGAGGAAGAGCCAGGTGCATCATGCTGACTGCCATGGGCACACACCTCCATGGTCTGGAGAGTTTGATAGTCAGTGAAACAGAGCAACATGGGAATTACTTCAATTATTCAAATAGATGACCCATTTTAGAACCCCCTTTGTACACAGAGTCCCAGCATTCACAAGGCAGGTCAATTGTTTAAATGGCCAAATTTCACCTGGTCTCATTAACATTTATTCTTGAAATGCATCTTCACCCAACTAATAGAATAGCTTAGTCTCTGCAAATGGAATTTGCTCCAAATCTCTAGGAGCCTCTAAGAGGTTTAAAAAGTTTAAAAACCTTATATATAGACTGTTGATTAGAGGTTCTAAAAAGTATATGTCAGCAGAGAGGGCCAATAAAATGTAGATAGGACAATTGACTGCAGCCTGACTCTGTCATTGTTTATAATAGCTGTCCCCTTGTCAAGTTGGAGGTGGTTGGAGAAAGCTGCGGGGTAGTCTAGATTCTTTAGTGTGATAGTAGAGAAGGGGAAGACTCTAAGCTATATCTTTATCACTAGAACAATACATGAGGTTGAATGATGCTTTTATTATTAAGTAAGGCTTCATTATTCAAAAATCATGCTTGCCGGGCAGTGGTGGCGCATGCCTTTAATCCCAGCACTCGGGAGGCAGAGCCAGGCGGATCTCTGTGAGTTCGAGGCCAGCCTGGGCTACCAAGTGAGTTCCAGGAAAGGAGCAAAGCTACACAGAGAAACCCTGTCTCAAAAAACCAAAAAAAAAAAAAAAAAAAAAAAAAATCATGCTTGACCATATATTTGGGCCTTGATGTGGTCATTTGCCTCTGACTTTCTCTTCACCTTTTCACTTCTTCTTTCTGTAGTACTCACCCACCCACCTTCACAGCTTTTGTCCTAGATGTAATTTCATGAATAAAATTTGAAAATAACATGAAAGCTGTTGATTGCCAAAGAAGGCAGTTGCCTCTGCTTCTCTTATCTTAGAGTTATGTTAATAAAACACCAAAGAGCTTTTTCATCTTAAATAACTAGTGAGGAATGTGCAGATGTAAAGAAATTGATTCCATATCAGATAGGAATTATAAAATGATCATACTACTATTATATTAAAATGTATGTAGTTTAAATATATATAACATATATGATGCTTTTTATTTAAATGTACATTATTTGGGAAACTTAGCTACATAGTTTAAAAAATTGGATGCTAACTTTTAAGAGGCCTATAATGATAGTTCCCATGGTAAATTTCAGAAGGTTAATTTTCTCCACAGACTGTGGTAAATTTAACAAGAATATCCTAATATGACTCAGATGCTCCCAGACAACTTCCATGTATTGAAAATTGGGTCTGAAATAGGATTCTGGACTGTCATTTTCATAAATTAAATGAATGCTGTGCATGTAGTTCCGTTTTTAATCATTTTAAATCTGAATGAATAATAGAACCCCACTGAAATTCTTTTTCAGGGAAAAGACATTGCTTATCTTCATCTGATTGCTTCACTCCAGCCCTCAGGCTTCATCCAGGCATCCTATCTTGGCAGTAGCCATATTGCTGTTCTTCCATAATGCATTTTTCTAAAGACAACAAAACCAAGCATAGAGATGGGATACAGGCTGGATGTTGCCATGTGGAAACATGTAATTGTCTGGAAAGTCTCATCTTTTTTAAAACATCATAATTATTCTTTATAAAATATAGGAAGCGTGCTTTATACATCTTTATTAATATTTGAACTTTTAATAGAGGTCAAATACTTATTTGTGAGGTTTGGGCTGAGATCAAAGAACTACTAAGGTGGAAGATGAGTATCTCATGTTCTCCAAGATAGAGCTGCCATCAGTCCCTATGTGAATCAAACAAGGGTGAATAGAAAGAAGATAACATATCTTGAAGAAGACATTTATACCATGTGAACTTTGAAGTCTTTGCTTTAACTTCATAGACTATTATTTCACTAAATAAAATGGCCAGAGGGCCTATAAAGTATATACATTGTGTCATCACCTCCTCGGGTAGCCTTCGCTAGGGAAATTGAATTCTTCATACCTTCTGGGTACATGTGCTTTTGGATGCATGGCCTCAAACACCACAAAACAAATTTGTATATTATGTGCATATATAATGTACATACTACACACATTAAATCAAACTTATACTTCCTTGTAGACTTCACATGATTTCTGCTTGACTATTCAATGCAATTACTCTGGTATATTTTAAACAAGGTGTTTTTCCCCTTTTCTATTTTGGAAGGTCATTTATTTGGTTAACATCTCAAATAGTTTTGAAGCTTGTATAAAGCCCAAGGATCCTGTTAGGTAGCTTGTCAGACATTAGCAGGCTTGGAGACTGTGTAGGATGGACATCTCCCTCATACTAAGCTTTGGACCTCACCTCCTGTTTCCCTGGTAACACACTAATTTTAAGCAAAGAGGAGGAACCACAATTTCCTCTTTTTAAGTGAAATATGATGATAAAGGATGAAGAGAAGATTGTGTTTTCCTCTTCTTTAGGATTTCAAACACCGTATGAAGGGGAGGAGGGTGAAGGTGGTAGAGCTTTGTTGAAAACCATGGAGGAAGGCTGTTGTTT
Source organism: Peromyscus eremicus (assembly GCF_949786415.1). Classification (NCBI taxonomy): domain Eukaryota; kingdom Metazoa; phylum Chordata; class Mammalia; order Rodentia; family Cricetidae; genus Peromyscus; species Peromyscus eremicus. Next base: position 36,491,684 of record NC_081431.1, on the reverse strand, counting down.
CCTGGTGAGTCACAGCTGTTTTATAAGTTAATTTTTTCTGCAATTCTTTTAATCTATTCTGTTACATGATTTTTGGTTCAAAGAATGGTACCTGAGTTGTAACTCTGGCCCTAAGAAGAGATAGGGCATTCTAAACTGCCCAAAATACTGTATAAGATTACAAAAAAAAATGCTATTATCTCTTCCCCTAAGACTTACTCCAAAGGCATCTGTCAATCAAGTGGATCATTAACTGTTCCTCAGGAAAGTTTCCAGTTCCAGAAACATGATGGAGGGCCAGGGACACTGCCTGTGGCTAAAGGTGCCACCAAGCCTGACTACCTGATTGAATCCATAGGACTCACACAGTGGAAGGAGAGAACCAACTCATGGAAGTTTTCTTTCCTCTGACCTCCAAACATGCATCATGGCCTGCAAGTAAGCACACACACACACACACACACACACACACACACACACACACACCCCTACCACCATCACCATCACCATCCAACCAATAATTGTAATTCAAGAAAACCTTTCAAAAAGAAACATGGTACATCTGATGCTATGTTTAGAAGATGAGAAGAATAACTATTCTCTTGAATGTGTGTGAGATACACACATCCACCAGAAGCCCCTCACTTGACAGTGGCTTTCAGACCCTTGCTGCCACACCAGGCTGCCCCCTGATGTAGAAAGAATAACATTTCTTGCCCCACTTTCTGACTCCTTTTTTTTTTTTTTTTCATATACTGGCCCAAATCCTAAGCCTGCTTGGCCTGATAACTCCAGGCACTTTCTCTCTCTTTCTCTGAAGACACACTCTCTCCCATCACATGTAAGCAACTGTTACAGACTTCTGTTGCTTAGCCAGCCTGCTTTCTAGACCTCTACCCCAGAAAGCATGACTTTGTCTTCCTTTAATCCATCCTCTTCCTCTGGGCAGCTCTACAGTCTCCAACCAACTTGTTCTGTTGTTTGTTTTTGCTCAAACTCTAATGTAATTGCCTCTGTGTTTTCTTCTGTCTGTTTTAAATTATTCTATCTATAAGACTAGGAACCTACAAAAGAGACCCTGTGTTCTATGGCAAAAGATTTTATACACTAAGCCTAAAGGTTTCCATTTCTTTCCTATTGGAGGAGAGAAGTATTATTTATACTGATTGAAGCTGATCACTTCCTTTATGCCTTCAATATTAGCCCTGGGGCCCAGATGATAGGACCAAATCTGGTGAAAATGTAAAGTGAGAACACCATGCTTTGAATACCTCTGAGAAGTCATTTCTCAGAGGCAATCACACTTAAAATGAGCATCTTGGGTGAATTGGAATCAACTAGATGTGAAGAGGTAGATAGAGTTGGCATCTCCAATAGGGAAACAGCTTTGGCAAAAACCCAACTTTCTCTAAGATACTGTTCTATGAAATATCCATACTTCCCTCAAAGACATTAGAGACTATGTTATTTTTTTTGCCTCTTTTAAAATTGGTTTTTAGCTAAAATATAATTACATTACTTCCCCCCTTTACTTTCCTTACTCCAACCCATCCCATGCCCCCTTCACCTCATTCCCTTTCAAACTGATAGGACTAATTTACTTTGTTATTGTTATATATAAATATATATACACATATATTTATAAATATATAAATACATCCTACTGAGTCTGTTTAGTATAGCTTTTGTGTATATGATCTCAAGGATGTTAACTTTCTATCAGATAACCATCTCTGGGCAAGGCTAATTCTCCCTCTCTCAGAAGTCGCTAGTTGCCTGTAATTCTTTGTCTACTGGTGGGATCCCATGAGATTTCCACCTTCTGTGTTAGCATGTCCAAGTCTTCTGTGAGACAGTATTTCCTTCAAATGATGGGGAAGCTACATTCATGATACCTTGACAGATTGGCTGCCTAAACAAGATCTGAACAGTGATGGTGTGGTGTTAATTTTAAGTGACAACTGAACTGGGCTAAGGATATGCATGGTTGTGAGGCATCATTTCTGGTTATGCAGGCTGTTTCTGAATGGGATTAGCATTTGAATCCATGGACAGAGTACAAAATACTAACTGTCACCCAATGCATATGGGTACTGTCAATTGCCTGAGAACCTGGACAGACCAGAAAGGCATGTAAAGGCAGAATCCTTCCTCCATTCTAGAGCTGGGACATTTTTCCTCTGTCCCTTGAGTATTAGCACTCCTGTCTTTTAACTCCAGGTCTTGCACTAGGCCCCTCAGGTTCTCAGGCTTTTGGCTTATAGAACTGAGTTTCCCCTTTTGCCCCCTGTGGTTCTTGGGCCTTTGGACTTGGACAGAGCTAAGTTCAATTCTCCTGTTTCTCTAACCTGTAGGTAACATATTATGGGACTTTCTCACTTCCATAATCACATAGGCTGATTTTCCTGATGAGTCTTTTCTTATATGTCTATACCTGTATCTATATCAATCTCTAGTGATATCTACGACTATTTGTCTATTAATATCTGTTAGAACATCCATATTCTTTTCAATTGGTGTTTTTTTTTCCAATCTGGAGAACTCTAATGACTTTGGAGATGTTGGACCAATTTTTTCTTCCTAACCTCTTAGTTGTCTCTTTTCCACCTATTATTTATTCTTGTAAGCCACATGAAATTGGATGGCACCCTCTAAGGTCAGTCTTCTCTCATTCTTCTCCTTCTTTTTCTGTTCTTTTCTACAACTCCCAGGGCTTTTCAAGGCTTCTTCCCATCACTCTGTGTAGAGCTCTCTCCTCAACCTCCAGGGTCAAACTCTCTTCTAAACTCAATGTTGTTTCCCCCTTTAAATCTACTATACTAAATATATCAGTTCTTCCAAGAAATTGGCACTGTGTTCTGCTCCTTATTAAGGTTGATACCAAAAGAGTTTTCTTGAGGGCCTTTAAATTTATGACTATAAAGCCATGCTTAAATTTTTTCTCACTTAACGCATCTAACTGATTGTCTCTCCTGTAAATACCTTTTGTCTTTCACTTCATTTTCACTGAAATGGCTTTAGAGCTCGTCTCTCAACCCCTGTTTTCACCACCACAGACTGAAATTACAGAGCTCTCGTTGTCAACCTCAGTACTCCTCCTGGAAGACATAAAGACACACGTTATCTGACAAATAAGGTTCCCAATGTTCAACTTTACTGGAGGCCTCTTACCACCCACTTTTCCAGTGTTAAAACAGATACTTTTAGATGCACTTTGCCCCATTACAGTAGACTCATCTGCTGCTTTCCACAGATCCTCATGACTTTTGTGTTCCTCTTCTTTGACTAGAAGCCATTGGCAGCTCATTAAAAAAAAAAAAAATCAGACCTCACCCTTTAAGGTCTGTACCTCAGGCTATCCATCCTTTGCAGAGCCTCATCTTGGGTGGAGCTCCCGCCTCCTTCATTCTACCTTCAACTCTGCATGTTGTTGAAAAGGAATTTTCCCTCTTTTGAATTTACACTTAATTTTTTAATTAGCCAACTTTTCTGTATTTCTATTTATAATCCCATGTCACTTTATCCATAGCTCTTAGGGCAATTACTGCACTTTGCATTGATTCCAGGGATGTTTCTTCATAAATATCTGGTGGATGAGTGAGCACAGCCTTTATAGATTTTCTTCCTCTAACAAGTGTGCTTTCATATCTCAAAGTCAATTGAAAGAATATTACACATGGGCTGAATTTATGTTTGCTTGCAACAAGTTATTTTAAAAGATAATTTGAAAGGGTGCTTATTTTTAGTGTGGAATTGCAATTCATTATATAACTATAAAAGGGTAAATTAAGCTGAAGGGTAGGATCATTTTTACGATATCTTCTTGGAGGGTATTTGAGTCAAAATTTTGTATAATCAAGCAAAGGATATGCCATAGTCAACTCATAGCAATGACAACAACAATAATAATTTAATAATTGTCTATTATTAAATTGGGGACCAAAAATATCCCAGACACTATTTCATAGAATATATACAGTCATTCTACTCTCACATTTTACAGTTGCAAATTGAGGTTCAGAGAGATTAACTTCAATTATGTAAGCACTCAGGCTTAATATTTGAAAATCATGCTTCAATTTTATTTCTCTAGATCAGAATGTACTTGCCAAAGTATTTCCAGTTATTCACACTTTGTGTGATTCCAGGAGACTCTATTCTACCTCTTGAACCTCTTTGACTTTTGGACTGCCCACAATTTGACCTGTTTGTACAATCACCATGGAGCCTCAATGGTCCCCTTCCCAGACTTTGTGATGTTAGTTCCCAGAGAGCCAAGAGGATGAAGTTACTGGCATATAATGGACCAGCCAAGGACTTCTGTCATGATGACTCACTATAGGCTACTGCCTAGCACTGCCTTCATGGGAAAGTACTGTGCTTTTGCACAGCTCTGCCTGAACCCAGTGAACTAGGCGTGGCCTTGTTGTTGTTGTTGTTGTTAATGTTGATTGATACAATTTAGATGAAAGAAAACAGTTGTTAGAAGTCTGTCATTGTGTAGGACAAAATGTCTGCATTTATCTGTTGCAATAATGGAAATACCATTAGATCCACTTCTTGATTAGGGAAGAATGTGAGGTGCTCAGGAGCCATGTGAATACATAATGTCACAGTTTCCACATTTGTGTGATGGGTGGGAGGGGTAATAACTCCTCTTCTAAAGAATAATATGAAGGTTGGAGAATATCCATGCCCAACAGGGCCTATCATTGTTATAATTAATATCACAAGAAATTTCTTTTCTAGGTCAGAAAGAAGTCTCATACTACTGTAAAACACTAGCACAACCTGAATGGCTTAAAACTACACAACTGGTTCTCATCCAGTACCTACACTGACAATGTCACGCTGCCTCCTGCTCTTCTGTCTGTGTGATTGCCCTCCTTCCGTCTTACAGGGACACTTGTCCTTAGATGTAGGGCCCAGTGGGACAGGTCAGAATGTTCTCCTCACCTCAGTGTCCTTCACACAACTACATCTGCAAAGATCTTTCTTTCAAACCAAAGGGCATCGACAGGCTCTGAAGATTATAGTTGTGGACATGTTTGGAGAAGAAGCAAAATTCAGCCCAAAACTGTCCTGAAAGGTTGAACAAGCTTTGGTTTGAGCAGGTAGAATGTACAAAGCTTCAAGAATTACTGATGGGATTGTGCAGTAATGACACTGACAGCCAGGGGGCAGAATATGAAATGAAAATAGATTCCAAAGTCAGGAGGTAGGCTGAGGCACTTAGAGAAACTGCCTGAAATAATGGCAGAGGCAGGAAACAGGCATGTAGAAAGAACTAGCTTCTACAGACAGCGTTGTCCCAATTCACAGTGCAAGACAGGAAAAACTACCTCCCTATGACCTATACAGATAAAATACTGGACCAGCTCCTGGGCTTTAAATTGATTCTAAGACAAACACAGCCTATCCAAATGTTTCATTTGTGTTTCTTTTTATTATTACTATTGTTTGTTTGTTTGTTTTGTTTTGTTTTTCTTGGAGCCTGTCCTAGAACTCATTTTGTAGACCAGGCTGACCCTGAACTCATAGAGATCCACCTGCCCCTGCTTCCCGAGTGCTGGGATTAAAGGCATGTGTCACCATTGCCCGGCATATTTCTTTTTAAAAATGGCAATTATTTAAAAAGTGGTAGACATCAGAAGTGAGTATATCCCTCCCTGAATATCAGATGCAGTGTGCACTGGGCACCTAGTGTCTTATGCCAACAGTAGGTTTTAGGGTGAGTGGCCAACATTGGTTGGCTACAAATCCCCCCAGGTCGCACATGCCCACATCATCTATTGTGTTGTGGCCTGGAGGCCGGCTGTCAGCAGCCTTTTGTCATCCTCTTACATTGCAGACTCCCAGTGGAAGAGAACTGTTTGTGCCCATGTTTCTGTGAGTAGCATAATCTAGGTAAATGACATTTCCTTCACCTGGTTGGGTTTTCTCACTCACATGACTGGCTTGAGCCCTTAGAATTTGACTTTTGTGACCTTGAATCAAAAGTGTAAGATCTCTGCACATCACTGTGGGGCAGATTATCTAGCTGCCAGAAGGAAAGGGTTGGGGAGTGGCATATTGTAGACAGAAGTAACCTGGGTCTGCCAAAACCCTTCCCGTGCCCATCCCCACGCATGGAACCATTCAGTTCCTGAATGTGTTATGGGACTCCAGGATTTAGAAGACAGGGTTCTGGTCACCCTTCTGCCTCTGCTCCCGTCTTCTTCAGTCTCCAGATTTCCACCCTATCTTTGTCTACACCGCTTCAAAACATTCCACCCTTCGGTTCCCGTCACCAGGGCCCCTTCCGGCAGGTTTTGGCAGCATCCCCGTAGTACTGATGCTGGCAGCTTCCTGTCCTCCCAGACTGTCCTGCTCTCTCCTGCATGATGTGATTTAGTTTCACAGAGCCCTTTAAGGAAAGAAAACTGCAAAGGAAGAGAACTAGGGAGCTAGCTGTCTTCAATCTGCTTCCTCTCATAAGGGGTCTATGCTATTATTTTTTTCTGTTGTGATATGACAGTAATGGCCCATCTGAGAAGACAGTTCCTCTCTCAGTTGGAGCTTCCTCTGACATAGGAGAGTGTCATGTGCTCATTGATCAGGGCCAAATGTGCCTGTATTCTCTTCAGGGAAGCTGCCCACACCAATCCCCGCTGGTCTCTGACCTTACTGTGATATGTGTATATATATATATACACATTGCTCTCCTCCAGGGAGTCTCGAAGGGTGCAGAGGGATGCTGTCCATCTCTCCTCCCCAACAATTTTTAAACTACCAAGGATTTAAAGCTCACTTGGGAAATAGATGAGCTGGATAAAAAAATGATAGTAGAGGAATAAGGTCTCACACAAGCATAGGATGCAGCTCTTATTTGTACTTAGGTCTCTATTTATGTTTATTTCTTGGAGTTCCTACTGGGTATCAAGCTAAGAGACATGGTTTCTTTGCTTTTTAAATATACAGTCTACTGAAATTGGTCTTCCTTTGTATCTTCAGCTTGTGAAGTTCAAGTCAACAAACGGCTGGTGGCATCTCCTTGGTGCCTTGGGGGCACTCACATTGTTTTACAACAACAAAGCCCGGACTAATGCCTGTGTTACAGTGAGGTACACAGGAGTCTTGCACAGCTCTGAGAGCGGGACAGAGAGATGACACCTGCAGAAGAACGCAGAAGTTGACGCAAGGAAGGGTGAGGCTGGCAGGAAATGATATTCCCTCTGGTGATGGTGTCACTCCTAAGGCTTTGAAAGATACTAAGGACAGGAATTTGGTCCTTCTTACCCACCCCCATCTCTCTTTCCCTCTCTTATTTTCTTTTTTCTTTCTTTTTTTTTTTTTTCGAGACAGGGTTTCTCTGTGTAGCTTTGCTCCTTTCCTGGGACTCACTTGGTAGCCCAGGCTGGCCTCGAACTCACGGAGATCCGCCTGCCTCTGCCTCCTGAGTGCTGGTATTAAAGGCGTGCGCCACCACCGCCTGGCTCCCTCTCTTATTTTCGACATGACAGTCTCCCTATGTAGCTGATCACAGGCCTTATACCCGTGATCCTCTTGCCTAAGCTTCCAATGGTTGGGAATACAAACCCAGGACACAATGCCTATCTTCAGATTCCTCCTTCAAGAAATGGTCATTTCAAATTATACCCTGTTGTTCCTGGTTTTCTTGTTCTAGTCTGCATGTTAGTGAGGCCACAATTAACCCAACTGCTTGAACCAGAAGTTCAGATCCCTCCCAGTGACTGTTGTCTTCCTGTTTCCCCTGCTCCTCTAGTCATTTTTAAGAGTCAACTCTGTCCCCACTTCTGCCTACCCTGGCCTGCTTGCTTTTCCACAGACTCTTCCTGACTCTTCTCTGTCTCTAGTATTTCTCCTTTACAGCTCTCCTTTTTTTCTGCTACAGTTGCCAATCTGATCACATTATGAATCTCTCTGCTATCTTCAAAAATGACTTCCCAGCTTCCTACCAATCAAAATCCCAGTCTTTAGCTTCCACAATATATATTGTATCATAACCTTTTCTACTCTATGACGTGTACAGTAGTCCTCTGTATCCACAGCCTTGCTTTTTCATGAGTTCAGTTATCTGCTACAACACATGATCTAAAACATTAACAAAAATTGCCCTGAAAAAAAAAATCTGAAAGTTCTAAATTATCCTGGTGGTGAAGCCTGGCCCCACCTCATTCAGTCTCACCCACTAATCCTTTGTCCAGAGTATCCACATTGTATATGTTATCTGCCCCATAGCAGTTGAATCACATCATCATTGTCCAAATGTCTGATTTTTATGAAGTCTCGCCTAAGTCTTTCCACTTGGTCCAGTGCAGGGTACTGCCCCTTGCCACAGCATTCCCAGATTCCTGCTAGCTGTCAATTACCTGTACATTGACTATTTGCATACAAGTGGGGAAATGAAGGACGAGTCAAGAGCTCATTTATTTTGTTTTCTCTTGTGTTCAACAGGTTGCCTAGAGCATAGTAGGCTTTCATCAGATGTGCTCATTCATCAAGAAAATATTTCCATGTCTTCTGTGGTACGTAATAATTAAGGCCCTGGAGTGTAGAAGTGAAAAATTATGGGCAAAAATTCTCTCCACTCTTGAAGCTTACATTGTGGCTAAGGAGCCAGAGAATAAATGAGTTAAAATGTAAGGAAATTTCCCATGCTACACAGTGATAAATGCCAAGAGAGAGACAGAAGTCCACCCAGAGGAAAGGGTTGCAGAATATGTATGGAATGAATGAGCTGTTTCTTACCCTAGGGGGCATTATAAAATTCTAGGACAAGAAAAAAGAGGCAAAGCCTTAAGGTGAATAAATTTCAGAGAAATCCAGAGATCTAGACCCTACACATTAAAATTTTAAATTCAGTTTTGATCCACTCAGTGATATGGCATCATAAAAACCTATAGTCTATGAGCAAAAAGTCCAAGCAGATGTTTACCTATAAAAAAGAAATGATTTTGCAAACTGATTTCATTGTGAAATTCTTGCATCTTATACCTGACTATTGGCATCTGAACCTGCACGTCGCTTTCTGTCTGCAGGGCTACATGTTTTGTCAGCTTTATTCTACTCTTTCATGAACCCTTGGAACCTATTCATTATAGAATCTTTCTCCTGCCTCAAAGTCCTATAATCTGTTGTAGGCGTGAAAAAAGTAACTCAGGACACAGGTAACATGGCTTGTGTTGTGATTTTTTTCCAGCATCAAACACACAGGATCACACACCTTTATATATTCTATTCACATGAAAACATACTCCCATTTATTCATAAACACACACCACCCTCGCTTTATTCACATGCATACACACGCTCACTCATACACACTCACATATTCACTTCTCACATACATACTGTGGTGGTTTGAAAGAGAATGGCCCCCAAAGGGAGTGGCACTATTAAGAGTTGTGGCCTTGTTGGAGGAAACATGTCACTGTGGGGGCAGGCTTTGAGGTCTCTTTTGCTCAAGCTTCCCTTGGTGAGACAGTCAGTCGACTTCCTGTTCCTGCAAGATGTGGCACTCTCAGCTCCAGCACCACGTCTGCCTGCATACTGCCATGCTCCCTGTCATGATGATAATGAACTGAACCTCTAAAACTGTAAGCAAGCTGCCTCAATTAAATGTTTTCTTTATAAGAGTTGTGTGGCCATGGTGTCTTTTCACAGGACTAGCAGACTCTAACTAAGACACATACACTCATTTACTCATATACACTGTCACCCCTTCCCTTCATTCACATACATATGCACTTTCATTCATTCATACCTTTATATATACTAGTATTGCACACACACACACACACTCACACACTTACATGATCTCACACATGCATGCTGTCATTCATTCCTTGAGCAATAAACACTCTTGCTTTGACTCATTTTATTCAACAACATACTCAGAGTCATCCATACTCCCAATAACATGCTCTCATAAATTTCATGTGCAACTTGTTTGTTCTCACACACAATAGCACACTCTTCCAATAGTGCCTCACTGATACCTGGTTCTGTGGTCAGACCTTTCAGAAGAACAACTGAGGCAGCCCCATCACAAAGCCAGTCTTTGCAACCACACTATCCTTCCTTGGACATTCTCGAAGGTAGGGACTTAAGGACTGATCTTGTCTCAAAGGCCAATTTATACAAAGTCACTTTTTTGTTTGCATCTGCTTTTGTTGCTTAGAAATTCAAGCCTTCTTCCTGTGTGAGCGACTGTGGTGGGTTAAATTTTGCCAGCCACCCCCACAAAACTCACATACAGAAGTCCTAAGCCTGAATACCTCCAACTGTGGCTTTATTTGGAAACGGGGCCCTTAGAGAGATAGATAGGGTAAAATAAGCTCATATAGAGTCTAATTCAATAAGAGGATTGTCCCCATAAGAGACCAGATCCTGCATGAGAAGTACAGATGGTTGACGACTTCTGAACATTTGGTGCAGTTTTCTTTAGGGGTGTAGCATTAGGACCATGCCTGAGTGGATGGCCTTATACCCAGAAGTATGAGGGCAGCACAGATTATACTAAATGGGTTATTTCAAAAAAGCGGGCAGGGGGACAAAAAATGTGAAATGGGAGATATGGTGAGTTGGTGGGAGTGGATCTGAGTGGAGTTGGGGGGGGTGCTTATGGGTTAATATGACCAAAATACATTCTATGACATTCTCAAAAAATTAGTAAAAATAAATAAACAAACAAATAAAATAAATGAGAGATGGAGAGAGTTAGGAGGAGGACCAGGACATAAAAGAACATGTAAACATGTAAAAAAAAAAAGGACAGGGAAGAGTCCTTAGGAAGGTACAAACCTTACTAACTCCTTCTATTTTGATTTCTTGCCTCTCAAATAGGAAGAAAATTTATTTATTTTGTTACACACACACACACACACACACACACACACACACACACACACACACACACGTCTGTGATACCTTGTTATGGCTGCCTGATACAGCTGTCTGATAGCATGGCATTTCTTTCTCTTTTCTTAACTGTGGCTACTTGCTCTATTTCACAGACCTCTTTCTCCCCCTTTCTCAAAGTACCCCTGCATTCTGCAACTATGGTGTCTCACAGTCACAGAACCCCCAGACGAGTGGTTCATAGGACATCTTTCCACTGTGACACTATAAAGACTTGACTCTGGAGAAAGACTCTGCTCTCTTACCTAGGGATGGCTCTGTTCTTCTTGGGTGGAGGATTCATTTCCAGGGTCACTCCTTCCTGCCTAGTCTCTGACCCATAGGGAGTGAGCAACTCTTCAAGTCTAAGAGGGCAAGAGCTTGTCTTTACTCCCCCCCTCACCCCACCTTTTTTAGGAAGGGTTTTGCTGTGTAGCCAAGGGTGGCTTGGAGCTCACATTCCTCCTCCCTTAAGCCTCTGGAGTGCTGAAACCACTCCTGACAAGAGAGTAGTCTCCTCCTCCTCCTCCTCCTCCTCCTCCTCCTCCTCCTCCTGCTGCTGCTGCTTCTCCTCAACCTCATCCTCATCTTTTATCCTCCTCTCCTTCTCTTCCCCCTCCCCTTCTCTTCCCTCTTATTCTTTGATGCTAGAGGTTGAACTCAGAGCCCTGCACAAGCTAGTCAAGGTGTGAGCCTCACCTCCAACCCAAGAGTTTTCTTGGTCCGACCAAGTGTCTTGTATTTGATTACCTAGTGAATCTTCACATTGCTAGAGGTTCTATTGTCTGGTCAACTGAAAAATGAAATTACTCCAAATCAGAGAATTAATTAAAATAATTCTTACTATCATCTCCAGGATCAAAATGGGTTTGATAGGTAAGATTGTTTTGCTCCCTCTGTGTGAAAGAGCCTTTTTTCCCCTTTCCATTATTTTTAAGCCTCAGTAAGTAGAAAAGTAGCAAGCAGGGCATTTCTGAAGAGGGCTGGGAAATTAAAAAAGAATGATAATTCATTATTCAATAATCAACTTCAACCGTGAAAGCAGCACATTCTGCAGAGAACACAGGGCTGTGGGGGAAACACAAAGTCAGGCCCTGCCTAGATCACACCCTCTAGGGTGAATCCTCTCCACAGAGACCTTATTAAGAGGAGCAAGATGGGGAGCCAGCATGGGGTACCACTGTTTGCAGCCTCTCTACCTTTGTACAGCACATTAACATGCAGAGTCCTTGTTTTATAAGTCTGTGCTCTCATCTCTCCAAACCCTACTCCCAGATTAAAAATTACTGTATAATCATCTGCCTGGAGGTTCCAGAACGGGGGCCTCTCTGCTGGGACCTTCGAGTGTGGAGAAGGATGATGTCTTTGCAAGAGGACAAACATGGTGTAGCTTCTATGTGTGGCTTGTCCTTCCCCTGTACTCTCCTAGTAGGTAGACTTCTAAGACTGTCCCCTAGAGTCCCAGCCCCTGCTGTACACACACCTCTCCCAGTCACCCTAGGGAACATTATGAGGGTACAGTTGTGAGGGGATTTTCTGAGCACGGTTGAGTAGGCCAAATCAGTTGACTTTAAGGGAATATCCTGCCTGAGACTGACCATGTCCAGTGGGACTGTAATTGAGACTGGACTCTTCCAGAAGATTTCAAAGTGAGAGGGAATTGAGGCCATGGAACATCTCCATGACTGGCATAGAAGATAGAGATCTTATGTGACAAGAAATATGAGTGCTTCTAGGGTCTAATAGTTGTAGCATGAATCTTAGAGAGTCTTATTAATAAAATCAAACCCGGGGCCAGTTGTTGGGGTGAAATGCTGGATGGTCAGAGAGACAGAACAAGCCACAACTATTTCACCTCGCCGGATCCTCAGCTGGTCTTGTTTCCTCAGACTGGAAGCTTCTGTGTCCTCATCCCAATGGCTCTCAGCTGAACTGTGCTCGAAACCTAAAAGCTTAACCAGCCAAATGCTGCTAGTTTCTGGTCCTCACGCCTTATAAACCTTTCTGCTTTCTACCATCACTCCCTGGGATTAAAGGCGTGAGTCACCATGCCTGGCTGTTTCCAATGCAGCCTTGAACTCACAGAGATCCAGAGGGATTTCTGTCTCTGGAATGCTAGGATTAAAGGCGTGTGCTAACATTTTCTAGCCTAAGTATCTTGTGGCTTTTCTGTTCTCTGACCCCAGATAAGTTTGTTAAAGTACACAATATTTTGTGGAACACAATATCACCACAAATAGTTCCAACTATAGCCTGCAAGGGAGCGGGAATCTCAGTCCTTCACTATAAAGAACTGAATTCTGCCACAACCATATGGGCACAGAAGAAATGCCTGCAATCTAGATATGAATGCAGGCTGCCCAACACCTTGATTTTGGCTTGAGAAACTGAGGAAAGAACCTATCTCTGACATGTCTGGACTTGGGCCTACAAAACTATGAACTGATGACCAGGTTTCTTTCCTATCCGTTGAAGTTATTTTCTGTCTTGCTATAGTAAGATGGCAAAGCTTGTATGGATCCCTATAGCAGTCTGCAGAAGAGCTGGGCCTTACACATAATCTGTATGGCAAAGTGTTTCCTGGTGTACAGTTTTTCTCTGGTTGACCCATGTTGGAAGCCCCTCGAGGGCACGGACTATGATGCTTTAGCTTTGAAATGGAGTACTATGGAGTGGGTAAGGGCACTGGAGTCAAATGGCATATCTGCTACCTTGGGCACTGCCATCTGTAACTCCAGTTTCTCTGTTTCTATGATAAAGCTAATGATATCTGTGTCTTGAAATTGTTATGAGCATTAAGTGAAGCAATCAATATAAAGAATTTGGTACTGTGCTCTGTCACGGAGTACATGATGAAACAATTAGTATTTTCTTCTAGTCCACAAATACAGTGAGCAGCTACTTTGTGTGACTTGTGCCTGGCTAGGTTCTTTATGATCTAAAGGCCAATCATATCTTACCATCTAGTTCTTAACACACCCTGGAAAATACTCTTTTCATAGAAAAGTTTGGGGCCTGAGTGGTGAGAAGCACTAAGAAGTGAACTCTGAGCAGATCTGGGCTGCATCTGGGTTCCCCAAGAGGCACCATTGGAGAATGAAAACTTTTTCTGCAGCCCCAAATACATCACAGAAACTCTCGCTACAAGAACAGGACAGAAGGAAGAATCATTCCAGATCTTGTCTGCTAGTGTGAACCATGGAAGATTAACTAAAATACATGTCTGAGGCAGGTGGAGGAGCTGGTTGCTATACACTTCCTATGCGCCCCATATTATGGCTCTGTCAAATTCTCTGTTGCTGTTCAGCAAAAGCATCTCAGAATGAAGACCCTCAGGTCATCAAGACAATCTCTGAAGATTTTATTGGTCAGGAATTGGTACTGCCATGACTGTTCATTCTGCTGTGTTATTCTTACTGACCTTGGTGGTCTCCAGACAGCAGATGGGCTGGTCTGGAAATGGCCAAGACAGCTTTACTTCACAGTCTGTCAAAAGTCAAGGCTACAGCCCAAGGCTCCTAGACATAGTATTCCAGGAGACAAGGAAATAAAAATGGTCAATTTGTACCTGGACCCTCAGACTAATTTAATACCATTTCCCTTGTAGTGTATGAGACAAAACAATTATAAAGCCCACACAACCAAGAAGAGGGGTCGCAGACCCAATTCTCAACAAGAAGAATCCAGTATCATGTGTAATATCCCCCAGAGGCTAAGCATTGTTGGGAAATATGGTTGTGCTTTGGAGTCTTCAATAGCTAAGGTCTCCAGTCTGGACAGTTTTGGGGTGTCCTAGCATAGGACAATGCACCTTTTCTGTAACAGCACCAGTTCATGCCTGTCACATATACTTCCTTGTTTTGCTTACAGCCCATTAAAAACTATACCGAGAATTCTTAGCTTGTTGGGAGGTAGTTTGCTGACTCTTGCTCTCAAATAATCTTCCATGACACACTGCCTACTCAAACTGTGATTATTTTGACAGTTTCTAAACTCCAACCTGGAAAGGACAAGGAAGTTACCAACTGTAATCTAGCTGTTCAAATAGATGTAAAAACTGAGGATTGGAGAGATTAAGACAGAAGTATCATAGCTAGTTATTGGTAGACCCAAAGAGACCTCTAGGCTTCTTTCTTTTAGCCTATCTAGTCTTCCCCAGGGAAGAGCGCACCAGCTGGTTATTCACTATCAAATGGTCAGTCCTGAAAGCATCCATATAAGTAACATTAAACAGATTGAGCATTATGTTATATTTATGTATATATATATGTGTGTGTGTGTGTGTGTGTGTGTGTGTGTGTGTGTACATGTGTGTAGGTAACAACAATTAATGAATAAAAGAGGCCATGAATTTGAAATAGAAGAAGAAAGCATATATGTATGAGAGGGTTTTGGAGTTAGGAAAGGGAAGGAAAAAATGATGTAATTATAATATCAAAAATAAGTAAATAGTTTAAAAAAAAGACTGTATTTTGAAATGCTATTTCTCTAGTTAGAAGTACTATCCAGTGTTTGGAAGAATGAGTAAGTCATAGTAGGGGTGTAATACGCTTGGTCCCTCAGACCTCAGAGCACACATACCCTAGGCTGGCTGCTGTCCATATTGTAGATGGAGACCAATCCTGCTGCAGAGCTGTTTGGTTCTGTTTCTGGTCACTGGAAAGATCGAGTACAATCTGTCGCTCCTACTAGGACAGGTTACCAGAGCAGTAAATATATGGACCTTGTAAGGAAGGAAAGAGAGGTGTGGGGGGTTACACATGGGTGTGCACAAGATGAGCTGGGATGCCAGTGCTTCCTACTGGGAAAAGCAATGAGAGCAAAGGGCAGTGAGATCACTTGTCATCCTAGCAGGTGGTGTTATTTAAGGAAGATGCTCTCTTCACTGAGGTTCTCAGGGCGCCTCTTATAGACTAGTAGTTTCTTATATACCCCATGCTTTCTCACGTCTTCATACCTTTATGTATGCTGTGTATGTTATGCCTTCTGTCTGGGGTACCCTCTTCCCGAGAAGCTTTTCTGGAAACTTTAAACATGACCTGCTCTGAGGAGATTGCCCAGGAATATGAAGACACATGATCCAGGCTTTCTTTTGTTCACTTAAAAATATTACATTTATTTATTAATTTGTGTACTTTTATTTACATGTGTGTGCCACAGTGTAGGTGTGGAAGTCAGAAGACAACTTGCAGAAATCCATTATTTGCTACTGCTGTATGGAACTCAATGGCTGAACTCAGGTTAGTCCTGCTTGGCAGCAAGCGTCTTTACCACTGAGTCATCTCACCTGCCCACTTACTTACTCATTTTTTTATTGTATGTAAATAATATGGCCTCAAACTTCCTAGTGTACTTGCTACAAGTAGTACCTATTTCTTTTATACACCTCTTTTTAATGTGTATTATCCAACTGTGTTATAATAGTTTATATTGATGTCGATTCCTTGCTAAATTGGAGGCTACCTGATAGCTCAGATTCCAAAGCACAACAGTGTAAATGTTTAAATAAATGTTTGAGAAGGAATACATGGATTCATGGAAGGGAATATGCCTGCAGTAATCTATAGTATGTTCTTCCTGAAATTGGTGCAGGTGCTGGATGATTCTAACTACAACGTTTTCTTTATTACTGGCTCTGGTGAATTGGGATTAATTCAAATAGTAACCAAAATGAACTAAAAATATTTTCTTTGGGGACTTAAATGATAACAACATTTCTTTACAGAGTTGGTTAGGCATAATGCTGCACGTGGCTCCTCCCAAAGCCTTTCTTTTAAACTGTTATTTGAGTTGTATTCATACCCACTCTATCCTCAGGGTCCTGACCATATATTCTGGCTCTTTATAAAGGAAAACATATAAAGTCAGCAGTTGGCTTTTAATAATTTGGTTCATAAAACATTTGAGAACCTTTGCTTAATATATAATTCATATTTGGGAAAAATATAATCACCAGCTCTGGCCAGGATTCTCTTGGATGTGCCTTGGCAGCCCCAGTTACTGTTCATGTGACAGTTATTTGGTTCATAGTAACTGACACTATCTCATCATAATCTCTTTCCACATATCAAATTTTTCATATTGATTTCTGACTTTGGTCCATGTAATGCAAGCTTTTAGTAAATCTGCTCTGACCTTTTTCCAATTGTGATGCAGAGCAGGACAGCATTGTGGTTTTTCCAATAGTTCTCCTAGAATTGACCAATTGCTTAATGCTGATATAGATTCTGGTCTCCCAGAGGAATGAGTTTTCTAGGCAAAAGCAGGATGTGCTGCTTGTCTGTCAGCAGGGAGAAAGGGTATCTGGAAATGGGTACAGCCCTCCAGAGCTGCCCATCACTGCAGCCATGCTGGTATGGTTAAAGATGGCTAGTTACAAGGAGAGTACAGGGCTTGTGTTGGTATCAAAGTGAAACCCCATAGGGTGTCCAAACTTTAAGCAGAGTTCAGAATCCCATTTCTGGTTTCTTTGCAGGCTCATTGGGGAAGGAGCATGGGTGATGTGTGGAAGGACTACAGCAGAGCAGAAAAGGAGACTTTGCATCTCTTATTTGCAGCGCATCCCTTTTGATGGTTCTGTAGCTTTGATTATTTAAGATCTAGTCTACGTTCTCTACCTGTTGGATTCAACAGTGGGAGGAGGTTATCCATGGGGTATGGCATTCAATGAATAGACGGCTGCATTTTGGCAAGTGTTCTGGCTGTAGAAACCCAAGAATTTCCACTAGAAACAAAGAAGTAGCATGCATTCTCATAAGAGTCCTATAATAAAGACAGTAGCCTGGAATAAGGGTAACATTTAGGTTTTCTGTTATACTTGGACTTCACATCCTGATTTGGGACATATTCCCTCCTGACTTGAATCTCAGTGCTCTCTGTAGATTAGGGGTAATATGACACTTTTATTGGCTTCATATATGTCACTTAGCTCTGGTAAATGTTACAGCTGATTGAAGTCAGGGTTGAGTACAGGCAAAATTAGACCCCATGCTATGTTCCTAGTCCACACTCTTGGGAGTCTACTTTCAATGTCATCTCTGTTTGTAGGGAAAACTGGAAAATAGAGATGCAGCCAGGCTCTGAGCACTTTGCTTGGTTTAAATGTTCCCCACAATTTGTGTGTTTGAATCCTAAATGCAAAGAGGGGGGTGGGGAGATGTTTAGGCTACAAAGGTTCTAGTCTCGAGAAAGAAGTAACATAATTATACAAAGGATTTGGGGGAGTGGCTTCTCTTTCTTTCTCACTTCATTGCCATTGTCCCTTCTACCACGTGCTGATCACAGTAAGAAAGTTTTGTCCAGATAGTAACACCTTGATCCGAAGCTCCTCAGCCTCTAGAACTGTAAAGCAAAATTCACTTTTTTATTATGAATTGCCTAGTTTCATGCATTCTGTCACAGCAGTGCAAAGACAGGCTAAGAAATCTCCCACTTCCAGTAGATTTTGTGAGATTCTTCAACAGGGAATTGGCATGGGGAATGAGGTGTGGTGTAAAGATGATGTCCTAAGTATATACTTAAGGGTATGTCTCATCAGGCTAAAACCAGGCCCAAGGAAAAATATTTTAACCCAAAGACGTAGCCTTTGCTATGACATCAAGGTATAAATCTGTTCCAGCTGTTTTACAGGCACCTGCAGGTTCCTGGAGGAAGAGTTCTGCTACTGTATCAAGAAATTTGGCCTGGTGGAAACTAATGTCAGTCTCTAGAGTCCCTCTTTGACCCCATCCATCTTCGAGTCCATATTTTACAGGTCCACTCTTCCTGCCAGATATGCGCCAAAGCCAACCCATAGGTGGCCCTTCAGATCCGTCAGCCTCTGCACCAGCTCTGAGGACACAAACTGGGTGGGTACTGGCAGACTGACTTCACCCACATGTCCACTCATCAAAAGCTCTGTTATTTCTTAACTCTTGTTGACATCTTTACAGGATGGATGGAGGCACTCCCCACCTCCAGAGAAACAGCAGATGTGATGGCTCAGTTACTCCTGGAACATATCATCCATTGATTTTGTGTGCCATCTCCCCACACCCACCCCCAGCCACCGCCGAGCTCCTGGGACACCAGCGCTAGTACCATCTCTCCAGACTCAAGCGGGCACTTATCCAGGATAAATGGGCACATCTCCACTCCATTCTTACTGGCAATCTCCACTCTCCCCATGGCTAATCCTGTTCATAGGGCCAGTGATAATAACCTATTTTTTTCTCCTAGCAACATGCCTTCTCCGCTTCCTCAAGAAACAGATTCCAGAGGTCTCCAAAATGGCAGTTAGCCGAATGCTTCCTCACCCACACTTCCCGCCAAGCATGAACCCACAGACTCCCGACTCCCCTTCCTCATGTTGTCCCATGCCAACAAGAAGTAGCCAGACTTGAACCAGTGCCCATATATCCAAGAAGGTTGGGATGTTCTGTTGGAAGCTGCACCCCAGCCCCTTCTTCTCTCTCCAAACCCTGGCCCTCAGAAAGACCACCAAGTGGCAGCTTCTCCCCTAGAGCTGCTCAAGACCATGCCTACAGGGTATTTCAGCTCTGGTCCATAGACCTGCCATGTGATTCTCCTCGTCCCTTATCCCAAGATCACCCAGGAGTGCTTTGCTGAGATTAAACCTGGTTCTTTACCTTTTAATTCAGCTTGATTTGTCTTACTACATTGGTGGAGAAGCCTAGTACAGAGGATTAAATACTTATCACGCAGAGGTAGTAGTTAGTACATATGCTTTTTCAAAAGCTCATGTCACTAACTCATGCTACTCCCTCTGCAGATTCCAACAGGGTGGACTCTGGTTATATTGTCGGAAAATGAAAAGAAGCGAGGCCAGTGACACTAGTTATATGAAGGCTTTTCTCCATACCACTCCCTTCACTGGGACTGTATACACAGAAAACAAGAAGCAGTTTCTTTGATGAGGGTACCCAGAAAGGCTTTTCCTCTGTGGCATTGTCAAGAGGAAAGACGAGAGGCCATCACTCTGCATAACAACAAACACAGAAACCATTGGATGCAGTATTAAGTGGAAGTCAGGCAGGAAAGAACGGAAAGGAAGAAGCTAGAAAAGGCATGTGGGGAGGAACTGGTTGACAGTAGATGTCTATAGTACTCTAGAGATCAAGGGGACAGGGGTCTGAGAGTGAAGCACAACTTTAAGTTTATGCCTCTGTTGTTTATGAGCTGAGAGTTTTTCCATTTTAAATGCATATACATGTAGGGCCATGTGAAAATTCAGCAAAATTTAAATATCAGTGTTCATAAATAAAGTTTTGTGTTGTATCAGATCCATACCCACTGGTTTTCCCCTGTGGAGCCTTTCATGCTATAGTGGCAGATTGAGCAATTACAACACAGACCATATGGTCCCCAGAGACAAAAATGTTTACTGTGTATCTACCCTTCACTAACAGATTATCTACTGACCTCTGCTCCAGACAGCATCCCAAACATTGCTGTGTAAATCCCACTTAGCTTCTTAAACTTCTCCCAAGAGAAAGCACTTAGCAACTGTTTAAAACAACTTCTCTTTTCTGATATGCCTAGGGCCACAGATACAAAAACAGGTGGAGAAAGACCCTCCCTGTTATTTCTCCAGCTCTGTTTTGCCCCTCAGCCACCTGCACAATCCTCGAGCATCTTATTGCTCCTTTTGGAAGCCAGCCTATGAGTTGAACTCAACATACATGAGCATCCATTTGAGCAATCACATGGGGACTGCATCCAAATTTTTGAAATATCACAGAAAAAAATGTTATATATGGAAATATGTGTGAAATGTGTTACAATGATTTCCATATCTCTCAAACTATAAGCAGAGCACAGCCATGTTTAGATAATTGAATGGGTATTAATCACAGTGTGATAATAACAAATGTTTCATATCCCATGGCTTAGATAGACTGGCTGATTAATTACACCAGTGGAATACTTCTTCTATCACTGCATTGAATATTACTGTAGTTAACATAGCACATACCTCAGGAAGCACATACTAGGAATTCATAGATGCATAATTTACTCAATGGTATTTTTTCAATCCTGTTAGCATTTGCAAAATGACTGTTGGACAAGAAACTAACATTAGCCTAACTAGAATTGTCTTTATTCCCACTATTTTCCACCAACTAGATCCATTTTAATAAGGATCCTGTGTGAGCTGACATGTACACACACACACACACACACACACACACACACACACACACACACACACACTTTTTTGGCAGTTTGCTTACTTCTACATGACTGGCTGAATCCTGATGTATTCCCCAAGGAACTTGTTACATAATCCAAAGCCAGGTTTTTAACTCAGGGGAATCTAGTTCAGTTGGGAGGACAGAAATTGAAAAGTGAGACAAAGCAATAAAATAGTTATAAGACTGCCTCAAGAAACTTCCTGCAGGGGAGTGTGGGGGTGAGCATCTGGCCACTGACAGAGGGAGAGGTGTGAGCATTGTAGAAGGTAGAATGTAGGAAAGGAGATACACAAAAATGCTTTTCTTGCATGAGAAAGGAAGATCTAGCAGCTTCAAGGTTAGAGAGAAGAAATGGCAAATAAATGCATTTGGAAAGAATGTGCATGGGGCAAAGAAAGGCTGCGGTGTAGCTGTGATTTGACGAACCTGTGATAATTGTGCAACTCTGGTTTCTCTGGCAAGTTGGAGTCTGAGAGAACCATTGCAAATGAGAGTGTGCGCAAGAAGGTGGGTAGGCGGTAGAGAAAGAGCCTGTGAAGGAACATTCTAGCAAAGGCAAGAGATAGAGCTGGGTTTGTATGCATGTGCTGTGTGGGTGTTGTGAAGGGAAAGAAACAGAAGGACAGGGCAACTGGGAAGGCCCTAATTGCTTGCTGCCTGTTTCTGTAACCTGACCATAGTTTTCCCATCAGGCTTTTTAATGGGCCGTTGAGGTGAGTGCGTGGCTCTATGCCATGTCAGGAGTGATGGTATTGAGGTGGACAGCCCTGGGGCTCCTCTTCTCCCCTGCAGTTCATCATGTCTGAATTAAAAAGGGAATTGTTTGGACAAGCCTGTTAAGTGAATGTTTTTTCCAGCATTAGTAGGAGAGCTTAAGGAGCTCCCATTGGATGGAAACGGCATCTAAACCACCTCAGGCTGTGCTGGGAGGAAAATTTATGTAACAACATTCACATAGCATCTCTCCTTTGCTTCTTTGGTTTCCTGCATTCAGATTGGTCCAAGGCATCTGCCCAAACCTCTGCCTTGGTTGAACTCACCCTGCATTCCCCCTAAATTGCCCACAGTGTGCAAAGCCTCCCTGGGCATCTAATCAGGAGGTTCTGAGTGAGCATATGTTAGTGTGTGTGTGTGTGTGTGTGTGTGTGTGTGTGTGTGTGTGTGTGTGTACAAATGTTTATAATGAAAATAGAGAATTCTAGTTAATGAGATTTCTTAGCAGCAATCACTATGAGAAAGACTTTAAGAAAAAGAATATGTTCTAGGTTTAAAAATGTTTCATTTTTTTTCTAGTGTATTTAGGAACTACACCAAACCACAGGAATCTCAACTTCTGGGCTAGAGATTCCCAGTTATTCCATCTCCAGTCTGTTTCCAGCTGAAAGCACCAGCCAAAAGAGAAGCATGGGGACTTGGCTATGCTTCCGTTTCACAGGAAACGGAAATAAACATTGAAGGTCTGTGAACTAGGAAGGAAAGAGGGAAGCTAGGAAAGGAGGTAAGACTAAGTTTCTCAACTGAGTTGGGCAAACTCCTGAGAATCTTTAATGACCCCGAGCCATCATTTGTGAGTGCGTCTGCACAGCCCAGCAGCAGCGAGGCCACAGGCAGCTGGAGAGGAATCTGCTCTACCAGTAGAGTATAGGGCCAAGGAGGAAAGCAGTCATTGTCATGGCCAAAAGCATCCCTGGGTTCTGCCTGCTCCATTAACTCTGCAGAGGGAGGTCTGCTGCCTCAGCCAGTGCAGGTGTGAACACTCAAGTCATTGCTCGGAAAATTGGGCCCTGGAGGCAGGAGTTGCCAGCTGCTCAGTGATGGGCTCCAGTGCACTCCAAGTTCAGGCTATGCCCAGCATCTTTACCTGCTCCCCTTTCCAGCAGTGTGCTCAGCACCCCGCTGCTACCCCCTCCTTCCAATGCTTTGCAGTTTCCCACGTAATTTGCTTGTAACAAGCCTCATAAAGTTTCATCGCGCTTGCTAGGACTGCAGACCAGACGGACAAGTGGAATGAGCTCGTGTTTCTAGCAGTGAGGCATTAGGGTTCATGTGCATCCCAGAGGGAGCTGCCTGCCTGGGCTTTCTCAGGAATGGGAGGCAATCTGACAATCTTCAGACTTTCAAAGTAACGTGATAGCGGTGGGCTATAGTGTCCTGTTCTTTGAAGTCTTATGGCTCACTAATCACTGGTGTTCCCCAGCTCTCAGTCCTAGTGCTGATGAATCACCAGAAAATAAAACTCCTGTTGTCACCTTATCCTCTTGAACTGTTGGGTCCCACCAGTTTTTCACACCTCTTCCATCACTCTCTACCCTCCAAATCCCCTGCATCCTTCCCTTACTATGTTCACAATCTACCACCCCTTTCTTCTTTTCCTAGACTCTTATAACTCTTCTCCCACCTCCAGCATCCTTTGCACTTTGCTGTGTCTCTGCCGTACGGCTTATTGACTTGGCATCTCAGTACATAGGCAGATGGACAGAGACCTGCGCAGCAGAGCAGGCAATTTCCCAAGGTGAACTAAAAAGCTTTGCTCTTGATTCTTCCCATCTACCCAAGGTACTTATCAACGTAATAAATATGTGCAGCTCCATTATATACTAATGTCTCGTTAGCACTGGGGCTATCTCTACTGAATTTCTTGGACTTCCTTACCACAACCATGATATTATCACTTCTTTTGGCAAATAGTATGATTGATGACTTCACTTGGTGGCTTATTATGTAATCCCTTGTATATTCTTTTGAGCAAATGCCTCTCTATTGCATACCTTCTCTGTATTGGTTATTATGTTAAGTGTCTGGGCTTTTAAAGCATCTCACAGAGATGACAAAAATCTCCAAGCTAGCCAGGCCCACATATGCTCATTGGCCAGCCCCAGGTTGTAGAGTTGTGAATGGACAGGAAACTCATTTTTTTTTAATTGTTAGAACTAAGGCTTTTCCCTTGACATCTGGGGCTGTCTCAAAGTTCTCTGAGCTTTGGATCACCTAGGAAATCTAGACATAATGAGGTCTGGGTTCCTTTTCTGATGGTTTTTATTCCACTGATACAGTATGGCTTGGGCTCAAGATATTTTAAAACTTCCTCCAAATCATTCTAAGACACAGCAAAGGAAGATTCTCCAGGGTTCTTGGAAACTGTCTTCTGCTGTTCTGGTGGTTGCTTAAACGTAAAGGAATCCCGATTCCTCTGTAATTCTGAACAACTGGGTTGCCTACATTTTCAATATAATCTGTAAAGCTTGACATAATGCTGTAGGCACCATAACAGGCACCATCATTAGTACTTAACATTGAATAACCGCGAGTAAAATTACTCAGAGCACAGTGTCCGAAATTGGTGTCCAGGAAGACTAGGATAGGAATCCCCTTGCCCTCAGCAGTGGGTTTGAGCCATTGTCTTAGACAATTCCTAAAGACTGGATGTGGCAGAACATCTCTCCTTTAAGTTTCCAGCGACCTCCTTATGGTATTTTATTTTTTAAGTTTTATTTTCTAAGAAATTCTCTGCCCTAGGAAATTTCTCTCTCCATTTTAAAACCGTCTACTTGGTAAACTACACATAGGTACTAGCTTGCTTTTCAGAAGCCTTCTGTCCTTTCAAAGCCAAAACCTAGAAGCCAGACTTTGCCAAGCAGCAAGCACTCCTTTGTCACGCCCAATCTCCCAGTCTAAAGGCTTGTACAGCAGCTCTCACAGCTTTCAAAGGGAGATGCACCGTTGCACTCCCCATCCATGCGGTGGCTGGTATTTGCTCTAATGGATGCAAAGCCTCTGTCTTAGTTACTTTTCTATTGCTATGATAAGACACAGTGACCAATGCCACTTAGAAAATAAAGTGTTGAATTTGGGGGCTTATGGTTTCAGATGATTAAAGTCCAAGATGGTGGAGCAAAGGCATGGGGGCAGGAACAGCTGAGAGCTCACATCTTGATCCACAGGTATGAGGCAGAGAAAGAATACTGGGAATGGTACAAGTCTTTGGTGCTATTCTTTTTAAACCTCAAAGCCGCCCTGATTGACACACCTCCTCCAACAAGGCAATACCCACTAATACTTCCCAAACAGTTTTATCAACTGGGGACCAAGTATTCAAACATATGAGCCTACATTGGGGGCCATTTTCATTCAAACCACCACATCATCATTGGTAAGCAAAGCATCTCACTCCAAATATCTTGGATGTAGGAAAATGTAAAGTATATTAGCCCCATCTTTCAAAATGCAGTTTTGAGAAAAAGAGAATAATTAAGTATGTGATACATATACTTTTGAAATCGATCATCCATTTAACCACCTATCCAATGAATCAGTCAGTTAATGTCTACTAAGCTCTTTTGTGTATAGGCTGATACCAAGAACAGAGATAAGTAAAGCCTCTGCTTGCAGGAGATTTCAATATAATGGGGGAGAAAGACCAGCTGGATGAATGGGTGGATGGACAGACAGACGGATGGATGGATGGATGGATGGATGGATGGATGGATGGGTGGGTGGAAAATAATCCATACCTGTATGGGCCATTGTAATAGAGTACAGAGGAGAGGTTTCTACCCAGTTGAGGAACAAGAAAAGAGATGACTGGGAAGTGTTTTGGAAAGAAACTGAGGCGACAAGTTAGGTTTGAGGCAAGGACTGGCCAGGCAGGTGGGTACAGGAGATGCTATAGTGCTCCTACAGACCTGCAGGGGATGCGTTGGCTGCAGAGTGGGAGTCAGAAAAGACTTCATGGAACACCCAGGGAGGCCTGGGCTTAAGCTTGATTATTTCTCCCAGCCCTTGTCTCAGGGAAGCGACGTCCAGCTTTGCTAGAATGTCTCTTCTACCACTAGCCATTTGAGCTATGAGGATGGTCCAGACTCTAAGCCAAATGCCAGGTAATACGTTCCTATCTCCTTTAAAAGCATTCCTGTGCTGAGGGTTCAAGGATGTGGCCCCATATTTTTGAACTTGTCAATAATAATGATAATAATAATACAAGTTGAATGTTACACACTCTTAGATAGCTGTTGTTACAGACTCACAAATACATTTTTTAAACAAGAAGGACTGCCCAGAAAAAAATGTAGAAAGAAAAGAAAACCTGTGTTCCCAGAGGCACCTGCCACCTGCCAGATTGACTCTCTTTGGATGTCAGAGATGATTATGGATGAAATGCCCCATATGGGTTACCCTTTAAAATCCCAAGTTATTCTTCCACATGTCCCTGCATCTCCAACAGCCATTTATTTTCCCATGTCTCTTTGCCATATGGGTACAAAACCCACAGGAGAGGTGGGCTCAGAAAAGACCCCACAGAATATACCCTATTTGCTTTTTTGACATCATTACAGGCACCTCTGGAATTGCTGAGTTTTGTGTGCTGTAGGGCTCTGGATGCTCACAAAGCTGATTTGCAGAGGCTCTGGGAATGTTGTGGCTCTTACCACCCACCTAGGATTAGACATTGCTGCCTGACTTCAGGATGGTTCTTTATAATGAGCACTCTGTTGAGAATTTTGGCAAGGTAAAAACTTGCTTATTATTCTGCGTAAGTTTTTACTAACGTGCCTTATGCCAAATACAATGGAGACTTCAGCCTCCATCACAATACGGCCATTTCCATGTAGGAGACGGAAAGAGTGACTGAGGAGCTTCAAAGTTTGTGGATGAGAAGAACCAGGTTCACGAAAAGTGGCAATGGCCTCCCAGACTCCCACTTCTCAGGACGGCAGGTAAAAGCATCCTATTTTCACAGGTGGGATATAGAAAATCAGACCATTTCAATCATTTGCCCAAGAGTACAGAGGTTGGTAGTGGCGGTATGGCTGGCCACAGGTCTGTGCATGGGGCAGCCTCCTAATTAATATCTGAGGATTTGAAATTCCATGCGAAAATCTAGCTAGAAAGAGAGATGGCCTCTCCTGATTAATTTGGGAGAGTGATTGATGAGGGATGTAAAGTTTGATAAAGGGACTGTTCAGTCACATTTGCAATGTGCTTTTCTTCCATATGAAGCCTGTGCCATCTCTTATCTCATAGGCTGGAAGGACCAGTGAAGTGAGCAGGGCAGAGTTTTGTGGAATTTTTTTTTTTTTTTTTTTTTTTTTTTTTTTTTTTTTTTGGGTTAGGAAGCTGCAGCTAGGCAAGTCTCTTTAATGAATTAGTGATAGACTACCGGAAGAACCTAGGCTCCTGGCATCGCCATCAAAAGCCTTAACACTACATTTGTGCTTTGCAAGAGTCGACATGCTGCAAAAGCAATACAGATTGCCAGATGCCACCCCAAATCTACCATGCCAACATTTCTGAAAATAGGCGATGGGAACTAGATTTTGTACAAAACTGTCAAGTGATTTTTTTTTTCCTGGCAGTGTTTGTGATCACTGGTACTAACTTTGTGTATGTGGGCACTTTGATTTTGTGGGTTACAGGACCCACTTCCCCCTCCATAAATTTTCTCTAGTAAACTGGTATCTTCCAGTCTAAAATAATGCTCTAGAAGAGAGAATTGAAAATGCCCCTCACTTTTTTTCTCAGTTCTTTCAAGCTTCATTGTTAGGGAGTCATTTTGGTATCCATTTATAGCTTTTCTTAACTTTGATTTTTATTTATTTTCTTATCTTTAGTTATAAGAACATATTATCAGCACCTCTCATGTATTAACAGTCTCTGTAATTGAAAGGAATTTTACTTTTCTTCAGAATCCTGTAGGCAGAATTCTCTGTCCTCTTTAGCATCATCACTAGGAAATTATTTTAGACTATAGCAGTTCAGAGCTATCGACCCCAAGGATAACATCACAGGGAAGTTCCAAAGATTCACTTTTTCCCCAACATGACATATTTTGAGTAAATAGTGGTAAAGATTCACATTGATTTTGCTGAAGAATGGAAGTGTCTATTTTCAACCTTCTCCCATTGCCCTACAACACAAAAATATCCCCTAACCTGAGAGTCGGCAAGCAAACGCACAATAAATGAGTTTTTGAGATCACTGGTCAGGATACACTGAGTATGCTAGTCAGTGACATCATGAGCCTCTTTACTGGTTGGTGAATGGAGACAGCTGCTTGTTCTAAGGAGAAAAGTTTGGTAAAAACCTCTTGCTTCCCCCACCTTTAACCCTTGTAGGACAGACAGCCAGCAAAAGGGAGGAAGAAGCTGCTTTTCTTTCCCTGGTCTTTACCGCCTCCCCTCAAAACAAATGCATGAACGACCCATGACTTTGGGGATTTTTCCAAATCCCTGGGGATACTTCATTTTTGGACTCAGGCAATGCTTCATCTGTATATTTTCTCATGAGAAAACATCATAGAAATGTTCTGGAAAAGTCCAAATGAAACAGTTGGGGAGATGTGAGGAGGCTTAAGAGAAAGGGAAAGAGATCTTTGACAGGTCTCTTTCCAGACACCTGGCTGGGCATCTTAAAAAGTCTGTAAATAGCCGGGCGGTGGTGGCACACGCCTTTAATCCCAGCACTCAGGAGGCAGAGCCAGGTGGATCTTTGTGAGTTCGAGGCCAGCCTGGTCTACAGAGTGAGATCCAGGAAAGGCGCAAAGCTACACGGAGAAACCCTGTCTCAAAAAACCAAAAAAAAAAAAAAAAAAAAAAAAAAAGTCTGTAAATACATAGCCAGACTAGATTTAATCTCCAACCAAATTCAGTTTTAAAAACGGTCAACAAAATAAGTTATGGGCTAGTATTTATTAACTTTCGGTTACCTCTGCCTCTCTCTGTTTCTCTTCTTTCTTTATGGCAGAAAAAAAACAAAAACAAAAAAACCCTAGGCCGGGCGGTGGTGGTGCATGCCTTTAATCCCAGCACTCAGGAGGCAGAGCCAGGCGGATCTCTGTGAGTTCGAGGCCGGCCTGGGCTACCAAGTGAGTTCCAGGAAAAGGCGCAAAGCTACACAGAGAAACCTTGTCTCGAAAAACCAAAACAAAACAAAACAAAACAAAACCCTAAAAACCTACACACTTGGAAATGGAAAAATCAAAATCTAAATCTAATCAAATCACTGAGCAAGGAACTAAAGTGAAGTCATTTCTTTTCCCAGCCCTACATAAGACCTTCCACAAGGTAGAAGGACTCAAAATGACCTCAGCCAGAGTACAGACAAGCCCTGATGTGAGCACGTGGCATCAGCACACAGAGGACGTGTCTATGGGCAAGAAATATGTGCAGAGGCATGGTGTTTTCTGACTGGTGGATGGCAAGTTTGTCTGGACAGACTGCTGTAGATGTGAATAAGTGCCACACACAAGAGAAGGTTTTTGTTGTTGCTGCTGTTGTTCTTTCGAAAAGATCATTTTCTTACCCCAGGGATTGGGGCTGCCAGTGCATAAAATCTACAAAGAGAAACAAGCCATGCCCGGGAAAGATATCAATGGCCATACCTTCCTCTGGCCAAGAATATGAGAGCTATAAAGGAGGACAAGGCAGAGACAGCCAAGCCTGTTCTCTCACGGCCAGAAAACAAGGATGGTTTGCAGATGCCTTGGCCAGTGGCAGGCACTGGCTCGGAACCACCTCTATCTGTTCTGCCCGCACACACTCTCTGATGGCAATAATCAAATATTTCTTCTTCCACCCTTCCCTGCCTTGGAGCATGTAGACCAGGAGAGGGTTTAGGCACGGTTCCTTATTGAACACATGTTCCACCTACCATAGCAAGCCTCCTGAACTTGAAGATGCCCAAATATACCTTCAACCTCAAAAGTCCTCTTTGCAAACCACGATTAAATTCTCTTGACAGAAAGAGCTGGGTAATTCGAAGGTGGTTTCTTCAAAATAAGATATCGATCAAAATCATCTAATCCACATTGTCTAGACTTTCAAATTGTATCTGGAAAACATAAGGAGAGTTTGTGGATTCCTTAGATTGCAAATTGATGAGATATGATTCTCTTTATCCTCAATGTATGTGCGTATATGCATGTTTTAACAGAAATATGCTCAGGAGGCCTCCCCAAAGGCTAACTGAAGAATGAGACATTTTTCTCGGCTGCCTCATTTCCATTTGAGGCATTCCTGCTTTTCCCTCATCTTTCTTCTTTACCTTCCTCATTCTTGTTCAGAAGCTCACTCTCCCTGCTCAGACCTGACCTTTTCCATTCCCAAGTATTGATCTCACAAAGATTAACATTTTACCTGGGTTTCTTCAAGCCTATCTTGAAATAAAGTGTTGATGGCTATCAATGGCAGTTTGTGATATCCTTTCCAGATGGCATTTGCTATTGAGTAGCTTTTGCAAATGTTTATAATCTGTAGGGACATCAGTTTGGGGTGCCAAGTGTGGGTCTAAGCTCCAAAGGGTCTAAACTCCAGTCATGGGTAAGAGGTCTTGTTTCTACGACTCCTGAATAACAAGAATATTGGAGCGAAAAGTGGTCCCTGTGTGTCATCTTTCTTTCAAACTCAGTTCATCAATTGTGCCAGTGGTAACAGAGCTATGAATTCAGCTCATCACTATAGAGAATCTAAAGACTGTATTCCATTTCCTCCAAAATTCCCTCTGGTTCCAATGAGGTAAAAGTGGATCTGGACAGTCCACAAAACAGGACAGATCCCACAGTGTTGCCCAGGCCAGAAGAGGCGAGTGTGGAAGGCTATTCTGGAAGGCTAAGTCTGAAGTTAGCAAGACAAAGGGAAGGCCATTCCTGGCATGGAAAATGTGCTGAGCACAAGTAGAAACCCCAGCTAATCTAAAGCTGTTGTTGTGAGCCATCTCTAAGTCCTAAATAAAAGGCAGCCTTCTGAGTGTTGGTTTTGCCCTCTTAGGGTCCTACAATTATGTGGGGGAAATGCAGCTTGCCTAGTCACAGGTCAGTGGACAGTGTTAGTGGCATTAAAACCTGGTCCTGTAGGTACTTCACATGTAAATCTGGCCAAAATGGAAAATGACATGTTTTCAAGCACTTGGCATGGCTGTAGTCAAGTGCTTAATCCTTGGTGGGTCAGATACCTTTGTGTGGGAGACCTGCTCTCACCTCCCCGCCCCCTCAAGGGTGCTCTTGAGTAGGGAGAAGTGAGAAATATTTAGATAGAAATATAGAGGGGAGAGAGATGGGTAAAAACACAGGA
This sequence comes from Peromyscus eremicus, assembly GCF_949786415.1. Lineage (NCBI taxonomy): Eukaryota > Metazoa > Chordata > Mammalia > Rodentia > Cricetidae > Peromyscus > Peromyscus eremicus. The sequence goes on along the minus strand of NC_081431.1, from coordinate 36,460,546 downwards.
TAGCCTCGGGAGGGCCTGGGTCAAAACCCACCAGCCCCTTCTGTCTCTGCTAAAGAGCTTTTAAAGGAATGCCAAGGGATGGAACCAAAGACCTCCCCCTAGCTAGATCAAAGCATCCCGCACAGCATAGCCAAGTGCAGACCCTTCCAAACGCCTGGTGACCACACAGGCGTGTGGTCAATCCACCCCCTTATGCAGCCCTGCTGTGTAAAGCAAGCTCCGATCTTACTGGAAAACCTCTGTGGACCCGACACCTTTGCCTGTTTTACTCTTGGGTTTGTATTCATCTTGGGACAACCCTGCTCATCTGGTCGTCAGAAACCTGAGCAAGAACACCAAAGGATTTTGAGAAGTCTGCCACCACCACCTTAAACAATGCTGAAGTGGAGCAGTGGCCATTGTGGTAACAATCTCAGAGGCTTTGGTGCCGTATAGCATTCACTATTAAGGGTTTGGTGCAGTATGGCATTCACAGCTAAGGGCTTTAGAGCAATATGGCGTTCCCAGCTGTATGTCAGCAGCAGTGGTGAACTGCCTGGCTAAAACCTGAGATCCAGCCCTCCACCACAGAATTTGGATGAGTTACTACAATATCCTCACTCCTTACTTTTAATTTTTATTTTAAAACTAGAGGTGTTTGGGCTGGAGAGATGGCTCAGTGGTTAAAAGCACTAGCTGCTCGTCCAGAGGACCCAGGTTCAGTTACCAGCATCCAAATGGCAATTTATACTATCTGTAACTCAGTCCCAGGGGATCCATCACCTCCGCTGGCCTTTGTGGGTACTGCATGTATATGGTGCAGATAATATTAACAGGCCAAACACCCGTACACCTAAGATAAATAAGGGGAAAAAAATTAAAAATTAGGGATGATGGTGACAACACTCTTCTCATGCGGCTCTTGTAAGGAATAAATGAGATAATGCATGTTTTAAAAGTTAGAGAAGTGTTCAGGTATGTTTTAAACATATATTAAATATCAAGCCACTATGATGGTCATGGTCACTGTTCATCCAGGATAGACCTAAAAGGAAACTAGTTAAGTATCATAATTTTACCAAAAAAAAAAAAAAAAGAATCTGAATTCTCAAGAAGTCACTTCTTGGAGGTTACTCACTAGTACAGTGGGTCTTTGTAACTCAGATGTCAACTCAGGAAGGAAACATTCACGTTTCTTTGGTTTAGTTTTGAGAAAACATCTTATGTAACCCAGAATGGCTTTACACTCACCATGTAGCTGAGGCTAGCATTAAACAGCTGACCTGCCTGTCTCTGCCACCCAACTACTAAGATTACAGTTACTTGCCACCCTGCCCAGCAACATTTACATTCCGGTGTTGTCTCCTCCATTAGCATAGCGCGTTTACTTATATCAACTCCAAAGTTTTCAGGCCCGCCTCGGGAGTGTGGGCATTCCACCGGGAACAATTCTTGGTGAGTCCCGGAAAGAAGTGCTTGTGTAATATGATGAGGAAAGTGCTCACGGAGGGCACTTCCCCACAGTGAGCTGATGAGTGGGAGGCCCTCGGTGCTGTGGCAAAGCAATGTTCCATTATTAATTTGATGGTGTGTTAAATTAGCCATTTTTATGAGTAGCAGAGGGAGTTCCTTCAGGGGTAGCTGCACTCACTGTGTTCTAGGACCCCAGGTCCCAGCAGACTGTAAAAGGATGCCTGTTCCTCTTTGCTGGTTGGGAGCTAGTGACTTCAGAGGCCCACACTAGGTCGGCTGTATTTCTCCTCCCCGGAATGATTCAGTCTGGCCTTTAGGAAACAATGTGTCCTTATCTCAAGTGACTCCAAACCTGTGGCTCCTTCTCCTTTTCTCCTCTTCCTTAATTAGCCTACCTTCTACTTGGAGGTGTCCTGTTGGCTGGTGTATGTGCCTATGGGGACATCGATTCCTTTAGAAATGCTGCTTTCCTGAAGCAAGATGGAGAAAAATATTTCAATGGAATTCCACTATGGGAGATCGGTGTGTGTTGTCTGATAAATCATTGAGCCTGGTAGATGGGGTGGGAAATTTATGTTATACTAAATAAAAGCCTGAGGTTAGGGACAGAAGGGCTTGGGAAAATAGAGAAATGAAAGAATAACTTTAGGGAATTCTCAAGGGGGACCATAGTGAAACTGAGAAGAGTTACAACTAGTAAGAGCACTTGATGTGCTCTGCTGTAAGGTGTGTGGTGAAAACTTTGTTTGCCTTGTGGCACTTCAGTAAAATATATTAACAGAACTTTCTTAAAAACAAACAAACAATGGTCCAGTACTGACCTATAATCTGGTGAACTCAAAAAGACATTCTGCAATGGTTGAGGAGGAAAAGGGGAGGAGCAAGATTAGACAAAGATGTGCTGAGGCCACTGGACAATGCTACTTCCCTTCAGTATCTACAGTGTTTGACCCTTTGCCGGACTGGTCCATCCTTAAGCATCCCTAATTTCAGAAGCATTTTTCTCTTTTCCTTTTACTCCATAGGTGTTATGGACCCAGTCGTGCTCACCAAATTCATAAGTTGATGCCTTCATGCCTAATGTGATGTCGTTTTGAGTTAGACTCCCTTTCGTGGTCGTTAAGTTATGTGAGTTCATAAGGGCAGAACCATAATCAAACAGGACAAGGAGGAAGAGACAGACAGCAGAGCTCTCTGGGTCTTTACTCATACACTGAAAAGCCAAGCAAACAAATCGAAATCCAGTGAAGACAACCTGTGAGCTAAGAAGGGAGGCCCTACTGTAAACTGACATGCCACCCTGTTCTCACTGTGAACTTGACCTTCCTGACTCCAGAACAGCAAGAGTGCACAAGTCTGTGGTCAAGCCACCCAGTCTGTGGTGTTTCCATCTTGACAGCCCACATAGTAAAGGGTACTGTCTCATTAAAGGGACTCCCTCTTCCTCACAGTCAGGCAGATGAATTTTTCCTGAATATTTTTTTAACGTAAGAATTCTGTGTAGCTAGAGTTTTCCTGCCTGGCCCACAGTCAGGACAAATCTCTATCACCTGCCAGTCCCACAGCCTCAGACCCGACCAAGTAAACACAGAGACTTATATTGGTTACAAACTGTATGGCCGTGGCAGGCTTCTTGCTAACTGTTCTTACAGCTTAAATTAATCAATTTCCATTAATCTATACCTTGCCACATGGCTCGTGGCTTACCAGCATCTTCACATGCTGTTTCTCATTGTGGCAGCTGGCAGTGTCTCTCTGACTCAGCCTTCCACTTCCCAGCTTTATTCTCCTCCTTGTCCCGCCTACACTTCCTGCCTAGCCAATGGCCAATCAGTGTTTTATTTATTGACTAATTAGCAACACATCTGCCATACAGAACATCCCACAGCAATTCTGTCTGAGCCAGTGCCCACGAGCATTCAGGAGAGACAATTCCTTATGCAAAAATGCTTGACTAGTGGAGAGAGCTGGTTTGCAAGTGTACCCCACCTTTGCACCTGACAGAGGGCAATGGTGGACAGCAACCAGAAGAGGACAGATGAATGTAGGCCCAGGCAGTCCCAAATCCACAGAGCAGACTGTAGGAAAGGAGGATGTTGAGGGAAAGGGTAGCAGTTGCTTTCTCATGCTTATGACATGTGATCCTCAGCAGTGGTTGAATTGTCATGGTCTCAGGTTGCTGAGCTGTTTTACAGTTCTTCTTTGTTACTTGGAATCTTTCACATTCAGAGAGAGCGTGGTCTCTCCTCAAAGATCCTTCACCTGATTAAGCCAGGATAATCCATCCAGGATAATTTTTCTTTTGATTAGCTGAAAATCAACTGATTTGGAACTTAAATTACATCTGTAAAATCCTTCACAGTAGTGCCTTTGCTAGTGTTTGATTGGATAATTGAGAGGTGTACATATATGACAAATGGCCAAAAATCCTCTGGATACTCTAGCACTCCTAAATTCATCTCCTTCACAGTCCTTTCTAGACAGGGACATACCAGAAGGGGAATCTGGGGAATATCATTGGGGCTAGTCAACTTGACATACCACAAAGCCATCACACCATCAGATACTTCTGCTTTACTGACATGGTTTTATTCCATAAACTATCTGGAGTTGGCCTGTCAAACACAGAGCAACAATAACAACACTCCCCCATGACACCCATATGCGTCAGAAAATCGAATCCTCTTTTTCTGTCTATCTTTGTTCTTCGTGGGCTCATGTTTATCCAGTCACCCTGTCAGTCTTTGGTTCTGGCCACTGGAATGCCTAGAAAAATGAGAAGGATCAAACTTTCTCTGTGTCTTACTTCGTTTTGCTGTGATTCTTTTAAGTGTACTCTGGGACTGAATCTTTGCTTGACCGTCCATGTGGGAAGCTGGAGAAATCTCTTACTTGTCCAAGGCTCGTGCAATAATTTCCCCCAAAGGCTTGCTCTATGGACTCAATGAGCACCTGTAAAACAACCTATGTTACCAGCATGTCACAAGAGTTTGATAAGTGATGGTGCATTCTAAAAAGTAGGATTACTTTTGTTTGTTTGTTTGTGTGTGTGTGGACAGGTGTGGATGGAGGTCAGAGGACAACTCATGGGAGCCACTCTCTCTTTCTACCTGCTGTTCCCTGGAACTGAACTCAGGTCGTCAGGCTTGGCATAAAGCACCTCTGCCCTCTCAGCCATCTTACCAGCCCAGGGATGCTACATTTAGATTGTTAACAACATCAATATCATTCACAGCACTTTGTCAAGCTCCTTAAAGATAATTCCAGAAATATTTCTTTGCCCAGATCCAGAGTTACCCCAAATTGGAATTTGTATCAACTGATGTGCTCTTCACCCCAAGTTTCCAGCTATTTTAAGACGTTTATTGAGGGAGGCTTCTGATATCTGCTCTTCATCATTTTCTCAGAAAGATTGCCTACAGCATTAGCAGTAGTGATGATAAATATAACAATGGTAAAAAACCCACAAAACCTCAATGGGTGCTAAAGAAACCAATGACAATCTGAACGGCAGGAGAGAAAGTTTCTTCTTACCAATTAATGGGAAGCCAAGTCTAATTTGCCACCCGAATGGCACTTTTGAACCTGTCAGGGAAAAAGGAAACCAGTGGCGCTTCATCTTGTCACTAGTCTTCGTGGGGACGGCTCTGCAAAGCAAATGAAAATAGCATTCATTAAAGTAAAAAATAGAAAGCCCGTGTCAGCTCCTATGTTCTTAAATGGAAATAGAGTCCATCACTGCCAGCAAGAGGTGCCTCAAAGGGCCTTAGACCTGTGCACTCTGCAGATGCTGGAGAGTGAATGTTTTCATAAACTCTTCTGAAAAGTTTATACTGGAGTGCATGGGTTCCTCCTGTGACTTATGAGTCAAGAGCTATTAAAGACATCAGAAGAGTTTGTCTACTTCGGAGTTTTAAGCCTGAGAAAATGCTCTAAATTTGCAGGTAAATTCCAAGTAAAGAACATAAAAGTTTCCAAGCAAGGCTTTCTTAGATCATCTAGAATAGCAATAAAAATATTCATACAAGCACATTCCCTTGTAAATATACACACAGAATCAAAAACAGAACAAAACAACTATATAAACTCCGTTTTAAATTTTTTTTAATTATTTTTATTTTTTTAAGTGTATGTATGTTTTCTCTGCTTGTACATCTGTGAACCATATGTGTGCCTGTCGTGCCTGCAGAAGCCACAAAAGGGAGTTTGGTCCTCTGCCAGCTGGAGTTACAGAAGGTTGTGGGCTGCCATTGAACTGGGAACCATGCTGGGAGTTGAGCCTGGAGACTCTGGCAGAGCAGCAAGTGCTCTTAATCGCTGCCTCATCCCTCCAATCCCCACAAACTCCTCCCTGAGAAGGTTTAGTTGAAGTCCTTAATTGTTTCAGGTTTTACTTACTTTGGTACTTTGCTTACAATTAGGGATGTAGTCACTGGATGGCAGTGTGTAGTGGTTAATCACAAAGTTAGAAAACAGGTGGAAGCTAAAGGAAGTGCTACATATACCTGAGAGCCCAGCATGGCAGAGGCAGAGGCAGGAGGCTGACTGTGAGTTTGAGAGCAGCTTTGGCTGTATAGCAAGACCTAGTCTCAAATACACATAAAATCGACAGACAGACAGAGAGGGTATCTCATTTATTCAACTTATATTTTGCAGAACTTCTCATGTGTCTAGAACATTCCAAGGTGAAACAACTTGCATATTAGAACTTTTGCCTTAAGTGAAAATAAACATCTTTATTGCCACTTTCATATAGAAACCTTATGCTATCAACTTCTAATTTATTGATGATGCTCCTAATCAGAAAGAACAAGCTCTTATAGATCGTTTCTCACAAATTATGGTAATCTAATTCTCATCTTATCCTCATTCCTTGATTAAAATTACCTCCTTCCTTTGTTGGGAACGTTGATCCCATCAGTGTGTGCTCTCCAGTGTTGGGACATTGCTTCAGCCTGTTTGCCACAGGAGCCCCTCTGGGGACTTTTCTGTGCTTCCAGGGACCCAGGGAATTGTTTGTTTTCATCCCAGTTATTAGCATTCTATTTGGAATTGTGAGCTGTGGTACTGGACCCGCCATATGTCCTCTCTGTCTCTGCCCTCTCTTATTTCACCTTCAGCTCCATCTCAGATGAGCACACGAGATTAATTAACCAGAGGCAAGGGTAATTCTTGGGCACTGAAGTGCTGAGAAATCCTCTTATCTCTGTGGGGATATGTCTTTTGAGGTCCAGTCTTAGTTTCTTTTTCTTGTTGCTTTAAGAAAATGCCTTGACAGAAGCAATTAAAGAGGAAATGGTTGATTTCAGCTCCCGGGGTCCATTACTGTGGGGAAGTCACCATGGCGGGAACTCAATACAGCTGATTCTATCCCATTCATAGGCAAGGAGCAGAGAGAGGAGGAGGAATGCAAGCATTCCTCCTCCTCTCTCCTTTTCATGCAATCCAGGAGTCAGCCCATGAAATGATGCCACCCACAATGCCTGATGTTCCCACCTCAATTTAAGATAATCAGGATAATCCTCCACAGGCATGCCCAGAGGCCTTTCTCCCAGGTGACTGTAGATTCTGTCAAGTCAACAACAGTAAAGCAACCTCTCCCAGGATTTCAGTGAAAGAGCCTTTCTGCTCTGAGAACACCTGGAGCACGTGGTTCAGCAAGTTCTATTCTGAGCCGCTGAAGAAAGCAGTTGAAGAAAGGAGCTGGGTCATTGAAGAAAGAGTCCCCGAGTCTTGCCTACACATCCAGTTCTTTGTTTCTGTAGACCCAACCTGGTTTTGAAATAGTGGGGCAGCTTTCATTTGTCATTTAATTCTCTGGGTCCCACTCTGCTCATTCTGAAATCTCTGTCTTTCTCTGCTGCAGGCGAGGATGACACCAAAAGAGCGACAGTCACCTGACAGAGCCTTGAGACCACATCCCTGGTATTTACAGGAGCAGTCTCTGCCAGCCTCTTATCTTCCTCCTCAGAAGTCCTTCAAGTTTCTGCCTTTCTGATCAATACTTTATTTGTGATCAGTGAATCGGGTTGCCTCTAGCAACAGTGTCTACTGAAGCATACCATCAGGCATGCCTTCTCCTTTTAAGAATTGTTTTCCATAGCCTGTGCCTGTTACCACACAACACTCCGTGGTAACATTAATACTAAGAGGCTTAATGGGTACTAACAAATGAGAGACTGGAAGTGATTTTGCCAGGTACAATCGTCCCTAGAGAGACATTTTATTGAATCTAAGCATCTTTTATGGGATTAGTTCTCTCTCTGTCTCTCACTCTCTCTCTCTGTCTGTCTGTCTTTGTCTCTCTCTGTGTGTAAGTGTATGTATGTGTGTGTGTGTGTGCAAACGCATACTTCATGGATTTAATACGCAAGACAATATTTATATTGTCTCTATCTTTCTGTAATGTATAACATAATTGAACCTGCGCTCAGTTTCTAAGATAGAAGAATAAGATTAAAATTAAGACAAAATAAGGGAAGATGGTCTAGTGTATTTGTCTTGCTACATTTTTTCCTTTCTTTAGAAGTGGGGTGCATACTAACTCAACAGTACTTGGGGGGTTTCCTAGTCTACCTGGGCATCACTAGATATAACATATGGGTCCATTTGTGTAGTAAGTCAGAATATTCCACACTTCCTGCGTAAGTCACTGGGCTTCCGAGGTCCATCAAAGGAAGTTAGTGTATGTAGTCTAGAAAATGCTACTCAATTCTCTTCAGAAGGAAAGGCCAAAGAAAACGTTTCAAAGGAAGTATTTTCTAATTTCAAACACTGTTTATATTAGATAGCTGCTTTACTGAATTTTATTTTCAAAGGCCCTTTACATTTCTCTCTTACATAACATGAATATACATATGAGCATGTATTCATATGTATATAGCCATATCTTTATTGATGAAAGGATATGGATATATTCTGAGAAATTCATCCTTAGAAATTTATGCAGTTTTGTCTCTATGTAAGCAAAGCAGAGTGTACCTACTCAAGCCTGGGAAGTATAGGTCAGTCGCTCGGTGTGCTCAAGAACGCAGTGAACATAAGATGTGGGATAAGTTTGCAGACTGTTTACAGAAAATGTTTTCCATAGAAACAGTATGAGCTAAAACAATGAGGAAAGTGCAGTGCAATAAGCACATAAACCAATGACACAGTCATTTGTTATCATCGGCAAGCAATATATACTGTACACAGCCATATACATGATGTTTTCACATAACTGGCAATGCAATAAGATTCTTATGTGAAAATCATTACAGACACCTGAGTAGTTATGTTACAATGTTATGATGGCTATGATATAACTAGGTGACAGATGTTTTTCAGCTCCATTATAATCTTACGGGGTCACCGCAATATATTTGGCCCATTGTTGACTGAAAAGTCATTATACAGTGAATGGCTGGATGTGTATGAATGAGGCATCAAGGCAAATCATCCATGCACTTCAGACACAGTTTTAGAAAAGCTGAAGAATGAACTCCCTTTAGTTTTTGTCTGTTTTGTTTTGTCCAAGAGTAATGTTGAACTACCCAGGGGTCACACAAGGACAGGTGACTTGGACAGAGTGTAAACTCTCATAGCGTTTCTAAGGATTTGCCTTGTCTCTTGTACTTGTCCTAGCTAGAACATCTAAGACAGAGTATCATTGAAATGTACGGCCTCTTGGAAGCCCTTGCTCACTGTGATGTAATTTTATTTATAAAGCTCTGAGAGAAAGCATAGAATATCATATGACTATAGGTAAAAACTCCTGGGTGGCCAACCAAACAGATGAGGTTATTTCTAACAAAATGTAAATGTAATGTTTTAATGGGTTCATGTAGTATTTTCATGACTTTTAAAGTCCTTCAAGGTATATAGATATTAACTTTTTAATGCAAAATAAAGTCACAAAAGAAAAATGCTAATGAAAAATGATTTCCAGATTGGAGGAGTTAAGAGACAGTGGTATAGATACCCTTGAGACAAAAAGATAGTGAGTTATAAAAACTAAAATTGATTGTAGATTGGAAGTGAAAAGGAAGTAATAAAATGGGAATGACCTGAGATAGATTTGAATGGACAAGACTGGGAACTAAAATGGTCACTGGGTTATAATAGACACCAGGTTCAGTCTGCACTGAAGGCTATTACAGGATAGAGAGAGGAGGGAGATGAAGTAAGTGTGCAGGGGGCAAGCATACCTGCTAGCCTGCAAATGGGAAGGCCCAGGGCTGTAAATTTACTGTGATCAGGAGCTAACTGGTCAACAAGGGAACTAGGGCAAAATCAGCCTTTAAAGGAGTAATACTAATCGAGCCACTAGCAACAAAGCTATCCCATGCTTTAAAACCAGAACTAATCTCCTTCAATAGAAAAAAAAATGTTAACTTCATAAGTTGATCAAAATGTTTATGGAGGACTTACTGTATACAAGATAGTATTATAGATGCTGGATGACTATATTACAGTCAGGAACATGACAAAATCCTTATCTCCAAATGACATTCATTTCAGAGGGAAATACTACCCATGACTATGATATAGTAAACAGAGAACTGTATACAAGGATATATACCATGAATAATTGCATAAGGATAACAAGTGGAGGATATAATTGGGAAAATACAGCAGAGATGGGCCTTATCTAGAGGGAGTGGTCAGGAAAGACCTCCCTGCGGAGGTCATATATGAATTGGGAATAGAATGGTAAGGACACATTGCAGAACTTCAAGGCAGGGGATGAGATCTATGAAGGCCCAGTGAAGGCAGATGTGGTGGCCCTAGGGTGTGAAGCAGTTTGGCATGTTCTAGAAACTGCTCATAGATAGCCTGTGTGGACATGCAAATCATACTGATGCAGTATGAAAGATAACCTACAGTCAGAGATCAAAATGTCTGCTTTATTTCTGAGAGTCAACACAAACCACATTAAAGGACATGACAGAAGTCTTTGGGCAAGTGGGTTTGTCTCCCCAATGGTAGCTACTTCTGAAGTTTGGCAGCCATATGGAGAGGTGGTGAATGAATCCTCTCAGTGAACAAACTGCCACTCAAAAGGAAATAAAGAAGAGACTGATCCACATACACTTACCTCCTTACTTCCAACTGGACCTGAAGTTCTCCCATCATGGGAGTCATTCTACTCCCCCAGGAATCTTCATTGGGAAACTTGAGGCCAAGACAGAAGGTAACTCCAAAATAGCTCCTTGGGTTTGTGCCTGGTTATGTGTTAGAAAAGGAAAGATCAGAAAGAATAGGAAAGACACAGCAGAGGGATGGAAGCCACCTTGGCTTTGATGGGAGAAATCTCCTACAATCCTTACCAGCACTTTTCCCCTTTGGATAGTGTCTTCATTACTGTTCTATTGCTGTGAGGAGCCATCATGACCAAAGCAACCTACAGAAGAAGAATTTAATTGGGGGCTTGCTTACACTTTCTGGTTAGTTCATGAACATTTTGCAAAGAGTGTGGAGGCAGGCAGGCATGGTGCTGGAGCAATTGCTGAGACATCCCATCTGACCTATAGTTTTCAGGCAGGGGTGGGGGGCGGGCTGGGCCTGGAGTGGGCTTTTGAAACCTTAATGCCCACCCCCAGTGACAAACATCCTCACACAAGGCCACACCTATTCCAACAAGGCTATATCTCCTACTTCTTCCCAAACAGTTTCATTAACTGTGGACCAAGAATTCAAACATATGAGGGCCTTTCTTATTCAGACCACCACAGATGGACACAACAAACCGTATCCACCACTCATCAGTGATTGTGACAGAGATGGATGAAGTAGGGTCTGGGTCACAATTAGACCAAATTGGATTTACAAGAGGAAACATCATCCACTCAGGGTTTAAGCTAGTGTCTCAGCAACTGCCTAGCATTCCTGTCTTCCATGTCGGTATGCAAACCTCAGCAGCAGATTTCTATATCTACACCTCATATCTGACTCCATTACAGAAATGAAGGTTTTTGTTGTTGACTTCCTGAATCATAAGATTGAGAATAAAGTAGTTGTGGAGTTCAGACCAATGAGAAAAAGTTACTTCACCTCCATTTCACTCTGAACCTTCCCTAAATAGTGTTGCTGCTGGGAAATAGCCTACACAGGAAGGAAAACAGTCCTGCTTAGGCTGAAAACAGCCCCTCATCCTTTGGGAAAGCATCTAGGCTCACACACAGAGAAACCTTGCTTATCCAGTCGTCTCCATCCTCCAAGATCTATTACAGTGTTTTTTGTTTTTTTTTTTTGGATTGTGGCCAGCAGAAGTGGGATCACTCAGGCCAGACAAGCTCCAGCCCACTGACAGTTGGGTTTCAGTCCAGGCAGTCTAGGTACCATTCTCTCCATTCTCTGATAAGTGGTTGGGACTAGATCCTATTCTAAAGGAGCTGAATTTGTCCAGTTACAAACAATTGTTCAGGGGTTGGAAAAATAGCTCAGTGGTTAAGAGCACTAGCTGCTCTTCTAGAGGACACATGTTCTATTCCCAACATCCACAGGGTGGTTCACAACTATCCGTAGCTCTAACCCCAGGGTGTCTGATACCCTTTCCTGGCCTCCCTGGGGGATCTGATACCCTCTTCTGGATCTGCCAGCACCAGGCACTCAGAACATCCATACACATAAAGTAAATGAATAAATGATTTTTAAAGCACTGTTTAGTATACACTAGCTAATGCCTTCAGAAGATAATTATAATTCTTTTAAAATTTATTTCAATTTTGACAAGGTTTGCATAGTTCAAGAGATTCAAAAAGTCCTATGTATTTTGCAATGAAACCCTTAATACTCTGTCCCAAACCTAGGTTCATATTCCCCAGAGGCAATCATGTTCAATTATTTTAATCTTTCCTTTGGCAGTTACCTCAATAATTTTAAATAACATGCTTGCACAGCTAGTTTTTCAATTTTAGGCATAATCTATTGATTACCCTACTAGCATTTGGCCATCTGATACACACACACACACACACAAACACACACACACACACACACACACACACATTTCCCTAGTCTCATTAATCACACTTTCTTTGGGGGTGACTTGCCTTGCTTTTGTTATTTTGAGAGTGAATGTAATACACTCGAACTGATGGGTCACGGGGAATACTGTTTTGTTTTTCTAATTCAATTTTTCCATAAAGTTAGTTAATAATTTGCCTTTTATTCTTTTCCTTCAGCCAAGAAACTTTCTCTAAGTCACTTGCTCTATGTTCTCAGCATGTCTATGTCTCATTATTCATTCATAATACTGTACAGATACGAAATGTTTTCATTCTAGAAACTGGGATCTAGGATTTTTTCCTTAATATTTTTCTCTCCATGTATTTTCTGGTACTTTTTTTGGGGTGGGTGGGTGTATTGTTCCTTCACATATATACATATACATACATATATTCTTTCTTTTTATATATATACATATATATTCTTTCTTAGTTTCTCTCTGTCTGAACTACCTTCTCACTCTCTTTTTTCAGGAGGATGTCATGTGTAATTGCAGTTTTTACTCTGAATGTTTCCTTTTCGTAGTCTCTTTGTTCTGGAGAAGGAAGGCTTGCATGGTGGCTGAGGTACATTCTGAGGGAACAGCTTGCTTTGGTAGGGACTACAGCATCAATACCTATCTCTCTCTGTGACATTCAACATTATACTTACCCCTCTGGAGCTCAGTTTTCCAACTATGAAATGGGGATAATCATTGTGCTCAGTTCATGCAGGCTTCTTCTGTGGTCTCCAATATTTTGATAGCACTCAGGGCAGAGCCTTGCATGGAGGAGTGGGCAGCCACATTAGCTGTGGTTGTTATGTGGGCAATATCTTCTTTCATCTTTCTGAAGATGATAATTGCGGAGTTTCTCTTGAAAATATTTTTCTCTTTTCTTCTTTGTCCCTGTACTTTTGGTTGTCTGTAGTCAGCTGTTTGTTTGGGCTCTTTGTTCCGTGCTAAAGGTTTCCTGAAATAATTCATGCTAGAGTAAACAGTGAAAACTTTTTTTTGTTTTTGTTGTTTTATTTTGTTGGAGGAAGGTTCTCACTCACATTCCAGGCTGCTTTGAACTCCCTGCCGGGCTGAGGCTGACCGTGAACCTGATTCTGCTGCCCATAACTCCCAAGCACCCCCCCCCCCCCATACTCCTCCCGAGTATGGACCACAATAGGTAACAGTGAGAAGTTAAAATAATGACTGGATGCTCTGTGTTTGCCCCTGGTTTACTGACAAATAGTTTTACTCAGGGTATTTCGCTTTGCATTTTGGTGTAGTGTCTCAATATTTATTGTAAATTTACTGCCTATGGATACAAACCTAGTCACCAGAGTTCTCACACAGTGAGGAGTGGGGCAGGGGCGGGAGATCCTTTGATTCAGAACATCAATCCCCACACAAACCCTCTCTGTTCAGCAGATGCTACCACTGCTCAATCTAGAGTTCTTCAGACACTTTTTGTCTGACTTTCTACCAGGGTTGAGGCTGGCAGCCATGACGGGAGGGCCTGTGGACTTCCATGCTTCATATACACATTTAACAGATCTCGTTTTCAGATCCATCTGCACTCTCTTATTTAGAGGTATTTGGAGTCTATATTGCTCAGACTTTTCTGGGCTTCTGAGGTACAGACCTGCTTACTTCTGGACTTTTCCCACTTCAGGCTTCAGTTGCTAAGATCATTTCAAACATGCTCATCTGCTTCTAGCACCAGAATTCTGTGTCTATATTCCTCTTTCATTTTTAATTTGTTCTTAAAAATTCCTACTCTTTTGTTGTTGTTGTTGTTGGTGGTGGTGGTGGTGGTGGTGGTGGTGGTGGTGGATGTTTTGCTATCCATGGTCTAGGCCAAGTGCTTCCAGATTCATATCCTTTTATTTAAAAATTGAATTAAAGACTCACACAGATTACAAAGTAATAAGGAAACTTTATTCAAAGCAAAACAATAGCACAGATCAGAAACAAATATATCATTAAGAGAGACAGTGAGCCACATAAGTGAGACTATCCAGTGGCCCTGGTTATTGCTTGGGGCTCCCTTTAATGAGGTTCAAGAGAATGAGGAGTTTCATTCTAAGGATACACTCCTAGCATGGGTGTACCCATGTAGTGTGGGTAGTTCTCTGTTTTGATTGGTAAGTTGGAATATGTAAGATTTTCTTACTGTGTTTGTTTCTTCCCATCATTCATCTGGTTTAATCATATATGTGCCAAATTATGCATAGGTATAAGAAGGCAAATAGGAGATTCTCCCCATAATTCAATCAGAGTACACAGTTTGCCTTATTGTTGATAAACAAATAAACAATTTCAGGTTGAACTGGCACATCTCTTTTCTTTTTGGGATATGTTCTGAGACATGTTTGAATAGAAATAGGGTGTTGGCAAAGAATTGGTAGAAGTGTGATTTTTTTGTTTGTTTGTTTAAATCAGGTATACATACAGCCTAATATGGGAAGGGGTCCAAGGTTTCTAACAGATTGCTAGATGCAGTGTTTGGTTGGAGAGAGCTGCATGCACATACTACAAGCAGGTGATGGTTTAGGTTGCCAAGTCATTGTTAGAAGAGAGTATGTATAGAGACAATGCCCAGTGGAGTTCCATGTTGCTAATTTATTCCTATGCTTGTCAGCCTCTTTTTGTTTGTTTGTTTGTTTGTTTGTTTTAGTTTTTGAAGCAGGAGCTTGCTGTGTAGCCTAGGCTAGCCTAGAGCTCACTGTGTAGATCTCGCTAGTCTCAAGCTTATAGCAGGCCTCCTGGGTCAGGATCTCACGTGCAGGGGTTCCAGGCATGTGCTACCATCCTCAGCTTTTGTTTGTTTTGCAGTGCTGAGGACTCAACCCAAGGCCTCCTGGGTGCTAGGTAAGCATGTTACCAAGCCACACCCAGCTGCACATAGGCAGCTTTTTAAAGAAATCCCTCATTGTATTGATTAGGTTTTGTTCGTTTTTTTTTGTTGTTGTTTGTTTGTTTGTTTGTTTGTTTTTGTCAACTTGACACAAACTTTGGGAAGAAGGAACCTTAACTGAAGAATTATGGTATGCCTGTAGGTTCTATGGGGTATTTTTTTTTTTTTTTTTTTTGATTAAAGGCTGGTGAGAGAGAGAGAGAGCACCACACACTATGGGTCTTGCCATTTCTTGGCAGGTGGCCTTCGGTAGTATAAAAAAGCAGGCTGAGCAAGCCATGGGGAACAAGCCAGTAAGAACCATCCCTCCATGGCCTCTGCTTCAGCCTCTGATTCCTGTTTCCTGCTGTGCTTGAGTTCCTGCCCTGACTTCCCTCAGTGATGGACTGTGACATGAAGTGTAAGCCAAAGAAACCCTTTCCTCCTCCAGGTTGCATTTGGTCAGAATGTTTTATCGCAGCCATAGAAAGCAAACTGGGACAGTTGTTGCTTTTAGAGTCTTGGGGAGGTGCAGGATGTGCAGGTGCCTTTAATCTGCCACTATTTACAACATACTTCTTTCTGCATTTCCAGTACTTCTGAGTTCTCTGTGTGGTGAACCATAGATAATGGAGACCACAACCCAGATAATTAATAAAGAGAAAATGCTCTGGCAGGGTCGTCAGGGGCCCGAGCTTGGGGCTAGAGGAGTACTTCCTTGATCTACCAGCAGGCTCTTAGTGTGTGACTGGCAGCCAGTGAGGCTCAGATGAGCCGTGTATTTTTCCAGGATACCCATCCATGGGCTGAATACTGTTGGGAAGTTGAATGTTATTTCGTTTTCTCCCAGGTGGAAAATTCACATCTTGATGCTTTGTTTGAAGTCCAGGCATTATAAACTGTAAGGCTCTATTCACACACAGTAGGTATGGTTGTATTTTAGTTACTCCTCCTTTGTGGCTCCCACACATATCTGTGTCCATCTATGTCATAGTATCAAACAGATAAGGGCTGAAGTTTGTATTTTTTTCTGGCCTTCTTTCACAGCTTCTAGGCAGACATATTGCCCATCCTTTGGTACTGAAAGGAATATTGGTAATGGCACATAGTAGGTGTTCACTAAAATGTTAACAGAAGACACAGTGCTACCTGGCACTGGGATTGAACCCCCTATCTTGACCTCTTTAGTTGTTAATTCTAGCCAGCTACATGCCATTAAGAAAAGCTGCTTCTGTAGTTGTGATGATCCATTCTTTACAGGCTCTGCACAGCCATAAGCTGACAATTGCTACATATGTACATACAATTGCCTTACACATCCACAAGCAGACCTGAGAAATGATGCCCCACTAAGCTAGATTCTAAGTCCTATTACCATCTCTTGGGCCATATGTTTAGCAACTTATATTTAATAAATAGAGCAGCAGAATCCGATTATACTGGGCCCGGTGATGGTTCAACTTGATTGCCAGGGAAATAGAGTTAGAATCCTGAATTGTTTTTTATGAATTGCAATGGGCAATTGGAATGCTTGTTCCATATGGCACTGACTCTGTCTGTGGGCTACACAGCCCATTCCCCTTCAGATGGTCCCATTTGGGGTCAGTGATGATTGCAGGGAACAATGTGTGGAGGCAGGTGATCCCCAAGGGGGTCCATTAGATTTCAATTCTTTCCCCTCGATTGCTGCCCCACTGCAGACCAATGGGCTCTGGCACTGTTGGGCTAGCATGCTCACATTTTTAATCGGCACACTGGTGTTTACAGGGCTGCCTCTATCTAGGGCTTTTGAAAGGCAGAAACAATGGTTGGAAGAGAATAAATGCCTCGTATAAAGGTTAGTGGAGATTGTTTTCATGCTTCCAGAGGCAGAGGTGGGTTCTTTTATCTGCACCAGTTCACCTGCTTCCAGCTGTCATGGTTGCGAGGAGCATCCTCAAAGCTACTGTGTGCCCAGCCAGGCAGGAGGGGCGGCCCGCTGCTCAGCTTTCAGAGTGACATTTCCCCTCCTCTGGCCACCCTGCCAACCCCTGAGAATACCCGAGAATACATCCTCTTTCCTCTTCTCTGTTTCCTGGGTAGTATTTGCCATCCTCTGCTCCAGTGAGAGTAGGAGGCCCTCTCTCCGATCAGTTCATGGAAATTATAGAAACTTACTTAAAGCTGTTCCTTGTGGCTCACAGGTTCAGCCATTAAAAAGCAGCTCCCGGACTCTGGGGAAGAAGGTGGCCTGTGTAAGCCTGAGGTCACTGAAAAAATAGACTCCATTTAGATCCCCAGAACAGACACACACCTCGAGCAATGCCCCTTGCTAAGGCTTTTGTGAATGCTTTTAGAGTCTGTTACGGGGAGCCTGGCTTTGGCACATTATGAATATCAATAGCTTCCCATGGCATTCTTCCTATCATAAAGCAGCGTTCATACAATATTCACCAGTGTGGTGGAGACAATGAGTCGGCTCCCTCTGCGGCTCCTTTCCCTTTCTTGTCATGAGGAATCAGCTCAGTGAGGAGCGTGGGCAGCCTAGCTTGAAGTAATTACTCCAAAGACCCGGACTCCTGAGCCGGCCCTCGGTGTTTTGTGGTTTGGGGCGTGTGCGTCACTGTGCGTATGCATCACGTGTCTTTCATGGGTTCCTTCTCGAAATGTACTTTCTATCATAGGGTTGTCTTTCTGTGTCACTTTCTGAGTTTCTTTTCCAAGAATTTATAGACAGAATGACCTACGAAAGGACTTCTAAAATGTCATTGTGACCTCTTTGTTCAATTACTAGGACATAAGGTCTGTTGCCGTCCAGAGAAAAGCCACACACCACCCAGCTCAGATGGACAAATGCCTAGAAGTCACAGAGCCTTCTTATTTAAAGATGAAATTAAACTTCTTTGCTTGAGTGGTAAATTCTTAATGGCCTACATAAGGCAAAGGGCGATAAAGAAGACCAAAAGCTACTCTCTAGCTGCCCATTCACGTAAAAGAGAGGTGTACGACACTGATAATAACCATAACAATGAGTAGATATTAGGGAAGAGAGCCTGGAAATGGGGATTGTAATTGTATGTGCCTCTCCCATTACTGTACTTCCATGTATGACTCCAGCAGAACAAGGTGCAACGTCCCCGCCTAGATGGGAAGGCTGCTTGGCCCTTGTTCCTCTCCTATGTGGTCCTCAATTCTACACAGCTGCATGGTGAAGGTGGAGCCTCATGACAGGTGAAAGGAGGGGCAGAAGTCTCCTTACCATCAACTCTTCTTGTCTCTTGGACTAATGAATGCATTACACCACTACAGTCAAGAGGCCATTGTCCAGGTCTTGGTCACTTTACACGAGCTGTCTGATGTATAGACTTCATGTCCAGATGGGTCTTATTCCCTGCAGAGAAGCCTGGAGGCATTTTAGTATGATTTAGCATGAAAAGATTTACAGATATATTTGGTAACATGGCAGTGGCTAGGACTAGCCAATGGAATTCCTGTTGATCACTAAATCAACTCATCCTGTAAATACAAGCACAATTTTCCAGTTTCCTCTTATTTCCCTTCATTGTATGCTTTCCAGCTTTCCTCTTTTGTTATCCACTGATTTTAGGAAAATGTGTTTTAAATACCCTCTCTGGTCTCAGTGATGCTACAGCATTGCCAAGATCGGCTTCTGTTTGGTCAGAACATTAACAGAGAGCATCTTTGTCCCAAGATCAATAGCGACAGCCCTAATAATTAGTAAAAAATTTCCCTTAGGCATCATTTTTCAAAGTGGATACATGTAAGTGAATTCTGTTTCGCTGTTAATAAGTCTTACGAGGGAAATACTGTTGTGGCCAAACTAGTTTGGGGAATATTATGTTAAACAACTTCATTGTGTCTATTCCTAACCTGACTTCTTAATCTCACTATTTTTAATTTCCTGTGTCTGCTGTATGAAATATCAACAAGCTCGTTGCTTAATGTGGAGCTGGAAATACGATTAAAAAGCTTGCCCAGAGTGCACAGAGCCCTAAGTTCAGTCCCCACCACCACATAAGCCAAGCATGGTAACACATGCCTGTAATACCAGTATATGGAATGATTAGGAGAACCAAAAGTTCAAGATCATTCTCAGCTACATGAGACTAGCTTGGGCTACATGAAATATTGTCTCAAAAAAATAATTATTTTCTCACCATCAGGAAGGTCAGGAGGTTGAAACTAACTTCATGGTTTTAAGTCAAGGTGTAGGCAGGGCTGTGCTCTCTCAAGGAGCTCCAGGGAACAGTCCATTCTTTGTTTTTTCCAAAGAAGAGGTAGTTTTGGTAGGTGTCAGCATTTTATAACATAGGGCCACATCATACTGACCTTCAAGGCCAGCACCTTTCCAACCTCTCTCTGTTGCCTCTTCTCATAGCTTCCCTTCTATCTGTATGAAAGATCCTTCTGCACATGATTTGGATCAGAAATGTCCATCGAGTATTGATTCCTTGATGTAGTGGTGTTCTGGGGTGATTGGATCATGAGGGCTCTCACTTCATTGCCATGATAATCCACTGATGGACTAATGTCTGAATGGACCATCTGGAGGTGATGGAACCTCTAAGGTGGTGGGGTCTAGTTGAAGGAACTAGGTCACTGGGGTCATGCTCAATGATGAGTGGAGGTTGATCAATTCAGCTGCCCTTCTCCACATGGATCTGGGTTTTATTGCACTAGTAAAAGTGATACTTTTCTCTACTCTGGAGATGATACTACCAAGCTAAAATATCAAAAACTGTCAGAAATCTCACAGGATCATTTACACTACCTTTAATAGGTGAAGTATCTCTAAGGAATAGTAAAAATAGGATAATATTACTATGTCAAAAAATTGGATTTGCTTTCTGGCTCCCCTACATGTAAAGTAAGTAACCCCAGAGAAATAATTTAACTTTTACAAGAATCAGTTTCCCCATTTATGAAACAAGATATCAAGGATGCCTACCTCATTGCATTGTGTGAATGGTGCCTGCAAAGTGCTTTATTAAATGGAGAACATTATACAACCAACAAATTGGTGACAGATGGTTGTCTTTCTGTTGAAAATCAAGTTGTTCATGCTCGGAATGGCCCAGAGAAACACACTTGAGCTTTCTTCCCCACTGCTATGCTGCCAAGTAGAGGTGTTGCACGTACCCATGAAGGTGCAGTGGGTGAACTCTCCTTGTCCAGTTCTCTGCTCTTCTTCTGATATCTTCTTCTCACAGTCATAAGATCTTGGGCTGGAGGAATCCTGATCATGTCATCTAGACCAGGTCTCAAGTGTCCATCTAAGGCATAGCAGAGGGCAGCCAATATACAAAGGAGCTGGGTATTCATCAAACATGGTTGCTGGGCACCACGCTGGGGCTTCAGTGAGTCTGAGGTGGCACTACGGAGTCTACATTTTAACAGGATTTTCGGGGTTGTGTTATATAGCAGGTCCCTATACTGATCTAATTTCTCCTATCATCTTACTCAGAGCTAATCACAGTGCATCACACCAAATGTTCTTTTTTATTAAAACAAAACAAAACAATAAAACTCCCTGGAATTCTTCACTGGAGGAGTGCTAGGTAGGTGCAGGGTGGTTATCCAAGATGGCTGTCATTTCAAGAATCTTGTTTGAATGTCTGCTGCTTATACAAATATTTATGATGCACATACTTCTAATTTGCCGGTGTTCTTTCTCAGGAGATCTCTTGTCTTCACAGCCCCTCTCATTTAAAAACCTCTGTTCCTCCTTTTTCCTGGAGTCAGTGGGGATTGGAATGGCTGCCCTTTCTGCCTTAGTGTTGGCTTTTTTTCCCAAAGACTGTCTCAAAAGCTAGAAGAAAGGTTTTTCTTCCCTTAAGTATGAAGCACTGAACATCTCAAAATCATAAACCATGCAGTGGGGAGGGGCCTTAGGGTCCCCAGCACTCAGAAGTCCATGACAGCATCACCTGACTTCCTCAATTGCAAGTAAACAAAACCAGAGTCAAAAAACTCTGAATGATTTTCTGAATCATAAGGTGCCAGTCTCCATCTCCTTATTCCTTAAGTAATGTTTATTCAGAAAATCTTATTTTGAAATAATAGATGTAGATATATATGAGAGCAATGTTTTCCTACTTCAAAAATACCACCCTTCAAACATTCATCTGGCTAGCCTGAGGAAGGGCCTGGTTTTGCTTTTTTTTTTTTTGGCAGAGCCCATAATTACTTATTGACATCTGATATTCACCAGTGTACACTTATAAATGAATATCACAAAGCTCCAAAGGAAGCCAGCCAATAAGTACTAAGTGGCAGATGAGTAAAATGTTTATTCTCCTTTTTTTTCTAGCTGCATTAGACCTCACTCTTTTCAGAGCCTCTTGCCTGAGTCCTGCCTCTCCTGTCTCACTGCATTCCTTTGTCAGTGATGTTCTTTCTGGTCCTCTGTCTCCAGAAGTCCGCACCTTGGCTGGAAGATAGGTCCCTGGACAGTTCTGAAAGCTACTCTGTGCTCTTCAGGAGTGTGGGTACAGCTGCTAGGCATCCTGCTGCCCCCTGTCCTCTTGAATTCTACTCTTGGTATCCAAGAGTGCTGGTGACCTATAGCAAGTCACCTGCTGTGTGTGGTGGACTCATATCTCTGATCTGGAGTCAGGAAACAGAGCTGAACACAGAGTTTAAGTCTTCACTGAAAGCAAAGTTCTACCCTGTCTTTATATGCTCCCCCGCCCCCTCTCAATAAAGTTCTTGCTTTCTTTAACTCATACTGGATTGGAAGTCAAAGAAGGGATGCGTGGCATCAGGGAAGGCCTTAGAGAGAGCATATGGGGATTCCTGTTCTCAGAGAGATTATGAGAATAGAATTGATCCAGTCTTCATGAGAGCAAGGAAGAGCCAGAAAGGGCAGGATGGCCTCACTGTGTGTGTGTGTGTGTGTGTGTGTGTGTGTGTGTGTGTGTGTCCCAAGCACGCAGAAAGTACTTTATTTGATGAGGTTGGTGGTCGACTTTATTCTTTCTCTTTTAAATTGCTGATATTTTCAAAACCAATAAATATCATGAATTTTCATTGCTTTGACTAAGAATATAATCATCCAAACCGGCCCCTTATGCTGTGAGTGGCTGGTTGTGGAGCTCAGAGGACCCCAAGGTATTAACTGTCTGAGTGATAAGAGGACAATGATGAGATGCAGGACATTCTTATTTTCTCTTTTCTACTCCTTTTCTGCTCTATCATCCAGGTGGTCCAAACAACTTGAAAAGTAGTATAGCTATCTGGTGTACAAATATTCAATGCCTAGGTCTGTCTCCCTATTAATTTAAATTGCTCTCCTGCCTCTCTTCCTCCCAGCCCACTGCCATCCCCCATTGCCTCTCTTACCCCAGGAGACCCTGGATTAGGGAGCTTTGTGCTCTATTTGCAAAACCGTGAATGTGGGACTAGCCCAGCAGATCTGACACTTGGTGTTTGTCCCTAGAGCATTCAAAGGACATTTGCATATTTCCTGAGGAGGAGAGGGAGAGGAAGTCTCCAGTGTCAGCCGCCAGCCACCTCCACCCTTCCAGGATAACTGGAGTGGAAGGACAAGCCTCATTGTGTCTCAGCTTCAGATTTATTCTGAAGCTGGGAAATAGGGGTGGAAGGGGAAAGTACAGGGCAAAGGGAAGACAGATGAATGGCTAATGGAGGCTGAAGCCACAGATTGAGAGAGAGTCCACACTAAACAGACAGACCTATGGATTGATAGATTGAAGCAAAGATGTAAATAGGATAGTTTATTTAAGCTGTTTAGAGTCTCTCCTTGTTATCTATCCATCTATTTATCTATCTGTCTTAAGCAGGGACTGGTGAGAAAGAAGATGGATAACATGATTAGGACAAATAAGCCTAAGCTGGGACTGATAGCCTTCTGGCATGCCAGACTCTAGGACAGTCAAGAGCCTTGGGATGAGGACACATGCCAGGCATTTCCCTGGGGGGGATTTCCTGCCTTTCCTGTGCTCCAGATAAAAGCCTGACTGGTATCAGGACAGAGATGATTACTCGGGCATCAGAGAGCCGGTTCACCTGCCTCCCTGCTCCAGACCCCGCCTCTAACCATCTGCAGCTGTGGTTGTTCACCTTCCCATCCCCCCACCAGGTGGACAGCTGCCAATCTGAGAAGGAAGCCGAGAGAGCAGGGCCTGGTGCTGGCATATATTTTTATCTCAAAGACTTGTTTTAAATTCTAGTCAGGCTTCCAGTCTTGCAACAACAACAGGAGAAAGGAAGAGAAGGGAAGGAGGGAGGGAGGGAGAGAGAGAGAGAGAGAGAGAGAGAGAGAGGATGTTCCTGCTGTTCTTGAAGGCTGTCAGCTGTCAGGTCTGCTTAACTGACAACCTAGTCTCCAGATCCAGGAAGCCCAAAAGGATGTGAGAGGCAGAGAAGAGGGTCGTCTTGGGTTGGGAGGTTGTGGCTGGTTACTACACAGCTACACAGGGGGCTGCCCTCGGGATCCCAGCTGGGTTTAGACCCTGGAATAATTCAGCACACTTAAGGGGGGCATACAGGGTATGCTGGGGCACATCCTCTGGGTAATGAATCATCCATCCTGGGTAAGAAGGGGCAACAGGGTAGAAAGTCTGCCATGCCATAGGGAGGTCAGAGTGACGTCTCAGATAACCCTCCTTCCTCCGCTGCAATTGGAGAAACTCCTTATGGTTAGGGGGATGAAGAGAAAGGTTAGGGAGAGGTGAAGAGAGATGTTCAGAGGCTTCCTGAGCTTGAGTCAGGTGCAGTGGAACAAGGGATCCTGGCATTATCGCTTCCGCACTAAGACTTTACAGTAGACAGAGGCTAGCTAGCAGTTCCTTCAAGGAACAGTGAGTCTCACTCCTTCCATCCACACATGTTGACTTCCATGACCCGTTCCTTTCTCTCTTTCTACCTTCCTCCTGCTAGTCTGAGATTTCCAAGTATGCAATTCTTATGACTTTTAAAATAAATAACCTTGCAGAACAATTCTGAGCACAACTGGGAAGACAGCTGAACTTAAAAGTCCAGCCGCCACTACTCATCATGTGACCTTGAATCCAGTTTTTATTCCTTCCTTTCATGTGATCTTGCCTACTCAATCTTTTCTCTCAGAAAGGAACATAATCTTGATTCCAGAGATCAAGCAGAACAGTGCATATGGAACCTAGAACAAATTACCCTTCTTGATTTCCCTTTATGTCTTTAACAGCCAGGACATGAAAAGATAACGCGTGAGTAGGTAGTCAGCAATTCTCACACAGAAGGAAGTCCAGGAACGAGGAAGCAGAAAAGTTTCTGTTTGCTCACAGACCACCTGGGCCCCACCACAGAACTACAGAATCAGAACCCCTCCAGTGGGATCTCGGAATATACCTAGTAGCTCAGGTCTCAAAATTGGGAAATTTTTACCTAACCAGAAAGATAGAGAGCACATAATGCTTTGTGATATTTTCAGATGTAGGTTGTATATCATTACTGAACTCCTGGTGTATAAGAGTGTCTGACAATCCAGGAGCTGAAGCACAGGATAAACTGAGTGTTCCCTTGTGAGTGGCAATATCAGCTTGTAGAGAGGATGTGGGTGCTTAAGACTGACTAATGAATACAGCATCATTCTTACCCCCAAAACAATGGCACAGAGATCAATTTTAGACATCGCTGAGTGCAGCCACAGACTTCTAGGCAGGACATTTTGTAACATGGAAGACCATCCAAAGAAGCAGAGCCTGAAGAGTTAGGGTGAGTGAGACAAGCCAGGCATTTAAGACACGTAATTCAAGTTGGTATACTCTCCCCCTTAAGCTTTGCCCCATAGTTCCTGGCCTGCTTCACCTAGAACCTGCTGGGAGAGAACAGATAAGAGAAAGGATTAGGGCAGGCTTTCAGAAGTTATCAGGTCTGAAGAGGTAGACAGGAGGTGCTTCTGGGTAATTCTCAGGGAGAAAGGCATTTCCATGAGATGGGAAACATAATTGAAGCAGAAGAACTAGAAACGATGTGTGCTCCAAGAATCACCCACACTGAGAGATGCCAAGAGCATAAAATTAAAAGGAGAGGATTGGGAGATGTGGGGCTACAAGAAAGGAAATCTGGAAGAGCTTACTAGCCCTGTTAAAGACTCTGGAACTTGTTCAGCTGGCTATGGGAAAGAGGAAGGTGACATGGACAACCACTGCTCCAAATAGAACATATTGGTCAATCCCTGGACACCAGAAAATCTAATTCATTAGACATCGTGATTCACAAATGCAAGATCTGTGTGTAATTTTACAATTTGTAGTAGCCCCATTAAAAAAGGAAGAAGGATAAAATAGTTTTAATGGTATAGTTTTTGTTGAATACAACATATCTAAAATGCCTGCATTAAAAACATTTTAAATATAATCAATATAACATGTAGCTTACTTATTGTCCTAAGTCTTTAAAATCTATTGTGTTATTTATGATTACAGCATATTTTAATTGATCTTGTCACACTCACAAGTACCCAGTGGCCACTTGTGGCTAACAGCTATGACATTGAACACTCCATGGGTAAAAGAGAGAATTCAGAGGCTAAAATGGAGGCTGGTATACATACACAAATATAAATGGGTATGGTGTGTGTGTGTGTGTGTGTGTGTGTGTGTGTGTGTGTGTGTGTGTGTAGGAAAGGTGGTAAATTTCTAATCCAGGGTGTTGGTAATGGGAATAAAGAGAAGATGATACATACGCAAACGACCAAGAATTTCTTAGATTCTTCATGTATGAGATCAATAGACAACACTTCCCTTCTTGGTTGATGTGATGTTTCTTTGAGTTCATGTATAGGACAGAGCTAATCTAGGCTAGCTGGAGCTGAGCATTTTGTAGCATTCCCTCCATTACCCGTGCTGTTTGCTCTCCTTAGACATAACTTACAGTCAGCTAGGATGAGGTAGTGTTTAAAATGCTGAGATGGCACAGTGCAAGGCACAGACGATGGGCACTAAAGGGAGTGACAGGACAGCAGCTCCACTGCACATGCCCGAGTGACTCTTTTGATGCCAGACACGTGAGGGGAGATGAGTACCTGACTGCCATAGGGAATGAGAGACAGCGAGAGGAGTCAGTCAGGAGAGGCAGAACAGAAGAATTGCTGACATTACGGGCAGCAGCCACTCTGACTATCAGCAGCCAGCAGTTGGCAGCAGCTCCAGATGATTGAGAGTCGAACAGTTTAATTGTAGGAGCATGAACATGTTGTGCCAGGCTGCCATGGCTAAGTGCAAGGATGTCTTCCCAGAGCCCACATTCCTTGATGGGCCCCTCCACTTAGGGAGTGCCCC
The DNA here is from genome assembly GCF_949786415.1 of Peromyscus eremicus. Lineage (NCBI taxonomy): Eukaryota > Metazoa > Chordata > Mammalia > Rodentia > Cricetidae > Peromyscus > Peromyscus eremicus. The sequence continues at coordinate 36,433,956 of NC_081431.1, read as the reverse complement.
CAGCCAAACTCCAGTGTTTGGATCAACAATTTCTATGTTTCTTGGAAGAAAAAACACCTATGCGTTTTCAAGCAGATACAGGATAGAGCTTTGCAGAATGTGTCACTTAGACTGAAGAGAGAGGTTCGGAGCAGGTGGGGAAGGTGGATAAGTCACCCTCTGCTCCATGCAAACCCTTGTGGAGGATGGCCAAAGAGTAACACAGAGGCAACAAATCTTACTTGAGTCAAGGGTCTCTGATCACAAGAAGTCCTGCCCACCTCTTATGCTCACCAAGGTGACTTTCAAATGGAAATTTGTTTATTTTTGAAATGATTATTCTGGATGGCTGAAGTCACTGCATAGGTGCTGAGAAGCTAACAGGGTAATCAAATAATCAGCGCCTGGAGCTGGTGAGAAGCAGAGCACTCGTTGGGTCCCTTGGGTTTCCTCTGACTCATTCATTTGCTGCCTCTGTGTTAGTATAAGCCACATGCTGCACCAGGCTGCACCAGACAATCCTGGCCTTCCACAGGAGTGACATTACAAGTGATGGTTTACACCACAGCCTGAGTATTACAAGGATAGCTCTCTTCCAAGCAGAGATCCAAGAACCCTTAGGCCTTCTATATCATGCCTTTGACCTTGACTGACATTCATTTCTTAGCTCCTTCCTGTCTTGCCCAGGAGAGCAGAGAGGACAGCATGTACGAGCATCCATGATGCAGGTTTGGAAGGGTCTGGAAAATCACATTTGCTCAATTTCTTTGTCCAGAGTTCAGGCACATGGTTCTAGTGTACTAACAGAGATTTAGTGTATGCCAAAGAGAAAGGGAGAGTGTTTTGTTGAACCGTTTGTCACCACCGTTCTCTTATTTTCTTTCTCCCTAGTGAGAAGGGGACAGACTTTCTGTCCTATGACCTGACCCTGGAGGTGAAAGAGTCAGGAGACTACAAGACAGGGCGACATTAATTAGCAGATAATGTCCAAAAGTCCCAAAGTGATTAATCACCAGGACAATGTCATAATCAAACTTGTAATGTCAAGACAAAATTTTTCTTCTCTTTATTACAGACAGATTTAACCAGTTCGCCTCGTCAATAGCAGGTACAACTTCCATACTGCCAACAGAGCAGATTCGAGATTAATCTTACCAACATTATTTGCTACCAGGTTGTCCCTTAGGGCCCCTATTTGCTAGTTAAGTTTAAGGTGCCATTTAAAGTGGTACCACAGTAGAAGAGTGACTTGTTTTTGCTTTCAGAAGTGACCCTGAGTATCCAGGATAAGCAGTGTTATCTGCAAAGTTACGAAGACTCTAGTGTCTGAGGAACAATGAAGCACAGGCAGTGATATTGGTGGGAGGATGATAGAAATGGATGTCGTATTCACCCGAATATGGATGACAAATACCTGAAAGAAACTTCAAAAGGGAGAACAATCTTGTATCTGGCTTATAGTTTTAGAACTTTAATCCATAGTCCCTTGGCCCTATCTCTTTAGCAGGAGCAGCTGATGCTTCTTCCCTTGTGGCAGCCAGGATGCAGACATGGGGGTGTGTGAGAGACAGAGAGAGAAAGAGGGGGGAGGAGGGAGAGAGAAGAGAAAGGAGGGAGAGAGAGAGAGAGAGAGAGAGAGAGAGAGAGAGAGAGAGAGAGAAGAAAGAGGAGAAAAAGGATACAGAATAAAATATTCTCTTCAAAGCCATTTCTTCTAATGACCTACTTCAGCCAGGCCCAAACACATTTATGAAGTTAGTGGCTTTATAATCCAAATACCTCTCAATGGTGCTACCCATAGGGTAGCCTTCCATACATGAGCCTGTTGAGAACTACTTCATATCCAAACCACTTAACTCCACCACTGGTTTCCCAAATGCTAATGTTAATCTCATAATCTAACAATGTGTTCAGGCCACATGCTGATTAGGTTGTTTGTTTGTTTGTTTTTGCAACTGGAAACAAACTTGAGTCATCTGGGAAGAGTCAATCTCAACTGAGGAACTGCCTCCATCAGATTTCTCCATAGGCATGTCTGTGGGGCATTTTCTTGATTGCTGATTGATAGAGGAGGGTCTTGGCCACTGTGGGTAGTGCCATCCCCAGGCAAATGGGCCTGGGTTGTATAAGAATGGTAGCTGAGCAAGCTAAAGGTAGGAAACCAGTAAACAGCATTCCTCTAAAGTCCATGTTTCAGGTCTTGCCTTGAGTTCCTGCCTTGGCTTCTCTTGATGGCAGACTAGCTTGTAAGCCAAGTAAACCTGTCCTCTCTACGCTGCTTTTGGTCACAGTGTTTTATTACAGTAACAAAGAAGCAAACTAGAACAGTCCATTTCCAAGACCCTGGATTCCTAACAGTTCCAACATTGTTCAAAACGTCAAGTTCAGAGTCTTTTCCGAGTATCAATTTAAACCCTTACCTGTAAGCTAAAAAAGGCAGGGGTGTGTAAAAAAAAAAAAAAAAACAAAAAAAAAAAAAGGAGGAATTGGAACAAAACAAGAACAAGACTGAACCTAGGATGATCAGCATTAAATCTTGTAGTTTCTGGAAAATTTGGAGCTTC